>NC_092875.1:138220355-138527021 GCF_028372415.1 Notamacropus eugenii | reverse complement strand
GAATGTAGTAAACAATCTCACAAAAGAGGCAAGAAAGCGCTTTTACATTGGAGGGGAAGAAGGAGAAGATGAGAAAGAATAAACGAGCCTTAGTTTCATCAAATTTGACTTCAGGAGATAATAACATACACACTCAATAGGGTACAGAAGTTTATCTTACCCTACATGAAAGCAGAGGTGAAGGGGACAAGAGAAAGGGGATAAGAGAAAAGAAGACGGATAGGGTGAATGGGTAATCAGAAGCAAAGACTGGTAGAGGGATAATTCAAAAGAGGGGATTGTAATATGTTTGTAAAAAACGTATTGTAGAATTATGATTTTTAATGCATTCTGCTTTCTGCTCCTCTTTTATGGGAGAGTTCATCTCATTCACATTCACAGTTATGATTACTATCTGTATCTTTCTCTCTATTCTAACCCCTCCCCATTTATGATTCTATTTCTCCCTTCTGTCTTCCTGTCTTCAAAAGAATTTTACTTTTGACCCTCACCTCCCTTAATTTCCCCTCCCTTGTATCACCCACCCTCTATTTTCTTTCTATTTTGCTTTACTATTTTTTCCTCCCTTCTAACCACCCTTCCCTTTTCTTTCCTCTTTCCTCTACTACTGCCTATAGGGCAAGTTAAATTTCTATACCTAATTGAATATGTTATTCCCTCCTTGAGACAAATCTTAAGAGAGTAAAGTACAAAAAAATGTTCATCTCCCTCCCTTCTTTCCTCCTACTATAATATGTTTTTATACCTCTTCATGTGATGTAATTAACCCTTTTCTGTCTCCTCCTTTTCTCTTCTCCCATTACAATCCCTTTGCACCCTTTAATTAATTTTTTAATCGTATCAGTTGATTTATACCCACAATCTCTGTCTATGTATATCCCTTTCAAATGTCATAATAAATATGCAGTTCTCAAGATTTATAAGTACCATCCTCATATGGGATGTCCTGTATTTGAAAATCAAATTCTTCATTTAGCTCTGGCGTTTTCTTCAGGAATGTCTGGAAGTCCCCTATTTCATTGAATGTACATCCCTTTGCCTGAAAGATTATGCTCAATTTTGCTGGTTAACTGATCCTTCGTTATAGTCCAAGCCTCTTTGCCTTATGGAACATGATATTCCAATTACTCTTATCATTCAATGTAGAAACTACAAGGTCCTGTGTGATCCTGAGTATAGTTCCTTGATATTTGAGTTATTTCCTTCTGGCTGCTTGCATTCCCCAGTGGACCAATATTCCCCAATGGACCATATTCCCCAGTGGATCAATAGAGAAAGATATGGTTGTAAATTTTTTCCAGATAGAATCTCTGAAGGTTTCCCCTTTTGATATATCACTTCAGAGCTTTTGCTTCAGGTGAATTGACAAAATAGGTTCATTCGATCCCCCATTAACTTCAATGTGACAGAACCTAAAGATTGGGAAAACGTCTAGGCAAACCTAAACAGATTCAAAACAACTATTTAGATGAAGAGAATAGAGCTAGATAATTCTCTGTCTCCACTAGCTTCAGTATATTCAATGTATCTGTTGATTTACATTCAATAAAATCTTCCATATTCCCCAATAAGACAATAGAGAAAGTTGTGGTTGTAAATACTCCAAGTTGCTTGGATTCCTTGGATTCTGTTCATTCCTATAGACAGGGTCTCTGGAGGTATCACCTTTTGATATATCACTTCAGAGTTTATCCTTAATCTGATAATTCTGGAATTTGGCTACCATATTACTTGGCGTTTTCAATTTGGGATTTCTTTCAGGTAGTGATTGGCGGATTCTTTCAATGACTAATTTACCCTTTGGTTCTAGTGGTTCTAAGGCAGTTTTCCTTTATGATTTATTGAAAGATACTGTCCAGGCTCTTTTTTTCCATCATGGTTCTCAGGCAGACCAATAATTCTTTAATTCTCTCACCTGAATTTATTGTCCAGGTCGTTTATTTTTCCAGTGAGGTATTCTACATTTCTTTTTTGTCATTCTTTTGATTTTGTTTGACTGATCTTTGATGTCTCATAGAGCCATTAGCTTCTAAATGCCCAATTCTCATTCTTTAATAAATTATTTTCTTCAGTTAGCATTTGTACCTCCTTTTCCATTTGAAAAATTTTACTTTTTAAAGAGTTGTTTTCTTCAGTGTACTTCTTTTTCATTTTACTCGTATTTTTAAATATTTCTTCTACTTCCCTGATTTCACTTTTAAAATCCTTCTTGAGCTCTTCCAAGAAGGCTTTTTGTGCTTGAGATTGGTTCATATTCCCTCCTGAGGTTTCAGATTTGTGTATATAACCGTGTTGTCCTCTCCTGAATTTGTGCTTTGGTCTTTCCTGTCACCAATATATTTCTCTACGGTCACTGATTTTTTTAAAGAATTTTTCTTGCTCATTTGTTTGTCTTTTTTGCCTTTTAAATTTGATCTCTGTTTCTGATGCCCATGGGCCAGTGTCTCAGACTTCTTATGCTGGGGGATAGGGACCTGGTTACTGGTTTTCTCTGTTGGGACCTCAGGTACTTGTAGTCGTATGTAGTAACAGTCTGGTATTTTACCTGATGCTGAGCTGGAGGCAGTGTGTGGTTGGTGTTGGCACTTGCCTGTTCCTCTACCCTGAGGTTCAGAATTTCCTGCTGCTTCACTGAGGTGGGTCCTGCTCCTGGCCTGCTGATGGCAGCTTTATTGGAATAAAATACACCATCCCCCAAAGTGATGATTTTCAGGAAAAACCAAGTCCTGGTGTTCTAAATTCTGTTTTGTCTGAAAAGTGGACTTTTTTATAGTCATATATGATTTGTTTTTATCTTTGTATCCTATTTTAATTTGTGCATCAAACCCTATTTCCTTTTTCTTTATACATAACTCTATAATGTTTTAGTCTTTTATGAGCAAATCAAAAGTTCTGTCTCAATTACAGAAGGATATGTAGGCTATCAAGCTGATAAGTTAATCTTTTGCAGGTTGGCATGTTTCCTTATTTGTTAGAAATTGTAATAAAGACCATAGATTTTTTCTCTTTTTCAAAGAAAATGCGGCTTATGTTTTTTTAAATATTTATTTATCTTTAGTTTTCAACATTCATTTCCACAAGATTTTGAGTTCCAAATTTTCTGCCCATCTCTCCCCTTCCCCACTCCAAAACACCATGCATTCTGATTACTCCTTCCCCCAATCTGCCTTCCCTTCTATCACACCACTCCCTTCCCTTATCCCCATCTTTTCTCTTTTCTTGTAGGGCAAAATAGATTTCTGTACCCCATAGTCTGTATTTCTTATTTCCCAGTTGCATGGAAAAACAATTCTCAACATTCATTTCTTAAACTTTGAGTTGAAACTTCTCTCCCTTCCTCCCTCTCCCACCATCTCCACTGAGAAGACAAGCAATTCAGTATAGGCTATATATGTATAGTTTTGGTAAAGACTTCGATAACAGTCATGTTGTGAAAGACTAACTATATTTCCCTCCATCAAATTCTGACTCTTATTTGTTGTATTCTCTCTTTAGATGTTGTTCTGCCCCTAAAGTGTTTACTTCTAATTACTCCCTCCTACCATTTGGCCTCCTTTCTATTATCCTCCTCTCTTATCCCCTTCAACCCACTTTCCTGGAGTGAACGATAGATTTTCATACCAAATCAAGTGTGCATGTTATTCCCTTCTTAAGCCAAATGTGATGAGAGTAATTTTCACTTTTTCCCTCTCACCCTCCCCATTTTCCCCTTTCTAGGTCACTTTTTTTTTTTCAATGAGATTTTTCACATTGTGTTCTAATTATTTTCATTCTTTTGATTTTGTTTGAAATTTCTTGCTTTCTCATTAAGTCATTAGCTTCTTTCTGCTCCATTCTAATTTTTAAAGAATTACTTTCTTAAGTGAGGTTTTGAACCTCCTTTTACATTTGGCCAATTCTGCTTTTTAAAGCATTCTTCTCCTCATTGACTTTTTGGACCTGTTTTGCATTTGAGTTAGTCTATTTTTAAACATGCTATTTTCTTCAGCATTTTTTGTATCTCCTTTAGCAAACTGTTGACTCATTTTTCATGATTTTCTTGTATCACTCTCATTTCTCTTCCCAATTTTTCCTCCACCTCTCTTACTGGATTTTTAAATCCTTTTTGAGCTCTTCCATGGTGTAAGAACATTGCATATTTATTTTGGAGGTGTTGGATGCAGGAACCTTGACTTTTATATCTTCCTCTCATGGTATGCATTGCTCTCCTCATCTGAGAGGATGGAGGAAAATAACTGTTCACCAAGAATAAAACCTTCTATAGTCTTACTTTTCCCCTTTTTTTGGTACATTTTCCCAGTCAGTTACTTAAGTTTTGAGTTATTTGTCAAGAGGAGGGTATATCCTGGGGATCTGTAAGTGATGAGTTCCTCCAGAGTGGTACAATCAAGGGAGAAGAGTTTACTCCTCTCTTTGCTGGCATTCTAGACTAGGAACTACTGCAAGCTTTTCTGCACATTATCTGTGAGTAGAATTTCCTCTCCAGAGACTCCACCAGCTCCACCAGCCAGTGCTCCTCCTCATCCCAGGGCAACCACTCAGGGCTGAGACCCAGATCAACAGCTTGATTTCCCCAGGGTCTTTAGGCCTAGGGCTCCAAAAATGGGTTCTGCTGTTGCCACCACCTGGCGCTGGGTCTAGGGGGAACCCTGCTCCCTTCTCACCAAGATGATAATGCTTTCTCATGGACCTTTGAAGTTGTCTCTGGCGTTTGTGGGTTGAGGGATCTGGGAACTGCAACTGTTGCCTCTGGCATCCTGAAGACTGCTCTGGTCCTGTCCCTTCTGTGCTGCACAGCCAAGGCCTGGCTGCACTCTGCTCTGAGCCCTGCATTATAGACCTTTCCTGTTGGCCTTCCATGCTGCCATGGGCTAGAAATCTCTTTCACTCTGTCATTCTGTGGCTTTTACTGCTCTAGAATTTGTTTACAGTCATTTTTATAGGTATTTTATGGGCTCTGAAGGGAGAGCTCTTACAAGTTGTCCTTCTATTCCACCATCTTCACAATTTTTGTTTTAATGCAAATTGTTCGATGTCATTTTCATTTTTAAAAACTTTTTAAGTTTTTTGAGTTAAGGTTGTTGGATAATCTTTTCAGCATCTTAGATCTAAATCTGGAAGGAAACTTATGGAAGATATAGTCAACTTCACTCATTTTACTGATGAAGAAATTGAAGCAGCACTCTCCAGTGATAAAAAGAGCACTACTTTTGAAATCAGAGGACTTAGATCCAAGCATCTACTCTACTACCTTGTTTTTATTCTTTTTATTTCTAAAGATTTTGAAAGAGACATTTTCAATTGTTCTTTGATAGCACAACAGTACTTAGAAAGTTTTTTTTTAAAGGTGTTCCTCAGTGTGTAATATGTTTTGATGCAAAGAGAAAATTGGGTTCATAGTTAATAAATTATATACACTCATTCATTACTAATTCTAAGCTATATAATCCTTCCTTTTAAAAATTATCTTTTTGTCTACTTTCTTTATCATTTGAATCACGGATTTTTTTTTCAAAATATGGATTATTGCCTTTGACTAAAAGGCTCATGTTTTTACCTTTCTCCAGTGACTTTACTATTCTTGGACTACCTGACTATTGGATGCAAACCTATTTCACTCAAATTTTTATCCTTGCATCATTGTCATTAAATTAAGAGCTGGGAATTCTACTGTCTCCTCTTTCTTGGTCATTTCAAAGTAAAAAAATAGAATGTGATGATAGACTCATATAATCTAACAATTAGAAATTATCTAGTTCCAAGAAATTTTAGAAGGATCCCCATTCATCTTGTAGTTCAATTCTATTAAAAATGAAGTGAAATGAGAACATCTTGGGGGTCTCAATCTAGTCATTCCTTCTCCTCTCTCTCTCTCCATGTGGTGCAATTTATTTTATCTCTGATTCCCTTATCTTTTATTTTTTATTTTTGAAAATAATGAAAGCTATGTGACACAGTGATTACAGCAAGGGATTTGGAGCTAGGAAAATCTGGTTTCAAAATCTGCCTCTAACACTTAATTAGCTGTTTGATTTGGGACATGTCATGTAATTTCACTGTGTCTCAGTTTTTTTAAGATGGAGATAATGGTAATACTTGCTTCAAAGGGCTGTTGTAAGGATTAAAGGAATTACAACATGCAATATGTTTTATAAACTTTAAGGAACTTGATATTGTTAGTTTTTATAAATGAAAATAGCCTTTTATATTATCCAAATAAAATGACTAAAAAGTATATTTTGACTTCTGAGCTTTGACCCCAAGATTTTATTATAGCTATATATCCTTTGACACCCAAAATATTCATTTGATTTCAATTTTCTACAATCACTTCGATAAATTCTAAATTTTCTCCTCCTCACTCCCCAAAATGACATACAACCTTACATGGGCTCTACAAATACATTCCTATTAAACACATTTTCACATTGGTCATGCTGCAGAAAAGAATTAAAATGAATGGGAGAAACCATGAGAAAAACAAAAGAAAACATAATAAAAGAGAAAATAATCTGATTCATTCTGTGTTTTGACTCCATAATTCTTTATCTGGATGTGGATGTCATTTTACATCACCAGTCCTTGGGAAATGTTTTAGTTCCTTGCATTGCTGAGAAGGGCTAAGTCACTAAGTCAAAAAAGTCCTCACACACTGATGCTATTAATATGTATAATGTTCTTCTGGTTTTGCTCACTTCACTTAGAATCAGTTGATATAGCACTTTCCAGGTTTTCTTGGAATTTGCCTATTTGTCATTTCTTATATCACAATAGTAATTCATTACATTCATACACCACAACCTGTTCAGGCATTCCCCAATTGATGCGTATCCCATCAATTTCCAGTTCTTGGCCACCACAAAAAGAGCTTCTATAAATATTTTTGTACGTGTGAACCTTTCTTCTTTTTTGTGATCTCTTTTGAATACTGTCCTAGAAGTGGTATTGCTGGGTAAAAAAAGCATGCACATTTTTATGGCCCTTTGGGCATTGTTCCAAATTTCTCTCCAGAATGGTTGGATGAGCTTACAGCTCCTTCAAAAGTGAATTAGTATTTCAATTCTCCCACATCTTCTCCAATATTTATCATTTCCTTATTTTGTCATTTCAGCCAATCTAGTAGGTGTGATGTGGTACCTCAGAATAGTTTTGATTTGCATCTCCCTAATCAATAGCAATTTAGAGCATTTTTTTATGTGACTACAAATAGCTTTAATTTCTTCCTCTGAAAACTGTCTGTTCATGTCCTTTGATCATTTATCAATTTATATTCTTGCAAATCTGACTCAGTTCACTATATATGTTAGAGCTGAGGCCTTTATCAGAGACAAGTTATAAAAAATTCTTTCCTAGTTGTCTGCTTCCCTTTTAATCTTGGTTTCACTGGCTATCTTTGTACAAAAGTCTTCAATTTAATATAATCAAAGCTATCCATTTTGCATTTCACAATGTCCTCTATCTCGTTTTTAGTCATAAATCCCTACATTCTCCACAAATATGACAAATGAACTATTCCTTGCTGCCCTAATTTGTTCACAGTATCAGTCTTTATACCTAGATCATGTACCCATTTGGACTTTATTCTGCTGTACAACGTCAGGCATTGGTTTATGTCTAGTTTCTACCACAATATTTTCCAGTTTTCCCATTAGTTTTTGTCAAACAGTGAGCTCTTGTCCTAGAACCTGGGTTTCTTTATTAAACATTAGACTGTTATAGTCATTGACTACTGTGTCTTATGTACCTAAACTGTTCCACTGATCTATTCCTGTATTACTTAGACAGTACCAAGTGGTTTTGATGCTTGCTACTTAATAATATAATTTGAGATCTGATATGGCTAGGCCACCTTCCCTAGCATTTCTTTTCATTAATTCCCTTGATATTCTAGATCTTTTGTTCTTCTAGATGAAATCGGATATTATTTTTTCCAACAGTATAAAGTAATTTTTGTTAGTTTGATTGGTTTGTCACTGAATAAGTAAATTAATTTAGGTAGAATTGTCATTTTTATTATATTATCTTGGCCCACCCAGTAACTGATTTTTTTTTGCTACTTAAACCTGACTTTATCACACCCTGGGCCAACTTCAGTCGTCCTGATGAATATCAGGCCACTAGACCCAGATGGATCAGGCCACTAGACCCAGAAGAAAGTGATGTTTGCGACCTTGTACAGTTCTCCCTCACACAAATCAAAGTCAACTGCAAGTCATGCCATCATCTTGATGTCATGGTCCTCTTCGAGAATGAAGTATAGACACACAATTGGTGTGAAAAGTGTTTTGTAATTGTGTTCATATAGTGCCTGCATGTGTTTTGGCAGGTAGACTCACAAATAGTTTATAATGTCTACATTAACTTTAAATGAAATTTGTCTGTCTCTTGCTGTTGGACTTTATTAACAATATGTAGACATGCAAATGATTTATGTGGTTTATTTTGTATCCTGCAATTTTCCTTAAGTTGTTTATTATTTCGGGAGTTTTTTACTTTATTCTCTAGGATTCTCTAAGTATATCAACATGTTATCTGCATACAGTGATAACTTAGTTTTTTTTTTTTTTTGCCTGGTCTAAGTCCTTCACTTTCTTTTTCTTTTCTTATTAGTAAAATCGACATTTCTAGTACCATATTTAATATCAGTGGTGATAATAGACATCCTTGTTTCACCCCCATGCATATAACTTATCTCCATTACATATAATGCTTGTTGATGATTTTAGGCAGATACTACATATTACTTTAAGGAAGACTTCATTTATTCCTATTCCCTCCAGTGTTTTCAATAGGAACAGGTGTTAGACTTTGTCAAAAGATTTTTTCTGCATCTATTGAGATAATTATAAGATTTCTTTTGTTTTTTTGTTGATATGCTCAATTATACTGATAGTTTTCTGAATATTGAACCAGCCCTGCATTTCTGGTATAAATCCTACCTGATCAAAGCAAATTATTCCAATGATCAGTTGCTGTAATCTTTCTACTCATGTCTTATTTAAAATTTCTGCATCTATATTCATTAGGTAAATTGGTATTTAATTTTCTTTCTCTCTTTTGGCTCTTCCTGGTATAAGTATCAGCAATTATTTGTTCCATGAAAAGAGTTTTGTAAGATTCATTTTTGGCCAGTTTTTCCAAATGGTCTATATAGAACTAATTGTTTAAATTTTTCCCTTGTAAGTCCATATGGTCCTGAAGATTTTTTCCTAGGGAGTTCATTGTTCAATTTATTTTTCTGTGATGGGATTATGCAAGTATTTTACTTCCTCGTTTGTTAATCTGGGCAATTTATATTTTTCTAAACATTCCTCCATTTCACTAAGATTGTCAAATTTATGATCCTACAGTTGGGAAATACAGTTTCTAATTGTTATATTAATTTTCTCTTCATTGGTGGTGAATTCACCCTTTTCATTTTTGATACTGGCAATTTGTTTTTTTCTTTCTTTTTTTAAATCAAATTGACCAAAAGATTATTAATTTTATTGTTTTTTTTCCATAAAACTGGCTCTTAGTTTCATTTATTATTTCAATAGTGTCCTTAATTTCAATTTTATTAATCTCTCCTTTGATTTTTAATATTTATAATTTGGTATTTAAGTGGGATTTTCAATTATTTAATTTTCTAGATTTTTCAATTGTGTGCCCAATTCATAGGTCTCCTCTTACTCTATTTTATTCATGTAAGCATTCAGAGTTAAAAAACTTCCCCTAAGAACTGCTTTCTGTGTATCCCAGAAGTTTTCATATGTTGTCTCATTATTGTCTTTCTTTTGAATGAAGTTATTCATTGC
The DNA here is from genome assembly GCF_028372415.1 of Notamacropus eugenii. Classification (NCBI taxonomy): domain Eukaryota; kingdom Metazoa; phylum Chordata; class Mammalia; order Diprotodontia; family Macropodidae; genus Notamacropus; species Notamacropus eugenii. Next base: position 138,517,224 of record NC_092875.1, on the reverse strand, counting down.
TTCTCTACTTCGTGCTTTAAACCATTCATTTGTTAGGATTTGATTATTTGTTTCCAATTAATTTTTGGTCTATCTTTCCATGGCACTTTATTACATATAATTTTTCTTGCATCATGATCTGAAAATGATGCATTTAATATTTCTGCCTTTTTGTAATTGATTGTGAGGTTTTTATGTCCTAGTACATGGTCATTTTTTGTGTATATGCCATGTGCCACTGAGAAAAAGGTATATTCTTATCTATCCATGTTCAGTTTTCTTCAGAGATCTATCATATCTACCTTCTCCAGAATGCTATTCATCTCCTTAACTTCTTTCTTGTTTATTTTGAGGTTTGATTTATCAAGTTCAGAGATGAAAGAGGTTGAGGTCTTCTACTAGTATAATTCTATCTTAACTTCTCCTCAAAGACTTTAGATGCTATGCCACTTGGTGCATACATATTCAATGATATTACTTCATTGTCTATGGTGCCTTTTAGTATGATTTAGTTTCCTTCTTTATCTACTTTGATTAGATCTCTTTTTGCTTTATTGTGTCTGAGGTTAGAATTGCTACCCTTCTTTTTTTTTTTTTTTTTACTTCAGCTGAAGGATAATATATTCTACTCCAGCCTTTTACTTTTACCCTATGTGTGTCCTCTTGTTTCATATGTGCTTCTTGTAAGCAACATGTAGTAGGATTGTGATTTCTAATTCATTCTCTTATCAGTCTCCAGTTTATGGGACAGTTAATCCTATTTATATTCACAGTTATTACTGTTTGTGTCTTTCTCTCCATCCTATTTCCCATCTCTGTTTATACTTTTATTACTTCTTTCTTCCTTTCCCCCCCAAAAGAGTTTTATTTTTTAACCATGGCCTCCCTCAATCTTACCTCCTTTATATCAGCACCCCTCCCTTTTATTTCCCTTTCCCTTTACTACTTCTTCCCTCCCTTCTGATTCTCCCCACTTTCTTTCCTTTCCTCTTCCCCCTCCCACTGCCTGTAAAGCAAGTTAGATTTCTATACTTACCTGAGTATGTTATTCCCTACTTTAATGAAATCTGATGAGAATAAAAGTACAACAATCCTCATCTCCCTCCCTTCTTTCCCTCTACTATAATGTGTTTTTCTGCCCCTTTGTGTGATACAATTTACCTTTTCTGCTTCCTTCTTTCCTCTTCTCTCTTTCCACTCCTTAATTAGGTTTTTATCATCACATCAGTTTATTTCTACCCACACCCTCTATCTATGCATATTCATTTTTAATTACATGATAAATATACAATTCTCAAGCATAACAAGTATCATCTTCCCTTCTAGGGATGTAAACAGTTTGCCCATATTGAATAGCAAATTTTCTTTCTTTTTTTCCTGTTTACCTTGGTATATCTCTCTTAAATCTTATGTTTAAAGATCAAATTTCCTATTGAGATTTGGCCTTTTCAAAAGAAGGTCTGGAAATCCATTATTTCATTGAATGAACATCTCCTTGCCTAAAAGATTATATTAAATTTTGCTTGGTAATTGATCCTTGGTTGCAGTCCAAGCTCATTTGCCTTACAGAATATCGTATTGCAATCCCTCTGATCTTTTAATATAGAAGGAGCAAAGATCATTTGTGGTATTGACTGTAATTTCTGAATATTTGAATTGTTTTTTTGAGTAAATTATTTTATTTGGTTTCAGTGTTCTGCAAGCACTTCCATATATCTTAGATTTCCCCCCTCCATCCCTCTCCTTACCCCTTGCCTTTCCACTCCTTCCATGAGACAGCATGCAATTTTATATAGATTCTGCAGATACATCCTATTAAATACATTTTCACCTTAGTCAGGTTGCATAGAAGAATTATAATGAATGGGAGAAATCACACAAAAAAACCATAATACAAAAGAAAATGATCTGCTTCATTCTGTGATCCAATTCCATTGCTCTTTCTCTTGATGTGGAAGGCATTTTGCCTTAAGATACCATTGGAAATTTTTTGAATCCTTGCATTGCAATGAAGTACTAAGTATACCAGAAAAATTCCTCACACACTATGGTTCTTGATGGGTACAAAGTTCTCCTGGTTCTGCTCTTTTCACTCAGCAACAGTTCATATAAGTCTTTCCAGGCCTCTCTGAAGTCATCCTGTTCATCATTTCTTACAACAAAATAGTATTCCATTGCATTCGTATACTCCAATTTATTCATCCATTCCCCAATTGATCTGCATTCCCTTGATTTCCAGTTTTTAGCCACCACTAAGAGAACTGCTATAAATATTTTTGTATATGTGAGACCCTTTCCAATTTTTATGATCTTTTAGGGATATAGTCCTAGAGCAGTATTGTTGAATCAAAAGGTATGCACATATTTTGTAGCAATTTGGGCATAGTTCCAAATTGCTCTCCAGAATGGTTGGATCAGTTCACAGCTCTGCTAACAATGAATTAGTATTTCAACTCTCCCACATCTTCTCCAATATTTATCATCTTCCTGTTTTGTCATGTTAGCCAATCTGATAGGAGTGATGTGGTATCTCAGAATTTTGCTTTGCATCTCTCTAATCAATAGTGATTTAGAGCATTTTTTCATATAGCTATAGATATCTTTAATTTCTTCCTCTGAAAATTCCCTGTTCATATCCTTTGACAATTTACCAATTGGGTAATGATTTGTATTCTTGGACATTTGACTCTGTTCTCTGTATATGTTAGAAATGAGTCCTCTAGCACAGATTCTAGTTGCAAAAATTCTTTCCCAGTTTTCTGCTTCCCTCCTAATCTTGGTTGCATGAAGATATTTTGTGCAAAAACTTTTCAATTTAATGTAGTCAAAATTGTCCATTTTGCCTTCATAATGTTTTCTATCTCTTATTTACTCAAAAATTTCTCCTTTCTCCATGCATTGGAGAAATACACTATTCCTTGCTTGACTAGCTTATATTATCAAACTTTATACCTAGATTATGTAGCCATTTGGACTTTATTCTTGTATACAGTGTCAGAAATTGGTCTATGCCCAGTTTCTGCCTCACTGTTATCCAGTTTTCCCAGCAATTTTTATCAAAAAATGAGTTCTCATCCCAGAAGCTGGGGTCCTTGGGTTTATCAAACAGTAGATTGCTATATTTATTGACTATTGTGTGTTGAGTACCTAACTTTTTCCACTGGTCTACCCCTCTGTTTCTGAGCCAGTACCATGAGGTTTTGATAATTGCTGCTTTATGATACAATTTGAGATCTGATAGGGCTAAGTCACCTTCCCTAGCATTTACTCTCATTGGTTCCCTTGACATTCTGAACCTTTTGCTCTTCCAGATGAATTTTGATATTATTTTTTCTAGCTATAGAAAATAATTGTTTGATAGTTTGATTGGCATGTAGTTGTATTGGTCCACCCATGGGCAATTGATGTTTTTCTTCTTATTTAGATCTGACTTTATTTGTGCATAAGGTGTCTTGTAATTGTGTTCATATAGTCCCTGGATTTGTTCTGTCAGGTAGGCTCCCAAATATTTTAAGTGTCTACTTTAGCTTTATAAGAGATTTCTCTTTCTGTCTCTTGCTGTTGGACTTTGTAAGTAATGTACAGAAATGTGGAAGATTTGTGTGGGTTTATTCTTAACCTGTAACTTTCCCAAAGTTGTTTATTATTTCAAGTAGCTTTTTTACTGGATTCTCTAAGTATGTCATCATATCTTTAAGAATGATAACTTATTTATTCTTTGCCTATCCAAATTCATTCAATTACTTTTTCTTCTCTTATTGCCACAGCTAAACTTTCTAGTATCATACTGAATAATAGTGGTGATAATGGACATTTTTGTTTCACCATTGTTCTTGCTGGAAATGCATGTAGCTTATCCCCATTGCATATAATGCTTACTGAAAGTTTTAGGTAGATACTGCTTATTATTTTATGGAAAGTTTCATTTATTCCTATGCTCTCCAGTGTTATTAATAGGAATGAGTGTTGTATTTTGTCAAAAACATTTTCTGTATCTTGAGATAATAATGTGGTTTCTGTTAGTTTTGTTGTTGATACGATCAATAATGCTAATAATTTTCCTAATATTGAACCATCCCTGCATTCCTGGTATAAATACTACATAATCATAATGTATTATCTTCATGATAAGTTGCTTTATTCTTTTTGCTAAAACCTTATTTAAATTTTTTGCATCTATATTCATTGGAGAGATTGGTCTATTGTCAGGCCTAGAGGCCTAAGGGCTACCCGAGTCTTTCCTTACCTGTCGCAGGTCTTTGGCTGGCCAAACTGGATAAACATATGAGAGAAGAGACTTTCCAGAGTTGAACAAGGGTTAGGCTTTATTCAGGGTCTTGGTTACATGTGCAGGGTGAATTCTTCCTTAGGAGAGAGGAATCTTTTCCCAAGGAGGCAAAGATCTTCTTACAGTAAGAGAATGGAAGTGGAAGTGGGAGAGGGGAGAGGACAGAGGGGAGAGGGGAGAGGGGCCTTCTGTCCTCTAAGGGCCCCTCAGTGCTAAGAACGCCTTCAGGCTTTCCTGACCCTACTTAAGCTCTCCCACCGCATAGTTTGCACCTGAATATCGTGCCTGTTCTCAGCCCTTAGACAACAATAGGTGTGCTCAGACCATGGATTAATCTCGAGGGTGGGGATGCTTTCCCCAGCAAGTTTCCCACGGGGAAGAGGCGGAAATGCACGAGATAGCCTGGGTCTCACACCTCAATTCCCAGCTGTTCCCTGGGAGGCCTCATGAGAACTCTGAGGTTAGAAGTCCTCACTTTTACCTGCCTGAGACTGTCTACATGGAACTGAGCTTACACCCCCAACAGTCTATAATTTTCTTTCTCTGTTTTGGCTCTTCCTGGTTTAGGTATCAGAATTATATTTGTATCATAAAAAGAATTTGGGAGGGTTCCTTCTTCTCTCAATTTTTTCTTTCTGGCTGCTTCCAATATTTCCTCCTTGACCTGATAATTTTGGAATTTGGTGGCAATATTTCTTCATGTTTTCCTTCTGGGATCTCTTTCAGGAGGTGATCAGTGGATTCTTTCAATGATTATTGTGCCCTCAGGATCTAGCCCCTCAGGGCAGTTTTCCATGATGATCTCTTGGAAAATACCCTCCTAGCTCCTTTCATCACCATGCCTTTCTAACAGACCAATAATTCTTAGATTTTTCTCTCTTGGATCTATTTTCTAGGTGAATTTTTATGCAAATGAGATATTTTCTGTTTTAATCTACTTTTTCATTCTTTAGCTTTCGTTTGACTGATTCTTGATACCTCATAGAGTTTTAGCTTCTTCTTGCCCAATAGTAATTTTCAACGAATTTTTTTTCTGTAGTTAGCTTTTATACCTCCTTTTTTTCTATTATGGGTGTTGCTGTTTTTTAATGTTTATTTATTTATTTTTAGTGTTCCACATTCATTTCAACAAAATTTTGAGTTCCAAATTTTCTCCCCATCTCTCCTCTCCCCATCCCCAAAAGGCTAAGCATTCTGATTACCCCTTCCACCAATCTGTCCTCCCTTCTAATACTCCACCCTTGCCTTATCCCCATCTTCTCTCTTGTCCTGTAGGGCAAGGTAAATTTCTATACCCCATTACCTGTATTTCTTATTTCCCAGTTGTGCCCCAAAACAATTCTCAACTTTTGTTCCTAAAACTTTGAGTTCCAGCTTCTCCTCCCTCCTCCCTCCCCATCCATCCCCTGAGAAGGCAAGTAAATAGGCTATCTATGTGTAGTCTTACAAATGCCTTCCATAATAGTCGTGCTGTGTAAGACTAACTATATTTCCCTCCATACTATCTTGTCCTCCATTTCTTCTATTCTATCAAAAGAGAGAAGGGAGGGGTTTTTTTGAGTTATTTTCTCCAGATAGGTTTTGAACCTCCTTATGTATTTGGCCATTTTTACTTTTCAAGGAGCCAATTTTCTTTTATTAGCATTGTTCAGATTTTCTTATACCTCTCTAATTTAGCTTTTAAAATGCTTCTTGAGCTCTTCCAATATTGCTCTTTGGGCTTGAGTCCAGTTCATATTCCCTTTTAAGGTTTCATATGTGGGTATAGTGTCAATCCTCTTCTGAATTCACATTTTGATCTCCCCTGTCCTCATAATAGAATTCTAAGGCCTTTGTTTTCTAATTTGCTTCTTCCTCATGGTGATTGCCTTTTCCTGTCTTTTTCAGTGGATCTCTGCTTCTAGGGCACAGGGGGAATCTGTCCTTCATTTATTGTGCTGGGAACTAGGGTTCTTGTTACTTGATTTGTGTGCTGTGGCCTCTGTTTCTTTCTGCTAGAAACTATATTATTCTGCAGCATGCCTGGTGCTGAGCTAACTAGGGTTGGTCAAGGCCAACAACAGGTGATGTCTTTGTAAATTTCCCCAGGGTTACACTGAAGCTCACAAAGTATGTTGTGGGGGATGGCTTGTCTGTCTGCTGGAGGTCTCCTCTTCTCCTCGGACTAAGCTAGAGCACAGGCAGACTCAGAAGCTGGCTTGTCTGTGCTGGTGTCTGTCCAATTCTTCTGGCTATACTAAGGCACACCTGAGATCCTAGTGCTGGCACTTACTGGTTTTACCCATCTCGGGCTCAGGATCTCTTTCTAGTACACTAAGGTGGGATTTGCTGAGATGCTTCTAGGCCTGCACTGGTCCTCTTCAGTCACACCAAGAGAGACCCTTCTCATGATCTCTCTAGCCTCCCAAGGTAAAAGACTTCTGTACCCCTTCTGCTTGCCTCACTATTCAAAGACTTTTCCTGGGGCAATATTCTGTGGGTTTTTCAAGGTCAACAAGGGGAAGGTGAAAGCACTTACATTTTATTCTGCTATCTGGGCTCCTGGAAGTTCAAGTAGATGACTTTTGAACATTTAGTTTGTGGGTTGATAGCCCAAGGAGAAGTTAATATTGTTACTAGGGGCCCTACATTTCTCTATTACCAGGCTGCACCAGACTCTCATCCTATACTTAGAGGTTTGGGTATCAGCACTGCTGCTGGTGATTCAGACTGTCTGGGGTCATTACCACTCTTCTATAGCCAAACCTTCCCTGGGGCAGCCCACATGGTTGTCACTCTCCTAGCCCAGTGTTACCAATCCTTCCTGTCCACGTTTTGGGCTGGACTAAGCTGGAAATCTGCCACACTGTCTCCCAGTGGATTATGCCACTCTAAAATTTGTTCAGATTCTCTTTTTAGGGTTATCTGAAGGAATTTGTGGAAAAGCTTAGGTGAGTCCTTACTTTCACTCCACCTTCTTCAATCACCCTCCTTCCCTTAGGTATATATCTGAAGGAGACTATATATGTAACTAGTTATTTATCTTCAAATATACCAAAATATTTGTAGGAGTACTTTTTGTAGTAGTAAAGAACTAGAAGTAATGTAGATGCTCACCATTTGAGGAATAGCTAAACAATTCATAATATATGAATATAGTATACTTTTACTGTGTTATAAGAAATGATAAATATGGTGAATAAAAAGAAGCATGTAGTGACGTCATGAACTGGAGCAGAGTGAATTAAGAGGAGCCAAAAATATATAGACAATAGCTACAAGAGAATAAATACAAACACTAACCACAAAACAATCAAGAGAGATTGTTTCAAACTTGGAAAGAATAAGAGTAGCTCCAGCAAAGAGATATGAGAAGACATTCCTGTCTCATTTTTTAGAGATCTAGGAGGTACACATATCTTGAGCTTTGCATATATTCCTAGACTTTTTTTGAAGTGTTAATTAGTTTTTATGATTTGTTTTATATTTTTCTTCTTTTTTCTTGTTCTTTTTGTCCCTTTTCTTAACTAATACCATTTTTTAAAGGGTTGGCACCATTCAGGAGAGTGTGTAAATGCTGGAAGTAATTTTGTCAATATAAAAGCAAAAGATATTAATAATGTTTGTTTTAAAATACATTTATAGAGCAACCTCTCATTCTGTATAAACCAATGATCTGTTTAAAAAATGTAAAAACAAAACCAAAATCCTCTTCTGAATCAATTTTTCTCTCAAGTCCCACAAGAAGCCTACTGGCTTTCCTTTCCCCCAAACTTCATAAGTCTTCTATTTACATTAGAAGCAGACCTTGAATGCATATGTCTTTGTCAAGGGATAAGAAGAAGTTTCCTGACTTTCTCCTCTGGGAAAAAAAAAAATTTATGTGTATATATACATGTATATATGTTTATGCATGTATTTACTCATATATTCAAATTTATTTCCTATCAAGAAACCTATTGTCTTTCTCATTCAATAATCAGTTTATTAAGTATCTACCACATGGCAGGATCTATACTCTGGACAATAACCCCCTATCAAGCTCCAACTATTATAAACTTGGCTAAGGAAACATTTTCAGCTTGTCAATAAAGTGGAATCAGAAGAATAGTACTCAGAAGAGTTGCAAAAATAGGTTGCATATTCATTTTTATGGTTTGTACTTCTAACTCTGAAGTAAAAATTATAAAGAAAGTGAAAACATGTGAACTAAAGTATTATTTTTTTTATGAAGTGACATGTCACCTGAACAAATTCTGAAACCTTATTTCCCCTGGATCTAAAAACCTTATGAAAGTAAGCACATTTTTTTCCCCAGAGAAAATGACTCAGAAGAGGGACTTTGGTTCTGTTTTAGAACTCACTGTGAAAGAAAGATAATTAGCTGCTCTCTAAAATGTATAATCAGGGCTCTTCTTTTATGCTCAGGGAGTCATTCACTTTGGGTCCTTCAGATCTCAGTTCAGCACTTCTCTAGCCCAACAACTTTCCCTTATAGATATATGGAAGGATGAAAAGATAGCATCCAATGTACTTTAACATTCTTCACAGTTATGCTATTTTGGCAGATGAAACCTTGCATTCACTTTTTACTGAATTGACTACCTCTGAGGCAATGGATGAGAAGAGAGTTTCAAGATGTGTTTTGATTAGCTCTGCTTTAATGTTGCTATGCTGGCTTTGTGTGCTGACTACTTAGGTGAAGCAGTGCTATTGAAAGATAAGAAGGAAATGTCATGCTTCAGATAGTAAATATTATAAAAGACGAAAATGCTTATTTGATGTGTGTTCTTATACCTTTGAGAGGCATCGCAGTATATTGCACAGTCAACTAGCCAAATAACATTTATTAAGGGTCTATAGTTTGCTAATGCATTAAGCATTGCATAAAATGCTAGACCTTGGGTCAAGAGCAAGGCTGGATGCCTGACTCAGATATGTGACTGTGAGCAAATCATTTAACCTCTCTGTGGCTTTTTTTTCTGAACAAAGGGGTGAATAGCACCTGCTTCAAAGGAGATAACCCATGTGAAGTAATTTTCACACTTAGTGATACTCTATAAATATTAACTATTAGTCAGACATCATTAGTGTTAGTTAGCTATTAATGAGACATTAAACATCCACATTGACAACTTTATACCATACTTGCTATTGTTTTTCCCTTTAAAAATTCAGCTGAAGAATCAGTTATGCTGAAGTATCTGGTAGCAACATGAATGCTGTACTCAGAGTATCTAGAATATTATTACTAATTTTATGTCAGTACTGGGTATACATATATGGAGATCACATTACATATATGTACTTTGGTTTCCTCTGCTATAAAATTAAGGCTTTACAACTGATCTAAAATCATTTCTGCTTCTAAAGCAATTTAATTTGTAATTCCTTTAAAATATTTAGTATTTTATTTTTCCCCAATTACATGTAAAATATAATTTTAAATATTTATTTTTAAAATTTTGAGTTCCAAATTCTCTCCCTTCCTCATTCCTACCACCCTGCCATTGAGAAGACAAGCAATTTGATCTAGTTATAAATGTATAGTCATGAAAAAATACATTTCCATATTAGTCATGTTGCAAAAGAAAATATAGACCAGAAAAAACCACTCAAGAAAAATAAATTTTTTAAAAGTATTCTTCAATCTGTATTCAGATACCCCATCAGCTCTTTGCCTGGGAATTGATAGCAGTTTTTGTCATGAGTCCTTCAGATTTGTCTTTGATCATTTGCACTGCTTAGAATAGCTAAGTTATTCATAGCTGATCATCTCACAATATTGCTGTTACTTTGTACATACTGCATTTCACTTTGCATTAGTTTATGTATGTCTTTCCAGATTTTTCTGAGAGCAACCTGCTCATCATTTCTTATAGTACAAAAGTATTCCATTACAATCACATAGCACATTTTGTTCCACCATTCTCTAATTTATGTCATCTTCCTAATTATCAACACCCTGACAACACAAAAGAGCTGCTATGTATACTTTTGTACATATACATCCTTTTCCCTTTTATAAAAATCTCTGCATGCAGATGTAGTAGTGGCACTATAGGTCAAAGGTTATGCATGGTTTTATAGCCCTTTGGATTTAGTTCCAAATTACTCTAAAGAATGGTTGAATCAGTTCACAACTCCACCAACAGTGTATTAATATTTCGTTTTTTAGACCTCTGATAACCAGGATGGACTGATTAAGAAGTAAATAGCTCTCACTTTCTATTATTCACCTCTAAAAACCCAGAAAATATCACCTCAGGAAAATCCTTGGAACAACTGAGCCAGCAGAAAGAGAGGGTGCAGCAGTCTTTTAATCCAGGAAACGTGGGGGACTAATGAAAAAGGTTCCTCTTGCTGTGGTGGAAAGGAAGCAGTACAGAATGGGAGGCATCCCAGTATGTCAGTGGCATTTCCCCACCTGTGCAAATCAGTGGGAGAATCTGAGCCTCATTGTGGTGGAGGAGACAAGTGCCAACAACAAGACTCCCAGAATGCTTTTACGCAGGCAGATGAACTGGTAGAATCCAGTTCAAACCTCCTGTTACCTCAGTACAACTCTAGGAAGCACAACTCTGGGCAGGCAGGCACCCTTCAGCAGTCAAATATTCTGGTGGTATAGAGCAGCCATTCTCCAGGGGCAAGATCCGCACCTCACTCCAAGAGCTTCAATGCTGCTGCCCCCAGTTCAGCACCAGGTAAACTGGCAGACCTCTACAGCCTCAAGCAACCAATACTTAAGGCCCTAGCACACAAAACCAAGGACCAGGTTCCTGGTCCCCAGGTCAAGAAGCTTGGGACAGTACCCCCGTGCTGCAGCAGCAGAACTCAACTTTAAAAGTCAAGAAATAAGCAAACATCATGAGCAAAAAGCAGAAACAGACAGTGATCATAGATTCTTACTACGAGGAGGGAAAATCGAAACACTAATTTACAGGGGAACAACATTGCCAATATACCTACACCCAAAACCTCAAATGGGAATATGAACTGTTCTCAAGCCCAAAAAATCCTTCTTAGTAGATCTCAAGAATTATAAAAGTCAAATAAGAGAGAAAGAAGACAAATTGAGAAAGAAAAGAGATATGGAAGAGAGAGTCAATCTCTTGGAAAAGAAAGGACAAAAATTGACTGTAGAAAACAAGTTCTTACAAAGTAGAATTGACCAAATGGAAAAGGAGACACAAAACATAATTGAAAGAAATAATTCATTAAAGATTAGAAATGGTCCAATGGAAGCTAATAACTCTCTGAGACATCAAGAATCAGTCTAAAATTTTTTTAAAAAGAGTGAAAAATAGAACAAAACATAAAATATCTTCTGGGAAAAAAAAAAACTGACCTGGAAAATAGATCCAGGAAGGATAATCTAAGAATTTTTGGTCCACCTGAAACTCATGATAAGAAACAAACTGGGAAGTATCTTTCGAGAAATCATCAAACAAAACTACTCTGAGGTCCTAGAACCAGAGAGTAAAATAGTCATTAAAAAATTCACCAATTAACTCCTCAAAGAAATACCAAATTGAAAATGCCAAGGGATAATGTAGCCAAATTCCAGAATTATTTAGTCAAGGAAAAAATACTGCAAGCAGCAAGAAAGAAAAAACATATCCTGGAACCACAGTCAGGATTATGGAAGCCCTTTCTGCTTCTACGTTAAAAAATCAGAAGGCTTGGAATATTATATTCATTAAGGTAAAGGAGCTTGGATTACAAGCAAGGATCAAGTACACAGTGGAATTGAGCAAAATCTTTCAGGGAAGGAAATGAAAATTCAATGGAATGGGGACTTCCGTATCTTCCTGATATAAAGATTAGAGTGCAACAGAAATTTCATCTTCAAAGACAAGACTTAGGAAATGCCTAAAAAGATAAAAAAGAAAAAAAAAACATGCTATTCAATAAGGGCAAACTGTTTGCATCACTACATGGAAAGATGTGGATATCAGTTGCTTTTGATGCGTTGATAAAATTCTAATTAAGTGTTGAAATGGGATTGTACTAGCAGAAGACACAAGCAGGGGGCAGAAAAAGACAAATTACATCACATGAAGAGACACAAAGTCATTGAAGTAGACAGAAAGAAGGAAGGGAAATGAACAATGTTTGAAGCTTACTCTCATTAGATTTGGCTCAAGCAGGGAATAACACTCTAGTATAGAAATCTAACTTACCCTATAGGAAGTAGGAAGGGAAAAGCAAAAGAAAAGGGAAAGGGAGGGATAGATAGAAAGGAGAGCAGACTGAGGGGTGCAGTGATTAAAAACTCTAATCAGGAGGGAAAGGGAGAAAGGAATGAGAAAAACATAAACACGAGGGGAACTAGGATAGAAATACATGGTAATAATAACTGTGAATGTGAATGGAATAAACTCTCCCATAAAATGGAAACTGATAGCCAAGTGCATTAAAAACCACAGTCCTATAATAGGTTGTTTACAAGAAACATATTTGAATCAGAGGGATACACAAAGAATAAAGGTTAAAGGTTGGAGTAGAATATAGTATGCTTCAGCTAAAGTAAAAAAAAAAATGCAGTGATGGCAATCCTGACCTCAGACAAAGCAAAAACAAAAAAATAGATATAATTAAAAGAGATAAAGAAGGACTCCACATCCTGCTCAAAGTTACCATGAACAATGAAGTAATACCTTTATGAAAGATATGTGCACCAAATGATATACTATCCGACTCTTAGAGAAGTTAAGTTAATTGCAGGAAGAAATAAATAGAAAAACTATACAAGTTGAGGACCTCATCCTACCATTCTCAAAACTAGATAAATCTAACCACAAAATAAAAAAGAAAGAAGTAAAGGAGGTGAATAGAATTTTTAAAAAGTGTAAAAACAACACCAAAATGCTCTTAGATTTACCTAGTTATGAATATGATAGGATGACCTCTGGAGAAATTTCAATGGGGATAGGAAGGAATATATCTTTTTCTGACTGTTACATGGCATGTACCCTAAAATTGAACATGCATTAGGGCATAAAAGCTTCACAGTCAAATGCAGAAAAGCAGAAATATTGAATGCAACCTTTTTCAGATCAGAATTCAATAACAATTGCATGTGATAAAGGATCATGAATAGGTAGCCTAAAAATTATGAAACTCAGTAAGCTAATCCTAAAAAATCAGTGGGTCAAACAACAAATAACAAAAATTATAAATAGCTTCATCCAAGAGAATTACAATAATGACACAACATATCAAAACTTATGGAATGCAGTTAAAGTTGGTCTTAAGGGAAGTTTTATATCTCTAAGTGTTTTCATGAATAAAATAGAGAAAGAGGACATCGATCAATTGGACATGCAAGTAAAAAAAAATTGAAAAAGAACAAATTAAAAAAAATAATTCAATACCAAATTAGAAATTCTGAAAACCAAAGTAGAAATTAATAAAATTGAAATTAATAAAACTATTGAAACAATAAATAAAACTAAGAGCTATATCTATAAAAAAACAATAAAACAGAAAAACCTTCGATTAATGAAAAAGAAATTTAAAAAGCAAATTAAAAATATCAAAAATGAAAAGGGTAAAGTCACCACCAATTAAAAGGAAAATAAAATAATAAGTAGCAGCTCTTTTGCCCAAATGTGTAACAATAAATCTGATAATAAAAGTGAAATGGATATACAATAAAAATATAGTTTCCTTAGATTAACCTTACAGGAAAGAAAATACTTAACTCCATTTCAGAAAAAAAGAAATTGAATAAGGCATAAATGAACTCATAAGAAAAAAATCTCCAGGACCAGATGTATTTACAAGTGAATTCTACTAAACATTTAAAAAAAACAATTAATTCTAATACTATATAATGATTTGGAAACCTAAGAGAAGGAGTCCTACCAAATTCTTTTTGTGATACAAATATGATGCTGATTCATGAACTGGGAAGATCGAAATCAGAGAAAGAAAATTATTGGTCAATTGCCCTAATGAACAAAGATGCAAAAATTAAATTAAAATACTATGAAAACATTGCAGCAACTTTTCTCAATGATAATATGCCATGCTATGATGAAGTAGGATTTATACCAAGAATGCTGGACTCTTTCAGAATTAGGAAAACTATCAGCATAATTGATCACATTCATAACAAACCTACCTGAAACCACATGATTATCTTAATAGATATAGAAAAAATCCTTTTGAGAAAATACACCTATTCCTATTAAAAACACTAGAGAGTATAGGAATAAATAGCCTTCCTTAAAATGACAGATAATATCTAACTAAAACCATCAGTAAGCATTGTATGTCATGGAGTTAAACTAGAAGCATTTCCAATAAAATCAGGGTGAAACAAGGATGTCCATTATCACCAATGTTATTCAGTATTGTACTAGAAATATTAGCTTTAGCAACAAGAGAAGAAAAATAAATCAAAGGAATTAGAATGGGCAAAGAAGAAATAAAGCTATCACCCTTTGGAGACTATATGGTAGTATCCTTAGAGAAGCCTAGAGAATGAAGTGAAAAAAACTACTTAAAATAATCAAGAGTTTTAGCAGAGTTGCAGGATATAAATAGTTAATACACACACATATACACATATGTGTATGTATATGTATATATATATATATATATATATATATATATATATATATATATATATATATATATATATATATATGCATGCACATATATGCATACACATACATACACCAATCAAACTATCAAGAATACAGAGTTTTACAAAAAAATAACACAATTCATCTGGAAGAAAAAAGGTCCAGAATATCAAAGAGATTCATGAAAACAAATGGAAGGGAAAGGTAGTCTAACCGTACCAGCTCTTAAATTGTATTATAAAACAGCAGTCATCAAAACTATTTGGCACTGGCTAAGAAAGAGAGTGGTGGAGCAATGGAATAGCTTGACTACACAGGACACAGTAGCCACTTGACTATGGTAATGTACAGTTTGACAAACTCAAAGCCTCCAGCTTCTGTGATAAGTAATGACAAGTTTTCAAAAACTGCTGGGAAAACTCGAAAAAACATGGCAGAAACTAGGTAGGTATAGACCTACTTCTTACACGGAAACCAGGATAAAATTGAAATGAATGCATGACTGAGTTATAAATGCTGATATTATGAGCAGACTAGGAGAGCAAGGAATAGTTTACCTGTCAGATTTATGGAGAAGGGAAGAATTTATGACAAAACTAGAGATAGAGAACATTATGAAATGCAAAATAGATTATTTTGATTACATTAAATCGAAAAGTGTTTTCACAAACAATGCCCCATTGCAACCAAGATTAGAAGAGAAGCAGAAAACTGGGAAACAATTTTTAAAGCTAGCGTCTTTGATAAAATATATAGAGAACTGAGTCAAATTTGCAAGAATACAAGCCATTCCCAAATTGAGAAATGGCCAAAGGTTATGAATAGATAGTGTCCAGATGAAAAAATTAAAGCTATCTATAATCATATGAAAAAAATGTTCCAAATTACTTTGATCAGAGAAATGTAAATCAAAACACCTCTGAAGTACCACATTCAATCTAAGAGATTGGCTAACATGACAAAACAAGTAAATGACAAATGCTGGAGAACTTATGGGAAAATTGGAACACTAATGCATTGTTGGTGGAATTGTGAACCTATCCAACCTTTCTGAAAGCAAATTGGAACTATTCCCAAAGGGATATGAAGCTGTCTATAACCTTGGACCCAGCGATATCACTTCTAGATATGTATCCTAAAGAGATCATAAAAACAGGAAAAATGATCCACACGTACAAAAATATTTATTGAAGCTCTTTTCATGATGTCCAAGAATTGGAAATTGAAGGGATGCCCATCAATTGGGCAACAGATAGAGAAGTTGTGGTATATGACCATATTGAAATACTATTTTCATATAAGAAATGATGAGCAGATGCAGTTCAGAAAAATCTCAAAAGACTTACATGAACTGATGCTGAGTGAAGTGAGCAGAACCAGGAAAACATTGTACGTAGTAACAACCACATCGTGTCATAACTCACTTTGATAAACTTAGGTCTTAGCAACCCAGCCATCTAAGTCAACTCCCAAAGTTTCATGATGGAAAATGCTATCTACATCAGAGAAAGAACTTTGGGGTCTGAAGGTCGATTAAATATACTATTTGGCCTTTTTTGGAGGTGTTTTTTGTTTGTTTGTTTCTTTTGGTTGTTTCTTCTTTCTCGTGGTTTCTCCCATTGCCTCTAAGTCTTCTTTACAACAAGACTAATGTGAAAATATGTTTAATATTAATGTATATGTAGAGCCTATATCCAATTGCCCATTGTATTTGGGAGGGAGGAGGAGAGGGAGGCAGAAAAAATTTAAAACTCAAAATCTCATGGAAGTGAATGCTGAAAACTAAAAGTAAATTCATTGATTTAGAAATATTTCATTTTTCTTACATCCCCTCCAACATTTGTCATCCTCCATTTCTGTGCTTTTTCCCAGTCTAATAGTTATGAGTTACTACCTCAGAATTGTTTCACTTTGCATTTCTCCAATTAATACTGAGTTAGAACTTTTTTTAAAACATGGCTGTAGATAGCTTTAATTACTTAATCTGAATTTTTTCATATCACTTTATCATTTATCAGTTGGAGGATGGCTCTTATTTTTATAAATTTGACTCAGTTCTCTACAAATTTGAGAAATGAGGCTTTCATCAGAGAATCTTATTTAAGTTTTTTTCACCACAGTTATGAATGCTTAACATTTCCCTGCATCTTATTCCCTCATTTCATTCTCTCTCCTCTTTCACCCTATCCCTCCTCAAGTACTGTGCTTCTGACTTCTCTCTCCCCTAATCTTCCCTTCCTTCTATCATCCACCTCTCTTATCCTCTTCCCCTCAATTACCCTCCATTATAAAACAAAACAAAACAAACACTTTTCTTGCCTCTTTTAAGGGAAATAATTTACCCCATTCTAATTCTACCCCTTCCTTTCCCTTTCCCTCAGTGTATTCAACTTTCTCATCCAATTTTTTTCTCTTTTGAGATTATCATCCTTTATATTCATCTCACACCTGTGCTCTCTCTCTCTCTCTCTCTCTCTCTCTCTCTCTTTCTGTATACATATACATACATACATACATACATACATACATACATACATACATACATACATACATACATACATACATACATATATATATATATATATATATATATTCCTAACTACCCTAATAATGAGAAAGGGTTTTTTTATGAGTTACATATATAATCTTCCCATGTAGGAATGTAAACAATTAAAACTTCTTTAGTTTCTTATAATTCCCGTTTCCTTTTGACTTTTTAATGCATTTTTTGAGTCTGGTATTTGAAAGTCAAATTTTCTATTCATTTCTTGTCTTTACAGCAAGAATGATTAAAAGTTCTCTGTCTCACTGAATGACCATTTTCCCCTGGAAGGATTACACTCAGTTTTGCTGGGTAGTTGTTTCTAAATTATAATCCCAATCGCTTTGCCTTCTGGAATATCATATTCCAAGCCCTCCAGTCCTTTAATATGGAAACTGCTAAACCTTCTGTTATTGTGACTGTGGTTCCATCGTACTTGCATTGTTTCTTTCTGGTACACTTTGTACTTTGACCAAAATCTTCCTGAGAGTTTTCATTTGGGAATCTCTTTCAGGATGTGGTTGAAAGATTCTTTAAATTTCTATCATACTCTTTGGTTCCAGAATATCAAGGCAGGTTTCCTTAATATTTTTTCTTGAAAATGAGGTCAAGGTTTTTTATTTGATCATGGGATTTAAGTAATACTATAATTTTAGAATCATGTCTCCTGGATCTATTGTCTAGTTCAGTTGTTTTTCCAATGAGGTATTTCATGTTGTCTTTTATTTTTACATTCTTTTTCTTTTGTTTGTTTGTTTTTTATTTATCATAAAGTTATTAGCTTCTATTTGCTCAATTCTAATTTCTAAGAAACTATTTTCTTCAGTTAGCTCTTGGACCCCATTTTCCATTAGAACAATTATACATTTTAAGGAGTTATTTTCTTCAGCTAATTTTTGTGCCTCTTTTTTCCATTTGACCAATGCTGATTTATAAGGTATTCTTTTCCTCATTATTTTGTACTTCTTTTTCAATTTGAGCTACTCTGTTTTTTAAGATCTTATTTTCTTCAGTATTTTCTGTGCGCTTCCTTTACCAAACTATTGACTAATTTTTCATGATTTTTTTGAATCGCTCTAATTTTACTTCCCAATTTTTCCTTTACCTCTTTTACTTCATTTTCAAAATCCTTTTTGAGCTCTTTGATAGACTGAGACCAATTCATACTTTTCTTGGAGGATTTGGATGTTGGAGCTTTGTCTTTGTTGTCTTCTTCTGAGTGTGTGTTTTGATCTTCCCTGTCACCATCGTAACTTCCTATGCTCAGAATACTTTTCTGTTGTCTCATTTCCCAGTCTATTTCTTGACTTTTGCCTCTTTGTTTAAGTGGGGCTCTGCTTATAGGGTGGAAGGTAGTGTGTCTCAAGTTTAAGAGGTTTTGTGCACCTGTTTTCAGAGGTACTTCTGTACCTCTGTACAGACCCGTAAATTTTCAGTTCTTCCAAGGTGGGATGATTTAAAAAGAGGTTTTGAATACTTTCCTAGCCTATGATCTGGTCTGTAAGGAACCACAACTACACTTTTCTGCCCTGGAAATGTGAAGAGTGCTCCTGTTCTTCTGAGGATAGAAGCTCTGTTGTGCTAATTGTCCTCTAGCCCTGGGACTGTCATGCAGTACTGTGACCAGAATCTGAGTATGGGCAAAGTAACAGATTCCTTCCCTCAGTGACAAAAAATACATCCTTGTAATTTCATTATGATACATTTTTCAATTCCCTTAACATCTGTGGGGTGAGAGAACCAGAAGCAGCCACTGTTGCTACTGATTCAGTCATTCTCAAGGCCTTCTCCCAGTGTGCTGGTTTGGGTCTGTACTGGCATGGCCTATGGTATACTGCTATCTATTCTCACCAAGATGTGACAGATACTTCTTGTCAACCTTCTCAGTTGTTTGTCTTTTTAAAATTATTTCTCTTGGCACTTTTGTGGGTTCTATTGCTTCAAGAATTGTTTCATTATATTATTTAAATGTTTAGAGGCATTTGGAGGAGAGGTCAGGCAAACAGCTGCCTTTTATCTGACATCTTGGCTCTACCTTCTTTTAAGGTTCTTCTTAAGAAGCATATTTTGGATACCTAGAAGGAAAAGACGAATTTTAGGGGTAGCATGAACTTTAGGTATGTTCATGACTCTTGAAGATCCTACACAACTTATCTTCCTCAACTCTTTATATGAGTTTAAGAAAAAGAAATAAGAAATTTCCTTAACAATACACCACTACAAGTTGCTCAGTATGACACAGACAGAAAAAAACAATTTGCTGAATTAAGGGCTGCCATATTTTAGAGTTAAGGTAATAAAGAGGAAATTTTTTAAGGAAAGTAGAAAAGGAGGGAGGGAGGAGAAATAATGTGGGAGGAAGGTATGCAAGGAGAGAGGAAGTAAAGAAGATGGAAGAGAAGAAAGGACAGAAGAATAGAAGAAAGGAATGAAGTGAGGAAAGAAGGAAGGAAGGAAGAAAAGGAGACAGGAGAAAAATGCCACAGTTATTAAGTGCTTACCATGTGCCAGACACTATGCTAGCTATGCTAGCATTATTATGTAATTTTATCCTTACAATAACCTTGGGAGGTGGTTCCTATTAAAATTACAGTTTTAGATTTGATAAAATTCAAGAGAACAGAGATTAAGTGACTTGCCTAGGCTCAGTCAGCAGGTAAGTGTCTAAGACCAGATTTGACTTTAGGTCTTTCTAACTCCAGGTCCAGCGCTCTATGAACTACACTACCAGCTACTTCTCTTACCTTATAATTGAGTTTATAATTGAGCAAAATATTAATTATTGCATCAATGTATTTTTTTCTTGAAAAGGTTAAAAATCTAAAATAGAGTGGATATTTTTTTAGTTCCCATTAGCCACAAAAATGAATTATTAACCAGAGGCAGAGCAATTAGAACTGCCTCTACAGAATAGGAAAACACAAAACCCTCAAAGTAACAGTGACTTTGTAACTCTCCTTCTCTCTAACTTAGCCTCCTACTATAGCCTTCACAGTCTTTAAGAGCACTGTACTCAACTCATGAACTTGAGCTCTGAGATACATTTATTAAAGTCTCTTTCCTCACATTATTCCTGTTCTTATCCTGTCCTTTCCTCCATATATTTTTTTTTCAAGAAGCAGAAGACATCAATTCCTACCCAGGGGGGAATTGCAAAGGAGAATGAAGTATAGAGAGGACAGACTGCAATTTATCTGATGTGACCTCTATGTTAAGAATAACAAAAGGACAGTTACTTTTCTGACACACATACATCCTCTCCAAGCTTGGAAAAAGTCATAGACATTGACTAAACCTACCCAGAGAACTAAAGAACAAATGGAGAAAAGGGTGAAGATCATCACATAGGGCTACTGAATGAAAAGGGATGAGAATCTATCCAGGGTCAGTCCTGTTCAACCTAAAGATAATTAAGAAAGGAACTTAAGTCCACTGACCAAAGAAGCGGATGCTGAAATAGTCGTCAGGTGTATAGCCCCTGGGTAAATATTTCATCAAAGAAAGAGTCAGAAAGTGACAGAGGAATAAATAAAAAAAAAGAAGATGCACATAGAATATCTGAGGAGAAGAAAAATGAGTTAATAACCTTGGAAACAAAAAAATAAATCAACAGGAAAGACATTGAAACAAAAAAAATCATTGCAAATATCTCTAAATAAATAAAGCAAAACAGAAAATTGAACCAACGCTTGATGAAACAGACAGTCCTGGAGATTCTCAAGAGACAATGGAAGCTAAAAGATGATCCAGAATAGTTCGATTCAAATATCTTAACAGCAGAACACCACAACACAAGAAATAATATAAGAAAATTTCCTAGAACTTCTGATTAGAAAATAGAAAACATTGATCAAAATAATTCAAAGATCACTTCCAGGAAGCAAAATGAAACAAAATTGTTGCAAACTCCGAGAAATGTAGTGGTTAAATTTAATAATTCTAATCACAAAAGAAAAAACAAATTAAGAAGCAAACAGTAGAATGATTTTCAAATATGAAAATAGGAAATTAAAATAACTAGACTACTTTGTACCCACAAGAAACTGCAGAAAGGAATGAAAAAATTATTTTGAAAGGGAAAGCAGCTCAAGATGAAACCTAAAATGACATAACCTACAAAACTGAGCCTAATCATTCACTAAAATTGGAATTCAATAAAATAGTAATAATATATAATACAATGTATATGATATATAATATATAATTATGTATTATGTATATATTATAATAGTTTATATACATCATATATTATACATAATAATATAATGAATATATGATGAGATAATAATAAAATAATAATATATGAAACACTCAAAAACCACAATGAAAAAAGCACAAGAAAAGTAAGTGAATATAACTACCAAGGAAAACATTAATAAGGAAATCTGTTACCTCATCTCGAGACACCATTAAAATAAAAAATGGAAAGACACCTCTGGGGTCAAAATATAGAGAATTATGAAACTTGTGAAAAATACATCCATTGAAAAATGCCTATTCCTTTGCATTTTAAAAACATCAAAATGTATAAGTATCAGTTCACATGTATACTTGCAAAATGAGATACTCTTTTGTTCTGTGTATGTTTGTCCTTCGTTACTGAAGAAGACCATGCCATCAGAGCAATAATGACATGACTTGCTCTTGACTTTGTTTTGAGTGAGGGAGGACTGTGTAGATCACCAGCCTCAATTCTCCTCCACAGCCATCTGAATCCAGTGACCAGATATTCATTAGGAGGACTGGAGATGACCCAGGTTGAGACAATTGGGGTTAACTGACTTGCCCAAGGTCGCACAGCTGGTGAGTGTCAAGTGTCTGAGGTGAGATTTGAACTCAGGTCCTCCTGACTCCTGCACTGGTGCTCTATCCACTGCACCACCTAGCTGCCCCTTATGTTTTTTTTTGTTGCAATCACAATAGAATGCAATACTACCTCTTTAAAAATGATGTATTTTTAATATTAGCCTCAAGTTTCTAGTACATTCTTTCTCTTTCATTTCCATCTATCACATATTTTTTTAGTCTCTGATTCCCTCTTTTATGTCTCTGATGAGCAAGAAAAACGAAAAAAAAGAAAATATAATAAACAGAATCGTTTTCTATATTAATATTTTACAGTGTTTCAAAGCAAAAAAAGTATAAGAATACTATTTTGGGGGCATGAGTGGTTGATTCTAAATAATATCATAAATTTAAAATTAGAAAAGACTTTAGAGGTTATTTTATGGAATTCTTTCATTTTATACATGCATGGTCTGGAGTCAAGAGATATTGTTATTTGCTTTTGGTGACATAGGTGGTAAGTAGCAAAGTCAAGACTTGTATCCCTGTCTTCTAGCTTTTGATTCAGACCCCTTTCTCCTGTGATATGTTGCTCATTATTCTCTCTCACCATGATGATGTATCCAATCATATAATCACTAACTCCTGTGCAGTTAACATCCCTCTTTGTCTCCCAACATACACACCTTTTAGCTGGCGGGTGTGAGTGTGTGTGTGTGTGTGTGTGTGTGTGTGTTGTCTTCCTTTAATTAGAGTTTTAGTTCTTTGTAGTCATGATCTGTCTTTTACCTCATTTTGTATAATGAGTGTTTAGCTTTGTGCTTGGCACATTTTAGACACATATTAGGCATATATTGTTGGCCAAATTTCAAGATGCATTCAGGTGGATACTCTTTAGATTGGTCCAACACATTTTATCCATTTAAATCTAGCAGAGACAAGTTGATCCCAGAGTTGAATAGGATGATGGTTAGACTGAATTGGTTTTAGGAAATTAAAGAGCTCTTTTGTTGAACCTAAGGTTCCCATGAAGGCAAAAGTACATCTTTAAATCAATACTAACATAGTGCTGGCATTATTACATGTAATCAAGATATAGAACATTACTGCCTCTGAATAATAAAAAAATCAGACATATATTAATGGAGAGATGCATAGTGGGTGTGAATAGGCACAAGTATATAGCCAATGAGGAACAGCAAAAGAGAAGAGGAGTAAAGAATACCCTCAGGGAGCTGTATGACAGGAAAAGAACATGAATTGGTCACATGGGAAGAATGGGGAAAGATAGGTTCACAGTCAAACTATTATACTAGTACCTTTTACACAAATGATCTGCAAATTATTGTATATGAACTGCAATTTGCTGACTTCTGTTCTAGATGACTATAGAGAGTGAAGAAAGACTCCAATCAATTGGTGGATCCATTGAAGTGAATTTTGGGGACATTATGTACAAGAAACATACAGAATGGGCAAATTTTGATCTGTTGCTATTTATGACATTTCAAAGAATTCCTAAAGTAATATGATCAGTGGTCTATTTGTTTTTCTAGTAGTATTTTATTTTTCCAATTATATGTAAAAACAATTTTCAATATTCATTTTACAAGATTTTGAGTTCCATTTTCTCCCTCTCCTCCTCTCTTCCTAAACAAGAATTTGATATAACTTGTATATATTCAATCAAGTAAAACATGTTTCTATATTAGTCATAGTTGTGAAAGAAGAAACAGATGACAAGAAAAAATTTAAATGAGTGAAAATAGAGTACTTTGATCTGCATTCAGAATCCATCAGTTCTTTATGTATATATGGATAGAATTTTCCATCATGAGTCCTTAGTAATTGTCTTGGATCATTGTATTGCTGAGTAACACTGGGTCATTCATAGTTGCTCATCATAAAATGTTGCTTTTATTGGGTGCAGTGTTGTCCTGGTTTTGCTCATTTCAATTTGCATCAATTCATACACATCTTTCAAGGTTTCTTCTGACATCTTCCTGGTCATAATTTTTTCTAAAACAATAGTATGCCATTACTTTCATACACCACAACTTGTTCAGCTATGACCCAATTGATGGGCATCCCCTCAGGTTCCAATTTTTTGCCACCACAGAAAGAGCTACTATAATTAGTTTTTGCACATGTAAGTCTTTTTTCCTTTTTTTGTGATCTCCTTGTGATACAGACTTAAGAGATATATTTCTGGATCAAAGGGTATGCACAGTTTGGTTGCCATTTGACCATTGTTCCAGATTGCTCTCCAGAATTGTAGTTCACAGTTACACAAGAAGTATATTAGTGCACCAGTTTTCCCACATCTTCTCCAACATTTCCATTTTCACTTTTGTTGTATTAGCCAATGTGATAAGTGTGATATTGTACCTCAAAGTTATATTCATTTGCATTTCTCTAATCAAAAGTAATTTAGAACACTTCTTCATATGATTATGAATACCTTAAAGTTTTTTCACTTGAAAACTGACTATTCATATCTTTGACGATTCATCAACTGGAGAATGGATGCATGCTTATAAATTTGACTCTGTTCTCTGTATATCTGAGAAATGAGGCCTTTATCTGAGGCACTTGTAAAGATTGTTTCTAATCTTTATATACAAAAATGAGTCAAATTTATAAGAATAAAAGTCTTTCCCCAATTGATAAATGGTCTAAGGGCATGAACAGACAGTTTTCAGAGGAAGAAATTAAAGCTATCTATAGTAATATGAAAAAATGCTCTTAGTCACTATTGATTAGAGAAATGCAAATCAAAACAACTCATTTACTAACAAAGCCCAAAAAGAAGATAAATTCTATTTAAAGTTACCGTAGATATTATAAAATATTTGAGAGTCTACTGCCAAAGCAAAAACAGGAACTATATGAACAGAATTACAAAACACTTTTACACAAATAAAGTCAGATCTAAACAGTTGAAAAAAACATCTGTTGCTTGTGGGCAGGCTAAACTAATAAAATAAAAATGACATTTCTACTTAGACTAGTTTACTTATTCAGTAATAAAACTAGCAATATTATTTTATAAAGCTAAAAAAAATATCAAAATTCATGTGGAGGAACAAAAGTTCCAGAATAACAAGGAAATCAATGAAAACACATGCTAGGAAAAGTAGCCTCATCATATCAGATCTTAAATTGTAGTATAAAGGAGTAATCAATAAAACTACTTGTCACTGACTAAGAAATAGAAGGGTACATCAGTGGAATAGGTTAGGTACAAAAGACACAGAAGTTAATATTATAGCAGTCTATTGTTTGATAAAGTCAAAGATCCCAACTTCTAGGATAAGAACTCACTATTAGACAAAAGCTCCTGGGAAAACTGGAAAACAGTATGATAGAAACTGGACATAGACCAATGTCTAATACCGTATAGCAAAATAAAGTCCAAATGGGTATATAATTTAGAAATAAAGACTGATATTATAAAAAAAATAGGGGAAGCAAGGAATTGTTAATCTGTCAGATTTATGGAGAGTGGAGGAATTTAAGACTAAATAAGAGATAGAGAGCATTATGAAATGCAAAATGGATAACTTCGATTACATGTAATTGAAAAGTTTTTGCACAAACAACGACGATTGGGAGGGAAGTAGAAAACTGGGAAAGAATTTTTACCACTAATATCTGTGATAAAGGCATCTTTTCTAAAATATATAGAGAACTGAGTCAAATTTACACTAATATAAGCCATTCCAAAATTGATAAATGGTCAATGGATATGAACAAGCGCTTTGCAGAGGAAGAAATTAAGGCTATCTATATTCAAATAAAATTAAGTCACTATTGATTGAGAAACGCAAAATCAAAATAACTCTGAGTAACTAATAAAGCCCAACATAAAGAAATAGAAAGAGAAATTCCATTTGTTTTGTCTTTCCTTCTCATGATTTCTCCCTTTCATTATAATTCTTTTATGCAACATGATTAATGTGAAAATCTGTTTAATAGATATGTACGTGTATGTATGTGTAGAGTCTATATCAGATTGTATGTTGTCTTGCAATGGTGAGAGAAAATTTAAAACTTACGAAGTGAATGTTGAATAGTAAAAATAAACAAATTATCTAATAAGAAAACCAACTCTGAATACCACATTGCATGTATCAGATTGGTTAACATGACAAAATAGGAGGATGATAAATGCTATAGAAGACATAGTAATATTGGAACATGAATGAATTGCTGGAGTTGTGAAATGGTCCAACCATCCTGGAAAGCAGTTTGAAATTATGCACAAAAGGTTATAAAATTGTCCATACCCTTTGATCTGACAATACCATTTCTACGTCTATATCCCAAAGAGATCATAAAAAACAAGAAAAGGACCCACAAGTACAGAAATGTCTATAGACACCCTTTTTGTGGTAGCTAAGAATTGGAAATTGAGGGAATGCCAAACAATATGGGAATAGCTGAAAAAGTTGTAGTTTATGAATACATTGGAATAATGTTCCACAAGAAATGATGAGCAAGCTGACTTCAGAAAAACCTGAAAAGATTTACATGAACTGATGCTAAATGAAGTAAGCCAAATGAGAAAAAGATTTTACACAGTAACAGTAACACTGTGTAATGACTCATTTTGATAGACTTATCTCTGCTTAGCAATGCAAGCAAGGATCTAAGACAACTCAAAATGACCCATGATAGAAAATGCTACCCACATCCAGAAAAATAACTATAGCATCTAAATGCACATCAAAACATACTATTTTTGCGCTCTCTCTCTCTCTCTCTCTCTCTCTCTCTCTCTCTCTCTCTCTCTCTCTGTCTCTGTCTCTCTGATGCACAAAGTTATTTATGCATTTTCTTCCCCACTAGAATATGAGCTGTTTGAGGATAAAGACTCCCTCCCACCCCTTTCTTTGTATGTTTAGTGCCTAGCAGAATTTTTGGCATATAGGAAGTATTTAATTAATGTTCAATGATTTATTAACATATCTGTTAATATAATTTATTTTGTCCAAAATCTGGCTGCATAAACTCTTTGGTCTCTCAGGAAAGATCATTAAGCAAATTTAAAACTCCTTGGCTCTGCATTTACTTTGCTTCCCGCTCTAGTGGTAGCCTAATGTTCCAATCTTATCTCATGTCAATTGTAGAGAGGCTGTTAATTTGCTTTGGTAAAAGTTCCTCCTCCCCAGCTCCCTGCACTAGGGAAATTGCAAGGAATCTCACTGGCACATTGGGTAGAGTGCTGGCCTTGGTGTCAGGACAGGGAGAGAGAGACACACAGAGAAAGAGATAGAGAAAAAGACTGATAGAGGAAGCTAGAAAGAGAGAAGGAAGACAGAGAGAATAAGAGAGAGACTGAAAGACATAGGGAGAAATGAGAGAGGGAGACAGACAGAGAAAGACAGAGAGGCACAATGACATAGGTTTATGAAGATACAGAGATAGCAATCAAGAAAGAGTCCTATATGTAGTTTTGTGAACCTCATTAGAGGAGAAGATATGAATCTATATTTTGCATTGTAGGTGATTGATATTTGTTTGTTGAAATGAATTATTTTTTCAGAATTTCACACTGAACACTCTAGTTCCTGGGGATTTCTAAAAGGGCCAGATGTTCAGGTGAAATTTAGATTAGATAGCCTGTGACACTCCCTTCATTTCCAAAATTCTGAGATTCTCTTGTAATAGTCTCATTCAATCATCTTCTCTTTGAAGAGCAATATTTGGCAAGAAAGGAACAATTAAGTTCCCTTATTGATGAGAGTGAATGAAGTGATCATAAGTAGAGGGGCAATGTGACACGAACGAAGAAAACAGGATTCATCGTGAAGAAGAGACAGAGAGAGAGGGAGAGAGAGAGAGAGAGAGAGAGAGAGAGAGAGAGAGAGAGAGAGAGAGAGAGAGAGAGAGAGAGGGGGGGGGGGGAGGGAGGGAGGGAGAGAGAGATGGGGTTGGGGTATGTGTTTTCTTGATATCTGAACATTAAGTTTATTTACTCTGCATCACAAGCAATAAGTTATCTATAGCCAGTGGAAATAGAAAAGATACCAAGTAAAAGCTCTGGCTATAGGAAATTGGATAGAATGTACTCCAGATTGTGATCCTGCTTGGTATTTAATGAGAGTTTATATGTTTATATCCATATTGATAGCTATGCATATAGTTGTATATCTATAAGTTTGTATATGCATATACTCACTTATATGTATTCCAATAATTCTAATTAAAAAGGAGGGTGATATAAGTGCAAAGAGTAAGACTGGATGAAAAGCTAGGAGAATATTGAAAAAAAAAACTTTCCTTTACCTGAAACAGATAAACTAAATCTTCATGGAGGTTATTTCATCTGAGTTGGGACTCAAATGAAGGGAAACTCAAAGTGCTAGAAAGATTACCATCTGCTTCAGGGGAAGGAACACACACACTGATGAAATAACAGATCTTTGAAGCATATCAATAGATGTGGAAAAGGCTTATGAGAAAATATAACACCCACTTACGTTCAAAAATGCCCCCCAAATGAAAGCTAGAAATGGAAGTATTTTGTCCTTAATATGATATGAAGTATGAATTGGATGCCAACAGCTAGCATTATAGATAATGGAGAAACATTAGTGGTTTTGTTTTATTTTGTTGTTTTTTCCCCTGCAAAATGTAAGGTCAGAAGCAGAACTGTGCATTCTCACCATTGCTATTCAACATAGTTTTAGAAATCTTGTCTGTAGAAATAAGGCAAGGAAAAATAAGGTGCTAAGCCTGAGCAAAGAAAAGGTTCAAAGATCTCTATTTGCAGATAATATGATGGTTTATTCATGAATCTCAAGTGTGCTGATTAATGGGTCAATGTCAACCTAGAAGGAGGTCTCTACTACAGAGATTCAAGAATCAGTCCTTCATCCTGTTCTGTTGAACATTTTTTGTTAATGATTGTAGAAGGTACACATGACATGTTTATCTAATTTTCAGTAATAGAAAGCTAGCAGGTTATGTTGGATATCATTATTGGTATCTAAAAAAGACGCTAGAAGAGGGATTCTACCTAAAAAAAGAAATTTAATAGGGTTAAAGGTAAATTCTTACACTTTCCTTTAAAGAAATCAACTGTATAAGTACATGATGAGGGAGACATAACTAGATGATATTTCATGTGAAAGACTTGAAGATTTTAATAGTGTTTTGCCTTAATGGCAGGAAAAAATACAATATGATCTTAGGTATATTAATAGAGTTATAGCGACCACCACAAGGAAAGTGAAAATTTTGCTGAAATTTTCCCATTTCTGATTATATTTGGATGACTTTCTTTATTTCTGCTTGTCAAACACCAAGTTGATCATTGGTAAGCATGACTGTGTCCAGTAGAGGGGAGTCCATAGGATTGTTGGTATAGGAGATCATGCTATAAGAAGACTGGTTGAAGAAATCAAGGGATATTTATGCTGGAAAAGAGAATTAATGAGAAAGCTATCTTCTGACATTTTTAATAGCTATTGCATTAACATCAAAATACCTTCTCAAATATTTGGAACAGTCTCTTTATTTAATTCTTTAATGAAAGGATTGCTGACAAGATGTGAAAACCAAGCTGAAATTATAAAATACACATTTTCAGTGGGCAAACTCTCCTTAACTTTCTGACTCTTCATTCTCAGCTACTGAGGTAGAAGATTAAAGAAAAAAAGAAAGATAATGCTGATTAGTTAGCATTAAGAATTGGCAAGTTGGAAAATTTAGTCAGTCCAGTGTATTATAGCATAGTGGTTAGTTAATTAAGGTAGTGATCTCAGGAGAAGCTGAATTTCTTTCAAGCAAGTATAAGGAATATTGGATGGAAAGTTTAAAAACAGAGGGGAGTTTAAAGAGTCCATTGTGGGCAGGCTCAGGTTGGAAATAACCTGAAATTAAAGTGAAAATAAATGGAAATAAATGGAAATAAATAACACTTTTAATTGTTTTTAGCATTTTAAGGCTTACAAACCACTCCCTCTACAACAACCCTGTGAGGTATCTAGTTCATATATCATTATCCCCATCTTATAGAGAAAGCAACAGAGGTATACTCTGTGAAAATAGGTATAGGGATAGATAAGTGTGATTTAAATAAAGATGATGTCTCAGCAAGAATGAGGTAGTAAAGATCATGTTCTTTATGACTAAGACAAAATGGGATGGACATAATTGGGAGAGCAGGATGAAAAGCAATAGATAGGAATGGCACCTTGTCAGTAGAAGTCTGATTAGAGGAGATAAATAAGAAAACAGAGCAACTTGAAGAATTAACTATCCATAGACTTCTATATGGGATTTGGAATGCTGATATTGTGAAAGGTGCCTGCAGAAGGTCTCAACCCTCAGCAAATTTGTTGTCCACTTTGATCAATAGGATTTCTTGGTAGGAGAGATGGCAGAAAAGAAAGTATATAAAAACTCTTATCATTAGGTGTCCTGAAACCTTACAATACTTATGACTCTTAATCTCCGTGCAACCAGTATCAAAATGAAACCAAGATGTCCTGAAAGATCCTGATACATCATGTGAATCATCAAAGAAAGAATAAATTATGATGAATGTGGTATAAATTTAGCAATCATTTCCAAGAAGCAGTGTTTCAGGGTAGATATGAAGATTGCTTTAGGATTTGGAACATATTTCAGGTTCAAATTTTTGTGCACACATACGGTTTTTTTAAAAATTAATTAATTAATTTTTAGTATTCAACATTCACTTTTTTAGTATTCAACATAGGATTTTGAGTTCTGAATTTTCCCCCACCCTCTCCTGGCCCTTTTCCCAAGATAGCATGCAGTCTGATAGGCTATACATGTGCAATTATATTAAAATTTTTTCCAAATTATTAATGGACATGTATAATCATATTAAAAGTATTTGCATATTAGTGATGTGAAAGAAGAATGAGAACAAAAGTGGAAAACACAAGAAAGAAAAAGCAAACAAAAAAGAGAAAATAGTTTGCTTCAATCTACATTTAGACTCCATAGTTCCTTCTCTGATGGATAGCATTTTCCATCATGAGTCTTTTGGAATTGGTTTAAATCATTGCATTGCTCAGATGAGCAATGATCAACTATCAAAGTTGAACGTTGCACAATATTGCTTTTATGTATAGAGTTCTCTTGGTTCGGGTCACCTCACTCAGCATCAGTTCACATAGATTTTTGTGAAATGCACCTCTTCATCATTTCTTATTGAAGAATAGTATTCCATTGCATTTATACACCACAGCTTATTCAGCCATTGCTCAAATGATGAGTATTCTTTCAATTTCTAATTCTTTGCCCCCACGAAAAAGGCTGCTATGAATATTTTTGTACATGTGAATCCTTTTCCATTTTTAATGATCTCTTTGAAATACAGCCATAGAAGTAGTATTCATGGGGGAAAGAGTATGCACAGTTTTATGACCCCTAAGATATGGTTCCAAATTGCTCGCCAGAATAGTTGGATCAGCTCACATCTTTGCCAACAATGAGTTAGTGTTCCAACTTTCCCACATCTTCTCTAGCACTTAAGATTTTCTTGTTTTTCCATGTTAGTCAATTGGGTAGGCATGATGTGGTATCTCACAGATGTTTTGATTTACGTTTCTCTAATCAATAATGACAGAGCATTTTTTTCATATGACTGTAGACAGCTTTAATTTCTTCATCTAAAAATTACCTGTTCACATCATTTGACCATTTATCAACTGGGGAATGACTTGTATTCTTATAAATTTGATGGAGTTTTCCAAATATTTAGAAATTAAGCTTTTATCAGAGACACTGGATGTAAAAATTGCTTCCTGGTTTTCTGTTTCCCTCCCAATCTTGTTTGCATGGGCTTTGTGCAAAACCTTTTGAATGTGATGTAACCACAATTATCCATTTTGCATTTTATAATGTTTTCTCTCCCTTGTTTGGCCTTAAATTCTTCTGTTCTCTATGGATCTGATAGGTAAACTATTACTTGATCTCCTTATTTTTTTATAATCTCACCCTCTATGTCTAATTTGTGTACCATTTGATCTTATATTGACATGCTGTTAGATATTGGTCTATAGCTAGTTTCTGCCATACTATTTTCCAGTTTTCATAGCAGTTTTTGCCAAATAGTGACTTATTACCCAAAAAGCTGGAATCTTTGTATTTAAGTAGATTACTATAGTCATTGAATATTGTATTTTTTTGTATATTGACTACTATGTATTTTTACTTAACCTATGTTACTAATCCACCACTCTATTTCTTGGCTAGTACCAAGAAGTTTTGATGACTGCTGCTTTAAAATACAGTTTTATATCTGGTACAGCTAGGTCACCCTCCCTTGTATTTTTTCATCAAACCTCTGATATGCTGGACTTTTGTAATTCCATACGAATTTTGTTATTATTTTTTTCTAGATCTATAAAGTAATTTGGTAGTTTGAGTGGTAGGACACTGAATAAGTAAATTAACTTAGGTAGAATTATCATTCTCATTATATTAACTTCGCATAACAATGAACAAAATATTTTTTCAAATTATTTAGATATGACTTTGTGTGAAATGCGCTTTGTAAAA
This sequence comes from Notamacropus eugenii, assembly GCF_028372415.1. Classification (NCBI taxonomy): domain Eukaryota; kingdom Metazoa; phylum Chordata; class Mammalia; order Diprotodontia; family Macropodidae; genus Notamacropus; species Notamacropus eugenii. The sequence continues at coordinate 138,484,511 of NC_092875.1, read as the reverse complement.
TATTTATATAATCCCTGGATTTGTTTTGGCAGGTAAATTAGCAAAATATTTTATATTGTCTACAGTTACTTTAAATGAAATTTATATTTCTATCTCTTGTTGTTGGATATTATTAGTAATATATAGAAATGTTGCTGATTAATGTGGGTTTGTTTTATATCCTGCAAGTTTGCTAAAGTTGTTAATTATTTTGTGGTTTTTTTTACTTGATTCTCTAGGATTCTCTACATACACCATCATATCATCTGCAAAGAGCTATAGTTTTGTTTCTTTGTTGCCTATTTAAATTCTTTAGATTTTGTTTCTTGTCTTATAGCTAAAGCTAACATTTCTATTATAATATTGAGTAACAATAGTTATAATGGACATCCTTGTTTCACCCTTGATCTTATTAGAAAAGCTTCTAGCTTATCCCCATTACATATAATGCTTGCTGATAGTTTTAGATAGATGCTCCTTATCATTTTAAGGAAAACTCCATTGATTCCTGTGTTCTTTAGTGTTTTTAATAGATATGGGTGTTGTATTATGTCAAAAGGCCATCATGTGATTTCTGTTCATTTTATTATTTATATGGTTGATTATACTGATAGTTTTTCTAGTACAGAACCAGACCTGCATTCCTGTTATAAATTCTACCTGGTCATAGTGTATTATCCTCATCACAAATTGCTGTATTCTCTTTGCTAATATTTTATTTAATTTTTGCATCTATATTCCTTAGAAAAACTGATCTGTACTTTTATTTCTATTTTTGCTCTTTCTGGTTCAGGTGTCACCATCATATATATATACATACATATATATATATATATATGTATGTATATATATTGAAAATAATTTGTTTGTACTCAATAATTTGATTGACTTTGGATTGAGTCTCATCTGTCTCTTCTTGAATTCCTGCATTCTTCCACCTGCACTTCAGCTATGTCTGAACACTGTCCTAAATAAACTGCTTTCTAGGGGAACATTGTCTGTTATTCCAGCACAGCTCTCTTGTGTCCTATTGCCCTAGTGAACTCTGAGTGAATATCGGCCCTCGAATGAGTTGGTCTATGATCTCAACTCTTGGCTTTTCTCTTTTTTTGGCCACTTTCACCACTGCCTGTGTCTGCTCATGGTGGGGCTGGTTCCACACCTGTTCCCTACGGAGAGTAAAATGAAAGAATTTGTCTTGGTAAAGACGCCGTTTGAAAAATGCAGCACAATATTATGATGCCTAGAACAATGTGAAAAAAAATGGTTCCATCGTTTTGTTTTGTTTTTTTTCCCCTTCATACCAGGTCTTAGTTTTATTTATTGGTTTAATAGTTATCTTAATTTCAATTTTCTTAACCTCTTCTTTGTTTTTCAGAATTTCAAACTTGGTATTTAATTAGGGATTTTAAAAATTTCTACTTTTTCTAGCTTTTTAATTTGCATGCGCAATTCATGGATCTCCTCTTTCTCTATTTTATCCATGTAAGCATTTAAAGATATGGAAAATGCCCTAAGAACCACTTTCACTGCATCCCATAAGTTTTGGTATGTTGTCTCATTATTGTCATTCTCTTCCATGAAATTATTGATTTTTTTTATGATTTGTTGTTTGATCCAGTCCTCCTTTAGTATTAGATTATTTAGTTTCTTATAATTTTCAGTGTATGTTTCTAGTATGTTTTATTACTTGCAATTTTTCTTACATTGTGATCTAAAAAGAATGCATTTAATATTTCTGTCCTTCTGCCTTGGATTGTGAGCTTTTTTGTTCCTTAGTACATGGTCAGATTTTGTGTAGGTGGCACATACTTCTAAGAAAAGAATATTTTTGAGGCGGAGCCAAGATGGCAAAGTAGAAAGACGCACATACACACAGCTCCGAGGCCACAAACCACAGAGCGGCTAGAGGGGACCAAGCCAGGGCGAATTCTGCACCCAGAGACCACGGAGTATTGGAGCGAGGGAGATTTCTGCTCCGGAGAGACCTGCAAACCTCTCGCAAGGGGTCCTTCGCGCCATGGACTGGGCGCCGGGGAGCAGAGTGCAGTCCCACCGCGGCCACGACACCGAGGGGAAGAGATCCGAGAAGGCTACAGGGACGGGGTCTCCAGCAGCCACGCCGGTCCCCCCACCCACAGAGGGACCTGCAAACCTCTCGCAAAAGGTCTGTCGCGCTGCAGACGCGGTGCCCAGCCCGGACCTGCAGCGGCAGCGGTGGCTGCAGCTCGGAGAGACACGGATCTGGGAGGGCTCCAGAGACGGGATCTTCAGCGGCGGCACAAGCCCCTCCATCAACAGGTGACTGACGGGGATAGGTGAGAGAGTCTCTTTGGGGGGTTGAGAGGGGAGTGGGGTGCTCCCATGGCTCGGGCCCCCCCAGGAGATGGAAGCTGAGAGGCGGCTGCAGACAGGGGCTCCCCAAATGGGCGGGAGCCTGGATCCATTGTGGAAGGTCTATGCATAAACCCCCTGAGGGAACTGAGCCAGAGAGGCGGCCCTGCCCATGACCTCAGCACCTGAATTTAATTTAACACTGAATAGCAGCCCTGCCCCCGCCAAAAACTCTAAGGCGGGAAGCAGCATTTGAATCTCAGTCCCCAAACGCTGGCTGGGAGGACCAGGAGGCGAGGTGGGTGTGAGGAGATCATTCAGAGGTCAGGCCACTGGTTGGAAAAAATGCCAAGAAAAGGGAAAAGAAATCAAACTATTGAAGGGTATTTTAGCGGAGAAAAAACACTTCCTCCCTTCCTTTCTGATGGGGAGGAACAATGCTTGCCATCAGGCAAAGACACAGAAATCGAGGATTCTGTGTCCCAGCCCACCCAATGGGCTCGGGCCATGGAAGAGCTCAAGAGGAATTTTGAAAATCAAGTTAGAGAGGTGGAGGAAAGACTGGGAAGGGAAATGAGAGGGATGAGGGAGAAGCATGAAAAGCAGATCAGCTCCCTGCTAAAGGAGAATCAAAAAAATCTTGAAGAAATTGGCACCTTGAGAACTAGCCTAACTCAGCTGGCAAGGGAGGTGCAAGGGGCCAATGAAGAGAAGAATGCTTTCAAAAGCAGAATTAACCAAATGGAAAAGGAGATTCAAAATCTCATTGAAGAAAATAGATCTTTCAAATCTGGAATGGTACGGATGGACGCTAAGGACTTTTCGAGAAAGACAGATATCTCAGAACATACTGCGCAGATTCAAAAAATGGAAGATAATGTGAAATATCTTATTGGAAAAACAACTGACCTGGAAAATAGAATCAGGAGAGACAATGTAAAAATTCTGGGACTACCTGAAAACCATTATCAAAAGAAGAGCCTAGACATCATCTTCTATGAAATTATCAAGGAAAACTGCCCTGAGATTCTAGAACCAGAAGGCAAAATAAATATTCAAGGAATCCGCAGAACACCGCACGAAAGAGATCCAAAAAGAGAAACTCCTAGGAGCATTGTGGCCAAAATCCAGAATTCCCAGGTGAAAGAGAAAATATTGCAAGCAGCTAGAAAGAAACAATTCAAGTATTGTGGAAATACAATCAGGATAGCACAAGATCTGGTACCCTCTACATTGAGGGATAGAAGGGAATGGAATAGGATATTCCAGAAGTCAAAGGAACTAGGACTGAAGCCAAGAATCACCTACCCAGCAAAACTGAGTATAATACTTCAGGAGAAAAAATGGTCTTTCAATGAAATAGAGGACTTTCAAATTTTCCTGATGAAAAGACAAGAGCTGGAAAGAAAATTTGACTTTCTAACACAAGAATGAAGAAGAACCATGAAAAGGTGAACAGCAAAGAGAAGTCATAAGTGACTTACTAAAGTTGAACTGTTTACATTCCTACATGGAAAGACAATATTTGTAACTCTCGAAACATTTCAGTATCTGGGCACTGGGTGGGAGTACACACACACACACACATGCACACACGCACACATACATAGAGACAGAGTGTACAGAGTGAATTGAAGAGGATGGGATCATATCTTAAAAAAAAAATGAAATCAAGCAGTGAGAGAGAAATATTGGGAGGAGAAAGGGAGAAGTTATATGGGGCAAATTATCTCTCAAAAAAGAGGCAAGCAAAAGACCTATTAGTGGTGGGATAAAGAGGGGAGGCAAGAGAAAAACATGAGGTCTACTCTCATCACATTCCACTAAAGGAAAGAATATAATGCACACTCATTTTGATAGGAAAACCTATCTCATAATACAGGAGAGTGGGGGACAGGGGCACAAGCAGGGTGGGGGGAGGATGGAGGGGAGGGCATGGGGAGGAAAATGCAATTCAAGGTCGACACTCATGGGGAGGAAAAGGACCATAAGAAAATAGAAGTAAAGGGGGACAGGATAGGATGGAGGGAAATATAGTTAGTCCTATACAACTCAACTAGTATGGAAATCATTTGCAAAACTAAACAGATATGGCCTATATTGAATTGCCTGTCTTCCAAGGGGAAGGGGTGGAGAGGGAGGGAGCTAAAGAAGTTGGAACTCAAAGTGTTAGGACCAAATGTAATGTTCTTACCACTGGGTAACAAGAAATACAGGTTAAGGGGTCAAGAAAGCTATCTGGCCCTACAGGACAAAAGAGAAGACGGAGACAAGGGCAGGGAGGGAGGATAGAGGAGAGAGCAGATAGGTCACAGGGGCAATCAGAAAGCTCGGGTTTGGGGGGGGGAAGGGATAAAAGGGGAGAAAATTTGTAACCCAAAATTGTGTGAAAATAAATGTTAAAAGTTAAATAAAAAAAAAAGACAAAAAAAAAAAAAGAAAAGAGTATTTTTCTTTCTGTCTCCGTTAAATTTCTCCAAAGGTCTACCCTATCTACCTTTTCTAAAATTCTATCCACCTCATTCTTTCTTGTTTATTTTTTGGATAGACTTATCTAGTTTGGGGAGGAGGAATTTGACGTTTCCAGCTTGTATAGTTTTGCTGTCTATTTCTCCCTATGACTCACTTAACGTCTTGAAGAATTTGGATTCCATACACTTGATGCATATATGTTTAGAAATGATATTACTTCATTATTTGTTACCTTTAATCAGATTTAGTTACATTCCATACCTCTTTTATTTAGATCTATTTTTTTTTTTGCTTTTGCTTTGTCTGAAATCAGAATTGATACCCATGCTTTTCTTTTTACTTCAGCTGACACATGAGAGATTCTGCTTCAACTTTTTACCTTTACTTTATGTATATCTCTCTGCATCAAATGTGTTTATTGTAAACAATGTATGGGAGATTATGGTTTTTAATGCATTCTGCTATCCACTTTTATTTTATGAGGAAGAGTTCATCTCATTCATTTAGAGTTATAATTACTATCTCTGTTTTTCTCTCCATTCTATCCTAAGTCCCTTGTTTATGCTTCTATTAATTTTTGTCCTTTTCCCTCCCTCACTAGGGTTTTTCTTCTGACAAGGCCTTCCTATATGCCCTCCCTTCTATCAAGCTCTTTTCTTTCCCCTTTCTCCTCCTACTTCCTATAGGATAAGACAGATTTCTGTACCCAAAGGAGTGTGCATATCATTCTTTCTTTAATCCAAATCCAATGACAGTAAGATTTAAACAATGCTTGCCACCTTTCCTTCTTTCCCTCTATTGTAATGTATCTTTGCTCTGCTTCATGTGATGTAATTTATCCTTTTCTGCCTCCTCTTCTCCTCTTTTTCCAGTACAATCATTTTTTCACCCCTTATTATTTTTATCATCACATAAAAATTAACTTTTACCCATACCCTAGGTCTATGTATTCCCCTTCTAAACGTCATAATAAAGATACAGTTCTCAAGAGTAACAAGTATCATCTTTCTATATAGTTATGTAAAAAATGTTTAACTTTATTGAATAACATGTTTTTAGTAAGATGCTTTCACTCTTTAATTGATTTCTAAACACCCAGAAAGTATTACCTGGAATAACAGAGACATCAGAAAGATGGGGTGCAGCAGTCTTTTTGCATAGGAGGCTTGGGAGATTAATTGGAGAGGTGTCTCTTGCTGTGGCAGAAGGGAAGAAAACAGTACAGGAAGTGTCCTGGCAAACAAGTGACAAGTCCTATCTCAGCAAACCAGCAGGAGACCCTGAGGCCCAGGGTAGTGTAGAAGACAAATGTTAATACCAGAACTCCCTGATGACCTTGGAATAGCCAGGGGAACTGGCAGACTCCAACTTGGAGAACTACCAGATACACCAGTGGTTGTCATCCTCCAGCAACTGAATCTCCCAGTGTTTCAGTGGAACTGCAGACAATCAGGCATCCTCCAGGAGCTAGACCCCAATCCACAAGAACTTCAGTGTATGCCCCAAAAAATCAGAAAATACACGCCTGGAATCAGTAAATGCCAGCCACCAAAACTAGGACCCCAGTTCAGCACCAGGTAAGCTGACAGACCCCTCCAGCATCCAGCTGTCAGCAATTGAGGCCCCAACACAAAAAGTCAGTCACAAAAAGTCACAAAAATGCAGCACAAGAACCATGGAACAATACCTCCTGTGCTCAAGCAGGACAGCTCAAATTTAAAAGCCAAGAAATAGGCAAAAAAACATGAGCAAAAAGCAGAAACAGACAATGACCATATTCTTTCTAGGGGGACAGGGAAGATCAAAACAAAAATTCAGAAGAGGACATCGTTGTCAATATATCCAAATCTGAAATCTGAAAGAGGAACATAAACTGGTAGCAAGTCCAAAAAGCCTTCTTGGAAGAGATCAAGAAGGATTTTAAGTCAAATAAGAGTGGTAGAAGAAAAAAATTGGGAAAAGAAATGAGAGGTATACGAGAGAGTCAAGAACTTGGAAAAGGAAGGGGAAAAATGAATGTAGAAGACAATTCTTTAAAAAATACAGTTGACTAAATGGGGAAAAGTACACTGAATAAAACAACTTAAAAAGTGGAATTGGCCAAATGAAAAGGAGGTAAAAAAGCTAACAGAAGAAAACAATTTGTTAAAAATGAAAACTGAATGGGTGGAAGCTAATGACACTATGAGGCATCAAGAATTAGTTGCACAAAATCAAAAGAATGAAAAAATAGAAGAAAACACAAAATACTTCATTGGAAAAACACGTGAGCTTGGAAATGATCTAGGAAAACTACCTGAAAGCCATGACAAAACACAGAGGCTGGACAACATCTTTTTATTTTTTCTTATTTTTCATTTTTAACACAGTTCATATCACATAAAACAATTCCAACTTTTGATCAGGTGATACTTCTTTTAAAGCATTTACAATATAAACCACAAACCAATTTTTTTTTTCACAATAACCAACTGAGACACAAATAATAACTATGTATGCTAACTTCACAAGCCGTTGACCTAATTGTCTCCACACTATTAGTAAGAATTAAAGGACCCTAACTTATTGTTGTTGGTCTAAAGTCCTAAGCCTAATGGCTTAATTTTAGACTTCACCTCGGATGTTCCCCTATCAACAATCTATAATTCAATAGATCTGTTAGTAAGCTTACAAACCTTTAGAATATAGGAAATTGCCACTAAGAGAAGGGACATTGCAGAGAAAAAATATCTCCCCAACTTCTTGTGTATTCCAGGCAGGAGCAGATTGTCAACTTGCATTAAGCTAAGCTTAAAGTCTGCCAGGTGTCAGTGGGGAAATTGAGTCAGGAGAATCCTACCTCAGCCCAGGATGAACAACCACTCTCCCACCCTTCCCATGAGATCACCTCTTTCAGTTCATACCAGCATCTCACAGATTTACTTTCTGTCTTTGTGTCTCTTTCACAAGAATCAGTGGATTCTTTTAATATTTATTGTGCTCTCTGGTTCTAGAATATCAGGACAGTTTTTCTTTTTTTTTCCGTGGTATTTAGTTTTTATTAATTTATTTAACTTTTAACACCCATTTTCACAAAATTTTGGGTTCCAAATTTTCTCCGCATTTGTCCCATCCCCCCACCCCAAAACACCAAGCATTCTAATTGCCCCTATCACCAATCTGCTCTCTCTTCTATCATCCCTCCCTTCCCGTATCCCCATCTTCTCTTTTGTCCTGTAGGGCCAGATAACTTTCTATAACCCTTTACCTGTATTTCTTATTTCCTAGTAGTGAGAACAGTACTCGACAGTTAATCCTAAAACATTGAGTTCCAATTTCTCTTCATACCTCCCTCCCCACCCATTCCTTTTGGAAGGCAAGCAATTCAATATAGGCCATATCTGTGTAGTTTTGCAAATGACTTCCATAAGAGTTATGTTGTGTAAGACTAACTATATTTCCCTCCATCCTATCCTGCCCCCCCCCATTGCTTCTATTCTCTCTTTTGATCCTGTCCCTTCTCGTGCGTGTCGATCTCAAATTGCTCCCTCTTCCCCATGCCCTCCCTTCCATCATCCCCCCCACCCTGCTTATCCCCTGCTCTCCCACTTTCCTGTATTGTAAGATAGGTTTTCATACCAAAATGAGTGTGCATTTTATTCCTTCCTTTAGTGGAATGTGATGAGAGTAAACTTCATGTGTTTCTCTCACCTCCCTTCTTTTTCCCTCCACTGAAAAGTCTTTTGCTTGCCTCTTTTATGAGAGATAATTTGCCCCATTCCATTTCTCCCTTTTTCCTCCCAATATATTTCTCCCTCACTGCTTAATTTCATTTTTTTAAGATATGATCCCATCCTATTCAATTCACTCTGTGCTCTCTGTCTCTCTCTCTCTCACTGTGTGTGTGTGTGTGTGTGTGTGTGTGTGTGTGTAATCCCACCAACTACCCAGATACTGAAACGTTTCAAGAGTTGCAAATATTGTCTTTCCATGTAGGAATGTAAACAGTTCAACGTTAGTAAGCCCCTTATGACTTCTCTTTGCTTTTTACCTTTTCATGGTTCTCTTCATTCTTGTGTTTGAAAGTCAAATTTTCTTTTCAGTTCTGGTCTTTACATCAAGAATGCTTGAAAGTCCTCTATTTCATTGAAAGACCATGTTTTTCCCCTGAAGTATTATACTCAGTTTTTCTGGGTAGGTGATTCTTGGTTTTAGTCCTAGTTCCTTTGACGTTTGGAATATAATATTTCACACCCTTCAATCCCTTAATGTAGAAGCTGCTAGATCTTGTGTCATCCTGGTTGTGTTTCCACAATACTTGAATTGTTTCTTTTTTTTAAAATTTATTTATTTCACATTTATTTTAACAAAATTTTGGGTTCCAAATTTTCTCCCCTTTTGTCCCCTCCCCCCCAAACACCGAGCGTTCTAATTGCCCCTATCACCAATCTGCTATCTCTTCTATCATCCCTCCCTGCCCTTGTCTCCATCTTCTCTTTTGTGCTGTAGGGCCAGATAACTTTCTATACCCCTTTACCTGTATTTCTTATTTCCTAGTGGCAAGAACATTACTCGACAGTTGTTCCTAACACTTTGAGTTCCAACTTATTTACCTCCATCCCTCCCCACCCCTTCCCTTTGGAAGGCAAGCAATTCAATATAGGCCAAATCTGTGTAGTTTTGAAAATGACTTCCATAATAGTTGTGGTGTATAAGACTGACTATATTTCCCTCCATCCTATCCGGTCCCCCATTACTTCTATTCTCTTTTGATCCTGTCCCTCCCCATTAGTGTCGACCTCAAATTGCTCCCTCCTCCCCATGCCCTCCCTTCCATCATCCCCCCCACCCTGTTTATCCCCTTATCCCCCACTTGCCTGTATTGTAAGATAGGTTTTCATACCAAAACGAGTGTGCATTTTATTCCTTCCTTTAGTGGAATATGATGAGAGTAAACTTCATGTTTTTCTCTCACCTCCCCTCTTTATCCCTCCACTAATAAGTCTTTTGCTTGCCTCTTTTATGAGAGATAATTTGGCCCATTCCATTTCTCCCTTTCTCCTCCCAATATATTTCTCTCTCACTGCTTGATTTCATTTTTTTAAGATATGATCCCATCCTATTCAATTCATTCTGTGCACTCTGTCTCTATGTGTGTGTGTGTGTGTGTGCATGTGTGCGTGTGTAATCCCACCCAGTACCCAGATACTGAAAAGTTTCAAGAGTTACAAATATTGTCTTTCCATGTAGGAATGTAAACAGTTCAACTTTAGTAAGTCCTTTATGACTTCTCCTTCCTGTTCACCTTTTCATGCTTCTCTTCATTCTTGTGTTTGAAAGTCAAATTTTCTTTTCAGCTCTGGTCTTTTCATCAAGAATGCTTGAAAGTCCTCAATTTCATTGAAAGACCATTTTTTCCCCTGAAGTACTGTACTCAGTTTTGCTGGGTAGGTGATTCTTGGTTTTAGTCCTAGTTCCTTTGACTTCTGGAATATCCTATTCCATGCCCTTCGATCCCTTAATGTAGAAGCTGCTAGATCTTGTCTTATCCTGATTGTATTCCACAATACTTGAATTGTTTTTTTCTAGCTGCTTGCAATATTTTTTCCTTGACCTGGGAACTCTGGAATTTGGCCACAATGTTCCTAGGAGTTTCTCTTTTTGGATCTCTTTCAGGCAGTGTTCTGTGGATTCCTTGAATATTTATTTTGCCCTCTGGTTCTAGAATCTCAGGGCAGTTTTCCTTGATAATTTCATGAAAGATGATGTCTAGGCTCTTTTTTGGATCATGGCTTTCAGGTAGTCCCATAATTTTTAAATTGTCTCTCCTGGATCTATTTTCCAGGTCAGTTGTTTTTCCCATGAGATATTTCACATTATCTTCCATTTTTTCATTCTTTTGGTTTTGTTTTGTGATTTCTTGGTTTCTCATAAAGTCATTAGCCTCCATCTATTCCATTCTAATTTAGAAAGAACTATTTTCTTCAGTGAGCTTTTGAATCTCCTTTTCCATTTGGCTAATTCTGCTTTTGAAAGCATTCTTCTCCTCATTGACTTTTTGAACCTCTTTTGCCAATTGAGTTAGCCTGTTTTTCAAGGTGTTATTTTCTTCAGCATTTTTTTGGGTCTCCTTTAGCAGGGTGCTGACCTGCTGTTCATGCTTTGACTGCATATCTCTCATTTCTCTTCCCTGCTTCTCCTCCACCTCTCTAAGTTGATTTTCAAAATCATTTTTGAGCTCTTACATGGACTGAGCCCACAGAATATTTAGTCTGGATATTTGGGATACAGAGGCCTTGACTTCTATATCTTTGCCTGATGGTAAGCATTGTTCCTCCTCATCAGAAGGGAAGGGAGGAGATGCCTGTTCACCAAGAAAGTAACCGTCTATAGTCTTATTTCTTTTCCCTTTTCTGGGCATTTTCCCAGCCAGTGACTTGACCTCTGAATATTCTCCTCACACCCATCTCGCCTCCTGATCCTCCCAGCCAGAGCTTGGGGTCTGAGATTCAAATGCTGCTTCCCAGCCTCATGGTTTCCGCAGGGGCGGGGCTGCTATTCAGTGTGAGATTAAGTTCAGGTACTCAGGTCAGGGCAGGGCTGCCTCTCAGCTTCAGTTCCCTCAGGGGGTTTATGCAGAGACCTTCAACAATGGATCCAGGCTCCTGCCTGCTTGGGGAGCCCCTGTCTGCTGCTGCCCCTGCTGCTGCCTCCCGAGGGGGCTGGAGTTATGGAGACATTCCACTCCCCTCTCGACCAACCAAAGAGACCCTCTCACAGACCCTTGTAACCTGTGGGTGGAGGGACCTGCGTGGCTGCTGGAGAGTCTGTCCCTGAAGCCTGCTCAGATCTGCTCCTTTCGGTGCTGGGAGACCAAGGCAGGGCTGGGCTCTGCTCCGGGTCTGGTGCATGACGGACCTTTTGTGTCAGCCCTTCAGGGCTCTCTGGAACAGAAATCTCGTCCGCTCCTTTGTTCTGTGGCTTCTGCTGCTGCAGAATTTGTTGGGAGATCTTTACAGGCATTTTATGGAGCTAGTACATGTATGTCTTTCTACTCTGCCATCTTGCTCAGGACAGTTTTCCTTGATAATTTCATGGAATATAATGTTTAGGCTCTTTTTTGATCATGGCTTTCTGGTAGTCCCATAATTTTTTGGTTGTCTCTCTTGGATCTACTTTCCAGGTCAGTTGTTTTTCCAATGAGATCTTTCACATTACCTAATATTTTTTGAAACTTTTGGTTTTGTTTTTTAGCTGCTTGGTTTATGATTTAGTCATTAGTTTCCCTACACTCAATTCTCTCTTTTAAAGAACTGTTTTGTTCGGTGAGATTTGGAACTTTCTCTTTCATTTGGCTAATTTTTCTTTTTAAAGCCTCCTTCTCCTTATTGCCTTTTTGGACCTCTTTTTCCAATTGAGTTAGCCTCTTTTTAAAGGTGTTATTTTACTCAGTATTTTTTTTTCTTAGTTCTCCTTTAGCAAGCTGCTAACTTGCTTTTCAACCTTTTCTATTGCCTGAACTCATTATCTGTTCACTTTGGAGGCACTGGAGGCATGGACCTTGGCTTCCTGTCACAGTGTGCCCTGGTCTTCCTCATTCAAAAGGATGGGAGGAGACACTGGTTCACCAAGAAAGTAATGTTCTATGGTCTTATTTTTTTTCTCTTTTTGGGGCATTTTCCCAGGCAGTTACTTGACTTCTGAATGCTTTGTCAAGAGGAGAGTCCTATTGTTCCTTCTCTCCCTAGTACTGTGTTCAAGGCTGAGATTTGACTCAGCTGCTTGATTCCCCAGGGCTTTGGGTGGGGGCAGGGCTGTCATGGAGGCCTGAGGTTTAGATCAGCTGCTCTCTACCACCAGAGACTTTAAGCTGAACAGCAAGGGCAATGGATTGAGGTTGCTTCCCAGTCACCATAGCTGCCTGCAGCCTGCTGCTGCTGCTGCTGCCACCACCTAGGGCTATTACTGGATGAACCCCATTACTCTCTCGCTTAGCTGGGAAAGTCCTCCACACTGACCTTTGCATCTTTCTTTGTCACTTGTGGGTTGAGGGATTTGGGACCCTCTCTGCTGGGAGCTCTGCCCTGGAGCTTCTGTTCAGGTGCTGTTTCTCCCAGTGGCACTTGGCCAGGATTGGGCTCTGCTTAGCATCCCTTGAGCTACAACTTTCCTGTCTGCCTTCCAGGTTACATTTGACTGGAAACCTCTTTCACTTTGTTTTTTTCTGTGGCTTCTGCTGCTCTAGAATTTGTTGAGTCATTTTCTACAGGTATTTTGTGGGCTGTGGGAGAAGCACTAGAGTATATGCATCTTTCAACCCTGCCATCTTGGCTCTCCCCCCTCCCCCCAACATCTTTCAATAAATCATTAAAAAATTCCCTAAGATCCTGGAGCAGAAGGCAAAATAGTCATAGAAATAATGCATTGATCACCTCCTGAAAGGGATACCAAATTGAAAATGACAAGGAATATTGTAGCCAAATTCCACTACAAGCAATCAAAAGAAATAATTGAAATATCATCAAATCACAACAAAAATTACTCAGGATCTTTTATCTTCTGTATTAAAAAATCAAACACTTTGGGATATATTCCTGAAGGAAAAGGAGTCTGGAGTAAAATCAAGGATCATCTACATAGCAAAACTAAGCATAATCTTTCATGGGAGAAGATGGACATTCAATTAAATAGGGCACTTCCAATCCTTCCTGAAGAAAAGACGAGAGCTCAACAGAATATTTGATCTTCAAATACAAGACTCAAGAGAGGTACAAAAAAGATAAACAAGGAAAAAAATAAACATATTTTTCAGTAAAAGCAAACTGTTTACATCCCTACATTTGAAGTTGATACTTATAACTGTTGAGAATTATATATTTATTACAACATTTAGAAGTGGTATACACAGACATAGGCGTGGGTATAAGCTGACTTTGATGTGATAATAAAAAACATCTAAGTGGTAAAAAGGGATTTTACTGTGAGAAAAGGAAAGGAGGAGACAGAAAAGGGTAAGTTACATCACATGAAGAGACAAAAAAAACAAAAACAAAAACCTTACAATACAGGGAAAGAAGGGAGGGAGATGAGAATTGTTTGAACCTTCCTCTCTTCAGATTTGGTTCAAATAGGGAATAACCTACTCAATTAGGTATAAACATCTAAGTTATGCCATAGGAAGTAGGAAGGGGAAAGAGAAATAAAAGGGAGGGGTTGGACAGAAGGGAGAGAAGAAGTAGTAGAAGAAAAGGGAGGGGATAATTGAAGGGATGGCAGATTGAGGGAGATGATGGTAAAAGAAACAAAATTCTAATGAGAAGGGAAATGGAGAAAAGAGAAAGGAAAACATAAATGGGAGGGGGGACAGGGTGGAGAGAATGACACAAATAGTCATCATAACTCTAAATATAAATGGGATGACTTCTCCCATAAGTTGGAAGTGGATTTGAGAGTCGATTAAAAACCACAATTCTACAGTGTATTTCTTACAGGAAACACATTTGAATGAGAGGATACACATAGAGCCAAGATAAAAGGATAGAGTAGAATATGTTATACTTTAGCTGAAGTAAAATAAAAAAGCAGATGTGGCAATCCTGATCTCAGGCAAAGCAAAAACAAAATAGATGAAATTTATAAAAGATAAGGAAGGAAACTACATCCTACTAAAAGGTACCATAGATAATGAAGCAACATCAGTGCTAAACATATGAGCACCAAGTGGTATAACAAATTCTTAGAGAAGATGTTAACTGAGTTAGAGGAAGAAATAGACAGTAAAACTATACTGCCAGGGACCATCAACTTCCCCCTCTTGGAACTAGATGAAATTGACCACAAAATAAACAAAAAATAAGTTAAAGAGGTGAATAGAATTTTAGAAAATTTCGATATGGTAGTGTTAACAGGATTTTATTGAGTCAGTCTGTAATCTGAGAATAATGAAGGATTATAAATAATAATAAATAATAATAATGAGAATAATAGTGAGGCTAGTGACAAAGTGCCAGTAATCAGAGAGCCATTTAATTAATTGATTTGATTGCAATGAACTGATTTGCAAATCAAGAATTCTGATCAGATTTTCACCTTGCTGAAATGAAGACAGAGATTATATACATAAATCACAAGTGGTAAGGTGAATTAGAAACAATTGTTCTCAGGGCCAGAGTGGTTTCCCACATGACAAACCCACAAGTGGAAGACAATACATCAGTTCTAGAATCCTGTGTTCATGTCCTTGGGGATCATTTTTGGAGGGTCACAGGACAATAATTCTGTGATGTGAACAGGTTGTACACTCTTTGACTCACTTCACTTCAGCTTTGCAGGCACAAGGATCCCAGTGATTATAGGTCCTCTCAAAGTTTTATTGATCACTTCAAGCTGCATTGTGAGTCTGACACAAGCTAGAAAAGAGAATTATGAAAAGTCTAATCTATGAGTATGTTCTTTACACATATCATATTGACTATTATAAAAATCAGAATTCTCTTCACAGTATGCACCTGAGAAAAGCAAATGGAGATGAAAAGGTACATGGCACTTACGCAAAAATTTACCATGTAACAGGGTATTAAAAACCTCACAATCCAATGCAGAAAGACAGAAATATTAAATACATCCTTTTCAGGTCATGGCACAATAAAAATTACATGTAGAAAAAAAAAGATAGATTAAATTAATTGGAAATTAAATAGCCTAATACTAAAGAATTAGTGGGTCAAACATCAAATCATAGATACAATCAATAACTTCAAGTTGTGGGGTTCTTCCTTCATTTACAAAGATCATGCCATCAAAGAAATGATGACATGCCTTGCACTTGACTTTGTTTTGAGTGAGGGAGGGCTGAGAGAGTGACAATAATGAGATGAGACACTAAAATTTATGGGATGCAGCAAAAGCAATTCTTAGAGGAAGTTTCATATTTATAAATGCTTTCATAAATAACATTTAGAAAAAAGAGATCAATGAATTGGGCACACAAATACAAAAGCTAGAAACAGAAAAAGTTAAGAATATATTTTTTTCTTTCCTCTTTACCTTTTATGCTTCTCTTGAGTCTTGTATTTGAAGATCTAATTTTGTGCTCTGTTCTTTTTTTTTTTTTCATTAGGGAGTTTAAAAGTTCCCTATTTCCTTGAATGTCCATCTCCCCCCTCTAAAGGAATATGTTCAGTTTTGTTGAGTAGTTGATTCTTGGTTGTAATCCAAACTCCTTTGCCTTTGCAATATCATATCCCAAATCTTCTGATCCTTTAAAGCAGAAATAGCCAAATCTTTCATAATACTATGGTTCCATGAAATTTTAGTAGTTTCTTTATAACAGCTTGCAGTATTTTCTCCTTGACCTGATAGTTCTGGAATTTGCCTACAATATTCCTTGACATTTTCAGTTTGGGTTCTCTTGCAGTAGGTGATCAATGAATTCTTTTAATGACTATTTTACTCTCTGATTTTAGGACATCCAGGAAGTTTTCCTTAATGATTTCTTGAAAGATGCTGTCCAAGCTCCTTTTTTGAGCATGGCTTCCATATAGAACAATAATTGTTAAATTATCCATCTGTCTTGGATCTATTTTCCACGTCAATTGCTCTTTTCCAATGAGATACTCTACTCCCTCTATTTTTTTCATTATTTTGATTTTGTTTGACTGATTATTGATGTCTCATGCAGTAATTAGCTTCCAGTTGCCCAATTCTAATTTTTAAGGAATTATTTTCTTCAATTAGCTTTTTGTACCTCCTTTTCCATTTAGTCAATTCTAATTTTAAAGGAGCTCTTCTCTTCAGTGAATTTGTGTACCTCCCTTTCCATTTGGGCAATTCTACTTTTTAAGGAGTTGTTTTCTTCAGTGTATTTTTTTTCAATTCAGCCAATTGTATTTTTTAAGGAATTTTCTTCTGTAATCATTTTTTCCTTCCTTTTCCAAACTGTTGACTCTCTTGCATACTTGTCTTTTATTTTCCCAATTTTTTCTACCTCACTTGGACCTTTAAAATCCTCCTTAGATTCTTCTGGGAAGGCTTTTGCAGTTTGAAGTAAATTTGTATTCCCCTTTGACTTCTTGGGTGTAGGTATATTGACAATGTTATCCTCTTCTGATCTTTTGTTTTGATTTTTTCTATCCTCCTAGAAATATTTTCTGGTCATTATTTTCTTGGTCTTTGCTCATGTTGTTTGCCTATTTCTTGGCTTTTAGTTGGGCTTAGCTTCTGGAGCACTAGGAGTACTATCTAAAGCTTTTTGTGGTGGAGGTCTGGGGCCTTGTCACTGGCTTTGTATGCTGGGACCTCAGGTGCTAGCAGCTGGATGTTGTGGGGGTCTGAAAGTTACCTGATGCTTACCTGTTGTCCTAATAGTGATGATTGTCATTTTCAAAGACCAGTTAGAGTTTCTTCAGCATTTACCCATTGCTACATTGAAACATATGCACTCTGGCCACTGGACAATGTCTGCTCATCCTGTGCTTCACTGATGCATGTGTAGGTTTGGCATCTGCTTGCCAGGGCTCTGCCTGTGGACATGGTGGTTCTCTGAGCTGGAATATGATAGTTAACCTGACTATGCTAAGGCAGGTGGGTGTCCTGGTGTTGGTGTTTCCCTGCTCCACCAACATAGAACTCTGGGTCATGCACTGGTTTGTTGAAGTGGGACTAGTTGCTGACTTGCTTGGATGTTTCTTTTCCTGGGATGTACTCCACTGTTACTGGAGTAAGATGGACCTTTCTTGCTGAGCCTTCAAGTTACATGGGATAGAATACTGTTCCAAGAGGCAGAGACAAGATGACAGAGAAAAGGCCGGGATTCTCCTGAGTTTCCCCCCAATTTCTCCAAGTACCTTTAAGAAATGATTCTAAACAAATTCTAGAGCAGAAAAACCCAGAAAAAATAAAATGAAACAAATTTCTCAACCAAAACAACTTGGAAGATCAGCAGGAAAGGTCGTTGCACCATGGTGAGAGAGGAGCTCAATCCACCTCATGCTGTGCCAACAGAGATCATGTCCCAGGAAACTCACACCAGTTTGGGGATGATTGAATAACTGGTAGCAGTGGCAATTTCTAGACTTTTCAGCCAACATACTGCAATGAAAATTTATATGGCCAGCAGAAAATGTCTGTCATACCTGGGTGAAAATGGAATACAGCCCATGCTAGCACAATCCCAGCCTTGGGAGTGGCTGGATTAGCAATGGCAGCAGCAGTAGCTGCATCTGGAGATCTCAGCTTTCAGACAGTAAGGGGGTTGAATAACTGGTCAGAAGGAGATTTCAGGTATTATTTTGCTGACAATAAGGCAGAATTCTGTTGCTTTGCACATACTCATATCTGGATCACAGTCAGCATTACCATAGCAAATCTTGGCATCAGTGATGAGGGGACCCTTTACACAGTTCTAGGGAGAAAAGACTGTTTTTGGTTGCTCACAGATCAGAGAACAGGCCAGAAGAATAGTAAAAACCTCTATTTAGATCCTACCATCTTGGAATAAATGAAAACTTACTGGTCCCTAGAAGTATATCTGAAAACATTGCACCCTCCACCATGAAAGCACAGTCCTACTACAAGAAACAGTTAAAAGTCAATTGATAGTCTGAGAAAATGAGCAAACAACAGAATAAAAGAACTCTGACTACTAAAAATTACTATGGTGACAAGGAAAAGCAAAACAAGCACTCAGAAGAAGACAACAAAATCGAAACACCTTCATTCAAAGACACCCCCAAAATATGAATTGGTCTCAGATCATTGAAGAGCTCTCAATTTTGAAAATTGCACAAGAGATGTAGAGAAAAATTGGGAAGAGAAACAAGAATGATGCAAGAAATCTTGAAAATGAGTCATCAGTTTGGTAAAGGAGACGCAAAAAATACTGAAGAAAATAACACCTTAAAAAACAGATTAGAGAAAATAACAAAAGAGTTTTAAAAAGTCAGTCACAAGAACAATACTTTAAGAAGCATAACTTTCCAAATGGCAAAGGAGGTCCAAAAGTTCACAGAAGAAAATAATTCCTTAAATATTAGAATGAAGCAAATGGAAGCTAATGACTGAAGAAACTATAAAACAAAACGAAAAATGAAAGCATAAAATAGAAGAAATGTGAAATATCTCATTGGAAAAACAATTGACTAGGAAAAAAGATCGAGGACAGATAACTTTAAAATTATTGGACTACCTTAAAGTCATGATCAGAGAAAGACCACAGACATCATCTTTCAAAAAATTATCAAGGAAAACTGCCCTGATGTTCTGGAACAAGAGGGCAAAACAGTCATTGAAAGAATCTACCAATCACATCTAGAAAGAGATCCCAAAATAAAAACTCTGAAGAATGTTATAGTCAAATTACAAATTTCCCAGGTGAGGGAAAATGTATTGCAAGCAGCCAGAAAGAAACAATACAAGGACTGTGAACACACAATCAGGATAACACAAGATTTTATAGCTTCTATATTAAGGGATCAGAGAGCCTGGAATATGATGTTCCAGAGGTCAAAGAAGCTAGAATTAAAACCAAGAATTGCCTACCCAGCAAAACTGAGTATAATACTTCAGGGGGAGGATATATATTCAATGAAATATAAGAATTTCAAGCATTCTTGATTAAAAGACCAGAGGTGAGTAGAAAATCTGATTTTCAAATACACAAATCAAGAGAAGCATGAAAAGGTAAACAGGGAAGAGAAATCATAAGAGACTTAATACTGTTTACATTCCTACATGGAAAGATGATATTTATAACTCATCAGACCTTTCCCAGTGTGAGGGTAATTGGAAAAGTGAGCTGAATATGAATGGATGGTATTTAAAAAAATAAAATTAAAAGGTGAGAAAGGAATGAAACGGGAGGAAAAAGAAAGAGGTAGAATGGGATAAATTGTATCACATAAAAGAGGCAATAAAAAGCTTTTACATTAGAGGGGAAGAAGGACGAGGTGAAAGGGAATGAATGGACCTTACTCTCATAGGATTTGGTTTCAGAAGGGAATAATATACATACTTAATTAGGCATGAATATCTGTCAGAAATGTGGGGGGATAAGAGAGATGGGGATTATAGAAGGGAGGACAAGTGGGAGAAGGAGTAATCAGAAACAAGCACTTATGAGGAAGGACAGGGTCAAAGGAGAGAGTAGAATAAATGGGGAGCTATAATGGAGGAAAATATAGTTAGCAGTTGTAACTGTGATAAACATTTTGAGATAAGTTGCTCTGAAAAAGCCTCATTTCTTAAACATATACAGAACTGAGTCAAATTTGATAAACTAAGAACCATTGTTCAATTGATAAATTATCAAAAGATATAATCAATTTTATGATAAAGTAATGAAAGCTATCCATACTATTATCTTCTAGAGAATATATAGGACATTAAAATTCCGATGCCCCAGTCTTGTGACAAAGAGTATAATGTGAATGATAAATAATAAATAGTATAACATGAATCTCCTTGTGACAATGATTATAACTAGAACAGGAAATACTTAAACCATCCCCATTGCTGTCATGAAAAGAGACTGTTTGCCAATAATTTCCTTAACTTATTCACTCAAAAAAAGGAAAGAGTTTCTTCAGTCTAAAATAGCGTGTGCATAGTTGTCTCATAATGAATATTTGCTGAAAAAAGTCAGTCATATGAAAAATACTCTCATTCACTATTGATTGGAAAAAATTAGATTTAATCAATTCTAAAGTATTATCTCATAACTATTATATTGACTAATAGTACAGAAAAATAAAGAGAAATGTTGGAAGGCATGTGGGGAAAATAAGATATTAATGCACTCTTTTTGCACTGATTCAACCATTCTGTACAGCAATTTGGAACTATTCCCATAGGGCTATAAAATCATGCAAATACCTCGACCTGTTACTACGACTGTATCCCAAAAGAGTTAAGAAACAAAAAGAAAAAGGGAACAGATCTATAAGTACAAAACTATCTTTAGCAGTTCTTCTCTGGAGGTAAAGAATTAGAAATTGAGGAGAAGCCCATAAACTGGAGAATGACTGAACAAGTCGTAGTATGTGAGTATGATGGAATACTATTGTACTAAAAGAAATGAGCAGGATGCTCTCAGAAAAACCTGAAAAGACTTGCATGGGCTGATGAAATGTGAAAACTGCTCTGTACAAAGTAAAAGAAATTCAAGACAACTCTGAAGGACTGCTATCCGTTCCCTGAGAAGGAACTGATAGCATCTGAATACAGATAGAAGTATATCATTTTTACTTTATTTTTCTTGAGTTTCTTTTGGTCTATGTTTTATTTCACAACATGACTATTATGGATATGTTTTTCATGACCATACACGTATAACCTATATTGAATTGTTTGCCTTCTCAGTGAGGGTAGTTGGGGAGGGATGAAGGGAGAGAATTTGGAAGTCAAATTTAAAAAAAAAATGAATGTTAGAAATTGTTTTTACATGGAACTGGGGAAAATAAAAAGCTAAATAAAATCTAAAAAAGGAGAGACTGCTCCATCACATCTTTCCACAGGCTCTGCTGTTCCAGGATTTTTCCTAGGGCACTATTTTCTGCTTTTATTTTTCAGAGATCAATAAGGAAGAGTGACAGCCATTTACTGTTTACTCTGCCATCTTGGCTCCCAGAAGGCTCTGAAGTTTTCTTAGCAAAGATAGTAGAGGGGACTATCATTTCCTTTTTCCAGATAATGCTATAGACAAGAAAACTAAGGCAAACAGGGTTAAATGACTTACCCAGGGTTACACAGTTAGTTAATGTTTTAGCCTGAATTTCTTTTTTTTGTGATGAAAAAGTATAATCAAGTTTAACGAATATACACAGTAGTCAGGTTAAAATGCATGTCTGAATCATAATTCCATCATTTCTACACCAGGAAATACTTTATTAAATTTCTCTTGAAATATCCTTCCTCATTGTTTTTTATCAGAATTCTTTTTTTCTATTCCTTATAAAAATTATTTTATTTGTTCTCAGTTTTCTACAATCATTTCCATATATCTTAGATTTTCTCCCCCTCCCTTCCACCTGTTTTCTACTTTTCTCCCCACTCCCTCCTCGAGAAAGCATGCAATCTTATATAGGTTCTACTATGAAATACATTTTCACCATTGTCATGTTGCATAGAATAATTAAAATGAATGGGAGAAACCATGAAAACAAAACATAACACGAGAAAAGTCTCCATTCTGCAGTCCAATTCCATAGTTCTTTCTCTGGATGTGGAAGGCATTTTGCCTGAAAAGTCCTTTGAGAATTTTTTAGGTTCTTTTAGGTACTGTGAAGGGTTAAGTCTACTGGAAAAATTCCTTGCATACTGTGGTTGTTGCTGTGTACAAAGTTCTCCTGGTTCTTCTCCTTTCACTCAGCCTCAGTTCACATAAGTCTTTCCAGGTCACTCTGAAATCTTCATGTTCACCATTTCTTATAGCAAAATAGTATTCTATTACATTCATACACCATAACTTGTTCAGTCATTTCCCAGTTAATGAGTATCTCCTCGAGGTCCAGTTGTTCACCAGCACAAAGAGAGACTCTACAAATAACTTTGTACATGTGGAACTCTTTCTCATTTTGCTGATGTCTTTGGGATACAGTCCTAGAAGCAATATTACTGGGTCAATGGGGATGCACATTTTTGTAGCCTTTAAGGAATGGTTCCAAATTCAGAAGGAATAGATCAGCTCGCAGCTCCACTAACAATGAATTAGTGTTACAAATCTCCCACAACTTTTCTAACATTTATCATCTTTTCTTTCTTTTTTTTAATTTTTTTATTAATTTATTTAACTTTTAACATTCATTTTCACAAAATTTTGGGTTCCACATTTTCTCGCCTTTTGTCCCCTCCCTCCACACCAAAACACTGAGCTTTCTAATTGCCCCTGTCTGCCAATCTGCCCTCCCTCCCTCCCCACCCCTTCCCTTTGGAAGGCAAGCAATTCAATATAGGCCAGATCTGTGTAGTTTTGCAAATGACTTCCACAATAGTAGTGTTGTGTAAGAACTAATTATATTTCCCTCCATCCTATCCTGCCCCCCATTACTTCTGTTCTCTCTTTTGATCCTGTCCCTCCCCATGAGTGTTGACCTCAAATTGCTCCCTCCTCACCCTCCCTTCCATCATCCCCCCACCCTGCTTATCCCCTTATCCCCTACTTTCCTGTATTGTAAGATAGGTTTTCATACCAAAATGAGTGTGCATTTTATTCCTTCCTTTAGTGGAATGTGATGAGAGTAAACTTCATGTTTTTCTCTCACCTCCCCTCTTTTTTCCTTCACTAAAAAGTCTTTTGCTTGCCTCTTTTATGAGAGATAATTTGGCCCATTCCATTTCTCCCTTTCTCCTCCCAATACATTTCTCTCTCACTGCTTGATTTCATTTTTTTTAAGATATGATCCCCTCCTCTTCAGTTCACTCTGTGCACTCTGTCTCTATGTGTGTGAGCATGTGCGTGTGCATGTGTGTGTGTGTTATCCCACCCTGTACCCAGATGCTGAATAGTTTCAAGAGTTACAAATATTGTCTTTCCATGTAGGAATGTAAACAGTTCAAATTTTGTAAAGTCCCTTATGACTTCTCTTTGCTATTTACTTTTTCATGCTTCTCTTCATTCTTGTGTTTGAAAGTCAAATTTTCTTTGCAGCTCTGGTCTTTTCATCAAGAACGCTTGAAAGTCCTCTATTTCATTGAAAGACCAATTTTTCCCCTGAAGTATTATATTCAGTTTTGCTGGGTAGGTGATTCTTGGTTTTAGTCCTAGTTCCTTTGACTTCTGGAATATCCTATTCCACACCCTTCGATCCCTTAATGTGGAAACTGCTAGATCTTGTGTTATCCTGATTGTATTTCCACAGTACTTGAATTGTTTCTTTCTAGCTGCTTGCAATATTTTCTCCTTGATCTGGGAACTCTGGAATTTGGCCACAATGTTCCTAGGAGTTTCTCTTTTTGGATCTCTTTCATGCGGTGTTCTGCGGATTCCTTGAATATTTATTTTGCCCTCTGGTTCTAGAATCTCAGGGCAGTTTTCCTTGATAATTTCATGAAAGATGATGTCTAGGCTCTTTTTTGGATCCTGGCTTTCAGGTAGGCCCATAATTTTTAAATCATCTCTCCTGGATCTATTCTCCAGGTCAGTTGTTTTTCCAATGAGATATTTCACATTATCTTCCATTTTTTCATTCTTTTGGTTTTGTTTTGTGATTTCTTGGTTTCTCATAAAGTCATTAGCCTCCATCTGTTCCATTCTAATTTTGAAAGAATTATTTTCATCAGTAGGCTTTTGAATCTCCTTTTCCATTTGGCTAATTCTGCTTTTGAAAGCATTCTTCTCCTCCTTGGCTTCTTGAACCTCCTTTGCCAATTGAGTTAGCCTATTTTTCAGGGTGTTATTTTCTTGCGCATTTTTTTGGGTCTCCTTTAGCAGGGTGCTGATTTGTTGTTCATACTTTTCTTGCATCTCTCTCATTTCTCTTCCCAGTTTTTCCTCCACCTCTCTAACTTGAATTTCAAACTCATTTTTGAGCTCTTCCATGGCCTGAGCCCATTGAATATTTATTTTGGATGTTTGGGATACAGAAGCCTTGACTTTTATGTCTTTCACTGATGGTAAGCATTGTTCTTCCTCATCAGAAAGGATGGGAGGAGATATCTGTTCACCAAGAAAGTAACCTTCTATAGTCTTTTTTTTTCCCTTTGGTGGGCATTTTCCCAACCAGTTGCTTGACTTTTGGGTCCTTTGTCAAGAGTAGGGTATGCTCTGGGAATCTGTGAGATCTCATTTCCTCCTAGGTGGCCCAATCAAGTGTGTACTTATCTGGACACAGAGAGGGATTTTTATGCCCAGAATATTAGCAGATACCTCTCCACAGGCACTTGGCCTCCAGTTCCCAAGTTAGCACTGGGGACTGGTTTTCAGAGAAGCTGGATGGGCAGGGCTGCCATTCGGTGTGAGACAAAGACCAGCTGGGCCAGGGCCTCCACCCAGGGTGGAGGCAAGACTCAGCTCTTCAATGCCCCCAGTTGTTTTTATGCTCCAACAATGGAGCTTCTGTACAGTCTGCTGTGCAGGCTTTGTGGCCACCCACTGCTGCTGGAGCTATGGGAAAGCCCTTCTCCCTTCCTGGCCTGCTGATTAAACTCTTGTCACTGACCTTTGGTGCCTGTGGGTCAAGGGATCTGAAGCCTTGCTGCTGTGACTGGAGATTCTGCCCCCGAGGTGTCCTCCTCCCAGAGTCTCCTTGCCACGTGCTGTGCAGCCAAGGCTGGGCTGGGCTCTGAGCTCAGCTCCGCTTCTGGTGCAACCAATGTTTCCATGGGCCTTTCAAGTTACTGTGGGCTGGAAATCCCCTCCACTCTGTTGTTCTGCACTTCTGCTGCTCTAGAATTTGTTGAGAGTCGCTTTCTACAGGTATTTTATGGGCTGTGTGGAGGACCCTGCATAATTGTGTCTTTCTAGTCTGCCATCTTGGCTCTGCCCTTAGTATGACTCTTTATACCTAGATAATGTACCCATTTTGATTTTGTGTTTGTGTTCAATGTCAAGCATTGATCTATTTCCAGTTTCCACCACACTGTTATCCAGTTTTTCCTGCAGTTTTTGTCAAACAGTGAGTTCTAATCCCAGAACTTGGGGTCCTTGAGTTTATCAAACAGTAAATGTCTATATTCCTTGACTCCTGTGTCCTAAGTAGCTAACCTATTCCACCAATCTACCCCTCTATTTCTTAGCAAGTACCAAGTAGTTTTGATGATTGCTGTTTTACAATACAATTTGAGATCTGGTAGGTCTAGGACACTTTCCCGTGCATTTTTTTTTCAGTAATTTCCTTGATATTCTGGACCTTTTTTTCTTCCAGATGTATTTTGATATTTTTTTCTAGCTCTAGAAAATAATTGTCTGGTAGTTTGATTGGTATGGCACTGAATAAATAAATTAATTTAGGGCAAATTGTCATTTTTGTTATATTACCTCAGCCTACCCACAAGCAACTGGTGCTTTTCCACTTATTTAGTTCTGACTGTATTTGTGAGAAGTGTTTTTTAATTGTGTTCATATAGTCCCTGTGTTTGTTTTGTCAGGTAGACTCCAATGTGGTTTATATAGTCCACAGGAGATTTAAATGGAATTTCTCTTTCTATCTCTTGCTGTTGTGCTTTGTTAGTAATATAAAGAAATGCAGATGATTTATGTGGGTTTGTTTTGTAACCTGCAACATTGCCAAAGGTGTTCATTATTTCAAGCCTTTTTTTCACCCGATTCTCTGAGATTCTCTTAGTATATCATCATATCATCTTCAAAGAGTGATAACTAAGTTTCTTCTTTGCCTTCTCTAATTCCTTCCAATTCTTTTTTTTTCTCTTATTGCTAAAGCTAACATTCCTAGTACCATATTGCATAACAGTGGTGATACTGGAAATACTTGTTTCAACCCTGATCTTAGTGGAAATGCATCTAGCTTATCCCTATTACATATAAGCTTGCTAATGGTTTTAGGTAGATACTGTTTATTATTTTATGGATGGCTCCTATCCTCTCCAGTGTTTTCAATAGGAATGGGACTTGTATTTTGTCAAAAGTTTTTCTGCATCTATTGATAAAATCATGTGGTTTCTATTAATTTCATTGTTTATATGATCAATAATGCTGATAGTTTTCCTAATATTGAACCAGCCCTGCAATCCTGCTATAAATTTTATCAGATCATAATGTATTATTCTCATGAGAAGTTGCTTTATTCTCTTTGAAAATGTCTTATTTAAAATTTTTGCATCTATATTCATTAGAGAAATTGGCCTACAATTTTTTCCCCTGTTTTGTCTCTTCCTGGTTTAGGCATCAGAGCCATATTTGTATCATAAAAAGAATTTGGTAGGACTATATCAATTTTCCCAGTATTGGAATTAACTGTTTTTTCAATGTTTGATGAAATTCACTTGTAAACCTATCTGTTGAGCCTGAATTTAAACTCATGAAGATGAGTCTTCTCGATTCCAGTCCTGGTGCTCTAACCAGTGTGCTGCTTGGTCCACTTTGATAAATGAATGAATTATACCAATGAACTCATTGGTTTGGATAAAAATTACATTTAATTTAATGACTGATATAAGATATCATTAATAGTAGCAAATGAGAGCACTCAATTCCCAAGTCCCAGATGTTACTGGATAGCAGAGATATGTCATTTTCTAGAAGATGTGCTAACTTTGTCAGAGAGGATAGGATTTCAGGAATTGTTTTTATTCCAATACTCTGTTCCTTGTTTCCATTCAACTTGATAGCTGAGGTGTACTTCATAAACATAATTCTTTTCTCAAAATAACCTAGTAACATATAATGAAAATTCCAAGGTGACAATTTCCCTTCTACACTTTCCAGGAATTATTTAGACCTCATGGCTCACTGCTTTTTGGAGCTAGAAATTTTCAAGTCTCAGCATCTCATTTTATAGGTAAAGGTGGCACTAAGTTGTTTTTTTTTTCCCCTGGAACCAAATGGTGGCTTTCTCAAGCTATTAAAACAGGTTAGTGACAAAGGTATGATTTGCATCAGCCCAGGGATACCCTTTCCATTATAATATTATTATCTGTAGTAAAATATCTTGGAGAAAAAGAATGTACAAAAGAACAGTGTATGGTAGAATAATAATAATGGCATTCAAATAATACTCAAATGTATCAAAGATCTCATCAATTTTTATTTTTCCTCCATTGAGGCCAATTTCAACCCATTCATGCCTGCCTATACTGTATTACTATAGTTCATATCTTGCTGGAGACTTTCCATAGGAGACTGGCCTAAAGTGCTGGGAACCTCCATCACTTTCTCTTACTATCAAGTAGATGCTCATAGAGCATCTTTACCATGTGATTAATAAATTTTCTTTTTCAATCAAAGTTTTCTCCAATGATAAATTTTATTCTTGTTTTTCAAAATTTCTTATACGTTACATGTTATACCTTCTTCATGTCCACCATGAACCTTTCCGTTGCCTTTTTATAGTACACATTTTCTATCCTTCAGGAGGTCTTTATTGCAGTCAAATATCAACATGAGTATAAGACTGACATTAAAAAATGCTTTATTATTGGAATAAATTGAGGTTGTTAAAAGAGTTTTCAAACACTGTTTTCTCATTTAATTTTTGACCCAAATCCCTGTCCATTTGTGTATGTGCAACTGATAATTATAGCCATGATTAAACAAATAGCATCTAAAAAGAACATCATTATTCATAATATACTGTACATACATTATCTTATTGTATAGAACGAAGAGGGTTGTGTGCTTGCTCCCATGGTTTTTAGCATGATGTTTTCAGTAATGTTGTTGGATGTCTTCAGGAAGGATGAAAATGATATCAAGATCAGCTGTTACATGGATATTAAATTCATTAACTTGAAAAGCCTAGAGTAAAATGGAGGGAAACTTAGGTACTACTTTTTGTTCACAGGTTATTGTTCACTCAATGCAGCCTCTGAGGCTAGGACACAGCAGAGCATGGATCAGTTCTCTGCTGCTTCTGCTAATTTTGGTTCAATAACACCAAGAAATCAGAGTTCTCCACCATCCCATACTGCACCATCCATATGTCAAACCATGAATGCTGTGAACAAGTACACTTACCTTGGCAGTATACTTTCCAGGCATGTACACATAGATGATGAGGTTGACGCATGCATTGCCAGAGGTAGGCTATTATTTGGGAGTCTCCGAATGAAAAGTTTAGGAGAGAAAAGGTATTAGGCTATCTAGCAAACTGACGGTCCACAGAGCCGTTAGGGTGACCTCTTTGTTGTATGCCTGTGAAACCTGGACAATCTACCAGTTCCATACCAGGAAACTGAACTGCTTCCATTTGAATTTTCTCGAGAAGATTCTGAAGACCACCTAACAAGATAAGTTACTGGATACTGAGGTCCTTTCTTTAGCTGAACTGCCAAGCATTCAAGTTCTACTGTGGTAAAATGCCAAATATATATTTACCTAAAGTAATATTTTATGGACAACCCGCACTAGTAAACAAACACTCACACAGAGGCCTGACATAGTGATAAAAGGACACTCTCAAGGTCAATCTGAAGAACTTGGAATTGTGAAGCATAAGAGGCACTGGCACAGGACGGCCCAGCATGGCATGCCCTTTCCAAAGAAGGTATTGTGCTCCATGAGTAAAGCAGAATTGTAACAGCTCAAAAGTAATGTTAGATACATGAATTTAGAGACATCTCTCCTCCAGATGTCCATACAGATGATTTGTGCCCAACATGTATTTGTCTGACCAGCCACTGTATTTTGATATCAGTAGAGTAATATCATTTTTGTCTTCTCTGAGCATGAAAGACAACAATTAATTATTAAGGCAGCTTAAATTTTAAACTTATGGCAACTAGGTGATGCAGTAGAGTGCTAGACCCGGAATCAGGAAGACATGAATTCAAAATTAGCTTCAGATACTTATTAGCTGTATGACACTGTACAAATCATTCAGCCTATGTTTTCATCAGTGCTCTCAATTGAAAAATGAAGATAATAGTACCTACCTCTCAAAGTTGTTCTGAGGATCAAATTTGACAGTAGTTGTAAAATGTCTAGCTTTATATAATAGGTGTCATGTAAATTCTTATTCCGTTACCTTTCCATTCCCTTTCCATTCCCTAAGGTATTTAAGAGGCCCCAGAATTCATCAATGCAAATTTATCCTTATATATGAATATGAATTTTCTCATATCCCCAAAAAATGGTTGTCAAAAATTCTTAGTGCTACTCTTTTTTATTTAATAATTCCTTACAAAAATACCTCCAAAGCATTACCAAAAGATGCAGAAGGGTTAATGAGACTAAGACTAAAAAACGTCCTTTAGATTTGTTAATGTGGAACAGGGACAAACCAAAACTTATGCAACTTTGAAATATTACAGCAGGGATGGGCCACTCAGAATGACAGAGCTGCATTTTTTCAGTGTGTTTCTTTTTTCCAAACAATATTAAGGTTCCTGAGTATAGGTAGTGGAACCTAGGAATGATTGTGCTAGGAAAGCCACTGACCAAGACTATTTTCATTAGCCTCTTAGGAATCGGAGATGAGTAAATGATCTCTAAATTCTTGCAAAAAATCTTGCTGCTACAGTAACAATGAGTAGACTGTGTGTTTTCCTTCTAGTTAACATGTGAGTTTACATATATCCTTATAGCCAATCTGACATTAAGACATTGCTCTCTTCTTATATTTCCATCCATTACTTTGTTGTTTTTTGGTCATCTTTGGTCATTCTTAAGGACATATTTGTAAGGTTTCCTACAGCCTTAGTCTTTTCTCTCTTAACGCTTCACAATCTCTTTCATTCTTATGTATCAAACAACCATCACTATGCAAATAACTCCCCAAAACTTACTTCTAGGCCTGATTTATTTTCTGAATAAAGTGGTCTACAGAATATTTCATTCTGTATGTCCTATATATACCTCAAATTTTATATAGATATAGATAAATAGATATATTTTAAAGCCATTGTTTTTTGCACCTGACTTCTTTTTGTTGGCACTACATCTGTGCTTACAGTTTCAAACCCTGTAATACTTACTTCTTTGTAAGTTTTTATATCCAAACTAATTCAAATCTTGTTAATCTGCCAACTCAATGTGACACATCTTTTATCTCTTCTTTGAAATGATTGTTTCTACCCTAGTATTAGTCTGCTACCTGATACCTGGTAACAGTAATCTGATAATAGAAGTTCATTTATGCTCTAGTCTACTCCAATCCATCTTTTACATACATAAGCATAGTAATTAATAACTTACCTATACTGCTTAAGTTTTTTTCAAAGTACTTTACATGTAACATCCTTCTTAAAAAACACTGCAGATATGCTGACTTCATAGATAGGAAAACTGAGATTCTGCCAAGTTAACTGACTTTACTGTATTCACATATTTGGGATACAGATGTGGGACTTGAACACAGGTCTTTATCCACAGCTCCATGTACAGATATAGACTCTTGCTCATAAGTCTTTTGCTCATAAATCAATTTCTACCTGGATGTTAACATAGTAAGGCTTGGAAAATTGTTTTAAAATAATCCATTAAAAAAAAAACCACCAGGTGTTCCAAGGATCATGTAGCCTAACCCTAAGTTTCTCCTCATGACAACATGTAACCTAAAGAGATGATTTGGATTGTCCACGGTCATAGTTTGAGTCAGAAGCAGTTGCTTGCAAAATCATTTCACATTTTCTTCCAGTGGTGACACTTCTATTCATCTGAGAAAAAAAATTAAAGATCACTTTAGCAGTACCCTTAGTTTTCAAATGCAAATCATATTCCATCAAAGTATTCTAAATCAAAGACATGATATTTTTCCATAGATCAGCTTATTAAAAAATCTCAGTGCAGCTCATTCCACAAAATAAATTATAATTAATAATTCCTGAATATAAAGCACAATCAGTATCTTCCATATAATTAATTTGAGTTTGGACAAAGATTCCATTATGAATACTACATACTCTTATGCATTTTTCCTTCCAGTAACAAAATGCTATGAAGCAATTCATTTAATATGTTGCTTTCTAAGATATTTTAATATTCATTTTTTAAAAGTGGTAAAAGCTTCATTTACCTTATCTATCAGAGACCAGTCCATTTTGGAAGCCCTTTGCCAGAAAAGTATTTTACATATTTTCATTTTACATTTATATCTCATATATGAGAAGATAAATGTCTTGTCCTAATGAGGAAGTCTCTTGCTTCTTGGTAACCTATATTGTGTTTTGATAGAGAGGAAGAATCAGTAGCAGTAGCATTTTACCAGATAGAACTATCAAAACATCTTTGGTAGACAGGAAAAAAAATGTTGGGAGTCAAATAAATCTGAAATTATTCCTTGCTTTCAGTCACTTTCTACCGTCTATGTTATTTCTAGATTGTGAAAGCCTGAGAATGAGTTTAGTTTGTTCATGGAAAGAGGGTAGGTAAAAAGTGGTGGTTAGGCATTGTGTGGTTAATCTCCTTTATTTTTAGTTATAAAGTTCTGAAATCATGGAAGGAGGAAAGAATGCACATGGAGTCTTTCTGAAAAATCTTTACAACCAAAGAAGGCAACAGAAGACAAGATCAGTGTGCAACACACACTTATTTACACTATACTATTCAAGAAGATAATGGAAGATTAGAAGTAATACTGCCTCACAAATGATAAAAAAAGTAATTGAAGGGAAAATAGGAATGAAGATGTGGATGACAGATGCAAACTCAGCCACATCGTCCTGAGAAGACATTTAAATGAACCTGAAAGGAAGTGAGTAAATAGACGTAAAATATTTTTTATAGTAGTCTATTCTCATGCTATTGTGTAGTAAAAAAAAAAAAAAAAAACAAACTTGTTATAGGAATTAGAAATTATAGGAATTAGAAAACCCAAGTTCAAGTCCCAGTTCCAGCATTTTCTAGTTCAACGAACATTCATTTCATTTTCTTTTTTTAATAGAGTATTATATTTATTTTTCAAAAAATAAGTGATTTGTTCAATTGGTATTCGTATCTGCTACCTGCTCCATTATGAAAATTAAAAATAATTTTTATTATACTTCTATATTTGTATGATCTGAGGACAGACAGGACTGTGCAGAAACAAGCTGCTACCCCAGTCATTGTTTCTGGAAAGTAAATGTCTTTATACAAAATTACATAGTGTGGCAAAAGAAAATTTCAAATTAAACAAGTCTAAAAATGGTTGTTTCTTTCTGCATTTGAAGTTTCCTCTGTCAGAAAGGGGAATAGAATATTTCTTTTTGTTCTTTCAGGCCTTAATTTATCATTGCATTAGTCAAACTTGCAAAATATTTGGAGTTGGTTATGTTTATATTGCTTTTATTGCTTAATTGTTCTTCTAGTTCTGCTTATATCCTTCTCCATCAGTTCATGGAAGTCTTTTCAGATTCCCCTGAAATTCTCCATCATTATTTTAATGGCACAATAATATTCCACTATATTAATGTAATAGAGCTAGTTTAGCCCTTCCCCAGGAAGAAAAAATATTCCCTTAATTTCCACTTTGGGGCTAGCACAAAAGAGTTTATATGTACAAAGTACATGTAAGTAGAAGTATAAGTACATATAAAATATTTTCCTTTTTCATTGATATCTTTGGGAGTTTAGTGCTAGAGTTTACCTTCTACAAATATTAAATGAAAAGTTTTATATTAGATCATCATCTCTAAGGTCCATTTCAGCCTTAACCTGTGATGATTCTGTATTATATCAAAAAGAAAATAATTATCATATTCTAGGGAAAAACACAAGGTAGATAAGTTTTGTAAAATAAATTCCCCCAAAACCAAAATGATGAGCAAGAAGATATGAACACCTACGGACTCATATATTTATCAAGAAACAAGAGCAGATAGTGAGATTAAAAACAAGATTCTATGAGTAAGCATATCTTAATTAGACTGAAGTATAAAACAGAGGGTCCAAGTTTACATAATTTAAAGAATTCACTTTCCTCTACATAAATTTAATTTATTTGTATCTAGGGGAGTTGGGCCCACATTCCAGCCCATCCTAGAGGCCTCTGATAGCCTTTACATTCCCTATAATCTTATAACCATCAAAACCTTCTGGCACAATGAGTATACTTTAAATAATGACTAACAAATGTTTATTATTTCTGTGATGTAAACAAATACCCAAGATGACATTTACTCTCCTGGTGGCAATTAAGTAATGTTTGATTCCTTTGACAATTGCTTTAATAATTCAAATATGAAGGACTTATATTATCATTTCTTCTCTATTTATTTGCAAATAATCCCAGGGCTCTTCTACAATAGAAAAATTATGCAAATTTAAACAATAAATCATAAATCACTGAGTTATTTTTCTCATTCCTTTTCCATTTTTCTTGCTCTCCTGAATTCTTGTCAATTTGTTAACATATTTCTAGAGCTGAGGTATCTGAAAATATGTTGGCTATAGGACTGTTGTGTAAAATTCATACCCATGAGCCTTTGTGTATCAAATTTATGTAGGCTACAGAAAAAGGATTTCTGTTTTTTAAAATTCATATTTAATTCTCTTTCTTATTGTAAAATATGACTTGATTAGTGTTCTGACTTTTCAAGTTTCTCTCATTGACTGCATATTTATTTTATATTATTTCTTTTGCTCTGATATGTTACCTTGCTGCATCCTATATGAAACTTCATCATAACTTTTTCTTTTTTTTTCATTTTTTCAGGCACCCTGTGGAAAATTCTCTCTGAGAAGAGGTAGAAAGCATGTTTTATACAAACAAAATAATGCCTTCTCTACAGTGTTCTGGGTTTATACATGATGTATTCAGCAAAGAAAAAGAATACATGATTAAATCACTGCTTGCATTGCTACTCATAACTTACCTTCCAAATAAGAGAATATCTCTTAACTCATTATTGCATTTTATTTGCAAATCATCCTTAGAGACACACATATCTCCCTTATGAGATCTAAGCAAGGAAGTAGTAATGGCTGGGGAAGAGAAAAAAAAGTAGTATTTTCAAATACAGCAAAAGGATTATGTCAACAATAACAGTCTACAGTGTTAATCATTTCATAGTCCACAGAAAACCTTACACAACTGGGTATGACCTTATGTGAATAAGGATCTTGCCTGCTTTCATATGAAAGAAGAGTTGTTTATGTTGCCAAGGAAACAATAACTGGGGTAGCAGCTTGTTTTTGCATAGTTCTATGTCTCCTCAGATCATACAAATATAGAAGTATAGGGCATTGAAACCAGAAGGAACTTAAGATATTATCCAATAAAAATTCCTCAACAAAAGTGAGCCAGAAAACCTGGATACAAACCTTGACTCCATTAACCCTGTGACTTTGGAATGGGAATAATTATATTTGTACTGTTTATATCCTAGGATGGTTAGTCCTGAGGGCAGCATTTTATCAACTTTATCAATCATTTAAGGATCTCTGATTTAGTCAGTGTGGTTGCTCTTCATAAATATATTGCAACCCCTTTATAACTTCAAAGAATGAACTGGTATAAGTAGCACAGAGAGAATCTCTACAACATTTGTTAAACTGCTATTGATTTCAAGCACTGTACCAGTTGGTTGGTTGTTGTCCTTCATTCTCAAAGAGGACCAAAATAACATCAGCATAATAAAGTGAAGTTTCAGTTTGTCTGACTGTGACTGCTTAGACTATTACGAGCTCGGGATACTCCACCACAGATTGGGTACAGATAATTCTTGTGAATATTTGAGATGGTTAATCCAAGTTTGTGCATCCTACATTTTCTTTGTGCTGTCTCAATTCTATGTTGTTCATAGAGCACCACACCTTTTCTGATGTGGGCACATCATGCTGAACAGTCCTGTTCCAGTTTCTCCCATGTCACACAGTCAAATCCAAAGTTCTTAAGAGAGACCTTGAGAATGTTTTTTTATTGCTTCTTCTGACCACTATGTGATTGCCTGCCCCATATGAGTTCTCCATAAAATAGTCTTTTGGGCAAGCATACATTTTGCATTTGAACAATGTGACCAGCCCATCAGAGTTGTGCTGTCTGGAGCATAGTTTGAATGCTTGGCAGTTCAGATCGAGCAAGGACTTCAGTGTCTGGTACCTTATCCTGCCAGGTGATCCTCAGAATCCTCCTAAGACAGTTCAAATGGAAGTGATTCAGTTTCCTGGCATGGCACTGGTAGACTGTCCATGTTTCACAGGTATACAAGAATGAGGTCAGCCAAAAAAAAAACCAAAAACAAAAACAAAAAACTTCTGGTAGTAGAAAGACAAAAGTTAAACAGATTCTGCCATATAGAACTTACATTCTTTGTCAAAGTTTTTAAATATTTCATTGCTGTTCTTTTTAATATTTCTATTTAATGTCTTTTCTGAATTAATCCACTCCATTGTAACAAAAAAAAAAAAAGAAAAAGAAAGAAAGAAAACGTACAACCAACCAAAACAAACCAGCACATTGTACATATCTGAAAATATATATCTCATTCCACACCTGGAAACCATAGAGTTTTCTGAGTTAATTTGAATTTTGAAGGCTAGCAAATATTACTTTCTTTCCTATTATTAGTTATCCCATGCAAATTGTTCTCTTGGTTATGCTTATTTTTCTCAACATTAATACATCAGTCAATCAATCAAATATATTAAGAGATTACTAAACACCAGACACTATGTTAAATGCTACAGATACAAAAAAGTGTAAAAAATAATTCTGTCCTCAAAAAGGGAACAATCTAATAAGGGAGACAGCAGGCAAATATATGCAAATTAAATGATATATAGGAAAAATGTTATTTTTGTTGACTTGTTTCACTTATGTCTGACTCTTTGTAACCCTCTGAAGTTTTCATGGCAAGAGTACTGACATGTTTTGATATTTTCTTCTTCAGCTCATTTTACAGATAAGGAACTGAAGCAAACAAGGTTAAGTGACTTACCCAAGGTCACACAGCTAGGATAAGTTCTTGTAACTCTACTTAAGTTTCTCTGAATTCTTCACATTGAACATTTTGAAATATTATAATAATATTTCATTATGTAGGATAAGTAAAAGTTTTAAAACACTTTGATTATACCCCTATGATATCTGGGAAATAAACAGCTCTTATTTGCTGTAACGGTAATATATTTTTGCATAATGGCTTAATATATTTTAGCTTAAAGGACTATCTTTTCTGTCCATTAATAGGGCCATGTGACCGGTTAATTAAGTTATATGGAACAGAAGGGATGGAGCAGAAAGAGCAGCAGAGGAGAACATGGAGGTAGAGCATAGCTGAGAGGAAATTGGTCAGAGTCTAGTCAGAGCTAGAAAGGATGCAGGAAAATAGGCTGCTGACTAGCATGAGTGAAAGAGTCATTTTTGATTTTTTTAAAGAGAGCCTGCTTGTGATTTGTTTAATGGAGCTGATTTGTGGAAGCCTAGCAAGGGGAAGGGGTGGGGATGGTGTTGTTCTCTGCATTGCTATTGTGTATTGATTTTTATTACTATGATGGATTTGGCTTTCTGGTTTCTAAATAGATGTTTTGAGTCTGTTTTCCTTATGGAGAGTCTGTTGTATTTTGTTTTTTTGTTTTTTAAATTAATTTATTTAACTTTAACATTCATTTTCACAAAATTTTGGGTTCCAAATTTTCTCTTCATTTCTCCCCTCCCCTGACCCCAAAACACCGAGACTTCTAATTGCCCCTATCACCAACCTCCCCTCTCTTTTAACATCCCTCCCTTCCCTTGTCCCCATATTCTCTTTTGACCAGTAGGGCCAGATGACTTTCTATATCCCATTACCTGTATTTCTTATGTCCTAGTAGTAAGAACAATACTCAACAGTTGTTCCTAAAACTTTGACTTCCAACTTCTCTTCATCCCTCCCTCCCCATCTATTACCTTTGGGAAGCAAGCAATTCAATATAGGCCATACCTGTGTAGTTTTGCAAATGACTTCCATAATAGTCGTGTTGTGTAAGACTAACTATATTTCCCTCCATCCCATCCTGCCCCCCATTGCTTCTGTTCTCTCTTTGGATCCTGTCCCTCCCCAAGAGTGTTGACTTCAAATTTCTCCCTCCTCCCACTGCTCTTCCTTCCATCATCCCCCCCACCCTACTTATCCCCTGCTCTCCCACTTTCCTGTATTGTAAGATAGGTTTTCATACCAAAATGAGTGTGCATTTTATTCCTTCCTTTAGTGGAATGTGATGAGAGTAACTTTCATGTTTTTCTCTCACCTCCCCTCTTTTTCCCTCCACTGAAAAGTCTTTTGCTTGCCTCTTTTATGAGAGATAATTTGCCCCATTCCCATTTCTCCCTTTCTCCTCCCAATATATTTCTCTCTCACCCCTTAGTTTCATTTTTTAAAGATATGATCCCATCCTATTCAATTCACTCTCTGCTCTTTGTCTGTGTGTGTGTGTGTGTGTGTGTGTGTGTGTGAGACCCCACCAACTACCCAGATGCTGAAAAGTTTCAAGAGTTACAAATATTGTCATTCCATGTAGGAATGTAAGCAGTTCAACTTTAGTAAGTCCCTTATGACTTCTCTTTGCTGTTTACCTTTTCATGCTTCTCTTCATTCTTGTGTTAGAAAGTCAAATTTTCTTTTCAGCTCTGGTCTTTTCATCAAGAATTCTTGAAAGTCCTCTATTTTATTGAAAGACCATTTTCCCCTGAAGTATTATATTCAGTTTTGCTGGGTAGGTGATTCTTGGTTTTAGTTCTAGTTCCTTTGACTTCTGGAATATCATATTGCATGCCCTTCTATCCCTTAATGTAGAAGCTGCTAGATCTTGTGTTATCCTGATTGTATTTCCATAGTACTTGAATTGTTGCTTTCTAGCTGCTTGCAATATTTTCTCCTTGACCTGGGAACTCTGAAATTTGGCCACAATGTTCCCAGGAGTTTCTCTTTTTGGATCTCTTTCAGGAGGGGCTCAGTGGATTCTTTCAATATTTATTTTGCCCTCTGGTTCTAGAATATCAGAGCAGTTTTCCTTGGTAATTTCATGAAAGATGATGTCTAGGCTCTTTTTCTCATCATGGCTTTCAGGTAATCCTATAAATTTTAGATTGTCTCTCCTGGATCTGTTTTCTAGGTCAGTTGTTTTTCCAGTGAGATATTTCACATTATCTTTCATTTTTTCATTCCTTTGGTTTTGTTTTGTGATTTCTTGGTTTCTCACAAAGTCATTAGCCTCCATCTGTTCCATTCCAACCTTTAAAAATATATTTTCTTCAGTGAGCTTTTGAACCTCCCTTTCCATTTGGCTAACTCTGCTTTTCAAAGCATTCTTCTCCTCATTTGCTTTTTGAACCTCTTTTGCCCATTGAGTCAGCCTATTTTTCAAGGTGTTATTTTCTTCTGCATTTTTTGGGTCTCTTTTAGCAAGGTGTTGACCTGTTTTTCATGCTTTTCTTGAATCTCTCTCATTTCTCTTCCCAGTTTTTCCTCCACCTCTCTAACTTGACTTTCAAACTCCTTTTTGAGCTCTTCCATGGCCTGAGCCCATTGAATATTTATTTTGAATGTTTGGATACAGAAGCCTTGACTTTTATGTCTTTCCCTGATGGTAAGCATTGTTCTTCCTCATCAGAAAGGGTGGGAGGAGATATCTGTTCACCAAGAAAGTAACCTTCTATAGTCTTTTTTCCCCCCTTTTTTGGGCATTTTCCCAACCAGTTGCTTGACTTTTGGGTCCTTTGTCAAGAGTAGGGTATGCTCTGGAAATCTGTGAGATCTCATTTCCTCCTAGGTGACCCAATCAAGTGTGTACTTGTCTGGACACAGAGAGGGATTTTTATGCCCAAAATCTTAGCAGATGCCTCTCCACAGGCACTTGGCCTCCAGTTCCCAAGTTAGCACTGGGGGCTGGTTTTCAAAGAAGCTGGATGGGCAGGGCTGCCATTCTGTGTGAGACAAAGACCAGCTGGGCCAGGGCCTCCACCCAAGGTGGAGGCAAGACTCAGCTCTTCAATGCTCCCAAGGGTTTTTATGCTCCAACAATGGAGCTTCTGTACAGTCTGCTGTGCAGGCTCTGTGGCCACTGCCTGCTGCTGGAGCTATGGGAAAGCCCTTCTCCCTCCTGGCCTGCTGATAAAGCACAGTCAGTCACTGACCTTTGGTGTTTGTGGGTCGAGGGATCTGAAGCCCTGCCATTGTGACTGGAGATTCCACCTCCAAGGTGTCCTCCTCCCAGAGTCTCCTTGTGATATGCTGTGTAATCAAGGCTGGGCTGGGCTCCAAGCTCAGCTCTGCTTCTGGAGCAACCGATGTTTCCATGGGCCTTTCGCCATGGGCTGGAAATCTCCTCCACTCTGTTGTTCTCCACTTCTGCTGCTCCAAAGTTTGTTGAGAGTTCCTCTCTACAGGTATTTTATGGGCTGTGGGGAGGACCCTGCGTATGTGTGTCTTTCTAGTCTGCCATCTTGGCTCTGCCCCCACTCTGTTGTATTTTGTGACTCAGAATTGTGCCAGGAAATTCATGACTGCCATAGACACTGTGAATATTGCATTGACACTATATTTGCATAATGCTATAGTAATAATGATAGTAAAGAAAATGGAAGCATTAAGATTGAGTCCAGTGAATTGTAGTCTCTTAAGAATTTTTGGAATTTGACTAATAAGTCTGTATCCCAAAGAGATCATGAAAACAGGAAAAGGACTCACATTTACAAAAAAAAATTATTGCAGCTCTTTTTGTGGTTGCCAAGAATTGGAAATTGAGAGGATGCCCATCAATTAGAGAATGGATGAACAAGTTGTGGATTATGAATGTAATGGAATATAATGGTTCATTAAAAAATGATGGGCAGGTGGATTTAAGAAAAACCTAGGCTTACATGAACTGATGCTGGGTGAAGTGAGCAGAATCTGGAGAACACTATGCAGAGTAGCAACAACATTGTGTGATGACCAACTTTGATAGACTCAACTTTTCTCAGTAATATAATGATCTAAAAAAATTCCCAAAGACTCATCATGTGAAATGTTATCTACACTTAGAGAAGGAACTATGGAATCTGAATACAAATTGAAGCATGCTATTTTCTCTTCTTTTTTTTTTATTTCTTGTGGTTTTCCTATTTTGTTCTAATTCTTTTTTTACAACATGACTAATGTGGAAATATGTTTTGTATGATTGTGCATGTATAGCCTATCT
The DNA here is from genome assembly GCF_028372415.1 of Notamacropus eugenii. NCBI lineage: Eukaryota > Metazoa > Chordata > Mammalia > Diprotodontia > Macropodidae > Notamacropus > Notamacropus eugenii. The sequence continues at coordinate 138,444,058 of NC_092875.1, read as the reverse complement.
CAAATTGCATACCATCTTGGATAAGGAGGATGAGAGCAAGAAATAAAAATCTGGAACTCAAAATCTTATAAAAGTAAATGTTGAAAATCACTTTTACATGTAATTGGAAAAATAAAATACTATTAAGTAGGAATATATTTTTTTAATTTCTGGAAAGATAATTGTCAATTGTCCTTTCCCCTCAATATCCTAGCTGATCCTCCACTCCTTATACTAGATGCTGCCTGCTTTCTGTGTTGTAAGATTTTATTGCTATCTTTCCATCCTTTTTCCTTTAATTTTATATTATCTTCCCCCTTAAATGATTAAGATTGAAATGTCTGAGTTGATTATTCATGCTTAAGTATAGTATGAAAGAGGATTTGATGGAATATGATGTAACTAGCTGAAGACTACTTTTAGTATACAGCAGGGCAGTTAGTCTCTGTTCAGTGATTAGAAAAGATAAACAGATCTCTTTTAGGCTGAGGGCACTGAATTTCTCAATTTTAATACATAGTCAACATTAATTAGCCCTCAATAGGAGGGGTAAAAGATAAAATTTATATATAAAACTATTGACCATTGATTTTTTTTTAAAGTGAGCTAATGTGTATTGAGGATTCTAACATCTTCTAGGAATTTTTCTTATAAATTTTTCTAACATAAATGCTTATTTTCTAATGCAAATTTTCTTTTTATAGATGGAGATTACTGATATATTTATTCATTATCCAGTACAAAAAAGTCACCTTTGAATGATCATGATGTTGTCAGATTTAATCTTTTTTGTTATCAAATACTTTCTTGCTTCATAGATTAACTTGTTCCAGTGTTGAGATTTTCAATAGAATTAAAATTATACAGTTGTCGGTAGGATTAGTGTCAGTGATACAAAGCATGAATATACATTGCTGAGATAATACAAGTAAGAAGCTTATGTATTTCCATATCAGCTTAATAAAGCTTTTCCATGATTTAGCTCTCACCAAGAAACTCTTTGGATTTTGTAAGGAAAATTGAAATCAAACAACTTGCTCAGAGTTCAACATTTCCCTCTTGAAACTTGAGATAGATTCAGAATGACTACATAAAATCTAAAATCCCTACAGTGAATATTTCACATGCAACCTTGAAAGAATGTGATGGATTGTTTTAAATAATTGATGAGGAATAAAACATCTATGGCTAATGTATAACTTTATATACTTTGGCTTTCAAATTATTTATCACTTCCTGTGTGGTGGTAGTCATTGTTTGTCTGCTCTTTCTCCTCCAAATCAATTCATTCTTCTGGGATTAAGTCTAGAAATAAATCATTTAGTAAAGTAAAAGTAACATCAGATTGTGCACTTCAGGACATTACAAAGAGCATAGTATAATTCATCCATATTTCAAAAGACAAAAATCTTGTTTTATTTTATTATTATTGTTTCTACCTGTAGGTGTTTTTAAATAATTATCCACATATATTTTTATGACTAAAATAAAAACTAAAACAAATCAAAGTAAAATCTTTGGAACATCTTATGATGTTTGAAATACTCTAAGTAGAATTTCAGTGAGAGATATGTTTAGTATCCGTGAAGCAGTTAGACTATCAATACAGAGACTTCTCTTCAGTAAGTTGGTCAATAGGCAATGTACCCTTTGACTTTCATAGTATCATAAGGAAACGCAAGGGACCTTCGAGTTATTTTACAGCTGAGAACATTGAGCCACTGATAGGTCATTTGACTTGTAACACATCCTGCAAGTATCTCAGGCAGGATTTAAACCAATGTCTTCTTGACAGCAAGTTCAATTTTTAACCCCTTTGACTTCCTTGGAAAGCAATGAACCATAGTACAAATAAGTCCTCAGTCCCTTGGAGTTACTCTGCACAATAATAGTGCGACTTGGCCAAAATAGCATGATAGAAATGTCATACTTTCCCAGGAATCACAAAGTTTTTAAACAACAAAGAAGTTTCAAATGAATATTATGGGAAAAAGAAACTAGTTAACTGTAGGTCCATTCTGACTAACACTAGGTATATTCTGACACATAAATGGATAAACAAACTATAGCATTTGTAGATGGAACAAAGGAACAAGTTGCACAAACTGCACATGAGGATTTAACAGTCTCTGAGATAAAAGAATCCCTGAAGCACTGAAAATGAATATATATATATATATATATGTACATGTATATGCATGCACATACATATACATGTATGCATGTACATCTACATATAGACATATCTGTTTATGTGTGCATGCATACATATATATGTTTGGGTATGGATGTATGTGTATACACACAACATGATTAATATGGAAATTAAAAATAAATAAATCTATGGGAAAGAAAACAAATGTATGAAAAGGTCTATTGGTCAGATTATGACATACATAGGTATGGTAACATAGATAGCCCACCAAATGAGTAGTCCAGTCTCTCAGACAGCAACAAGATGGAAAAGGATTTGAATGGGATAAGGAACTTAGCTTGACTACATTTGTGAAATTGTCCACCATATTAAGAAATTCTGAGTGTTACATTTTAATCTATGAATAATTATCTATAATTTATTAGTATGAACAGAAATGTGAAATAATAAATTAAACATACTCAATTTTGATTATTTTATTAATAAACATAATAACAAACTTTTTATGCCCATCAATGTTGGTCATGTCTATTATCCCCTATATACTAAATGGATGAACATTATTGAGCACTGAAATCTCTAAAGAATAAAAATTGAAGATGAGCTAAAGTATTAAGTGTAGTAGATATATGAGGTCTGTCACTAATCACTAACTATAAATCAATTCAATAATTAAAAATATATTATTTGGGCAATAAACTATAAGAAAAGAAGATGGACAATTATGTAACTCAAGGTATAACAGATGCTTGTGTTGCTCTATTCATTCAAAATACAGGGAAGCACTTCAGGAATAAACCCAGCACCTTGAGTAGATCCTCCATAGATGATTTATATGAAAACATGAATACATATTTCCCAATGTAACAAGACACTATAGAGATTTTAGTTTGTATCTATGGAGGGATTGCCTATAGCAGAAACTCTTAATTCATCAAATTTCACAATATTACAGTCTTTCATTGCTGCCTCTTCCTTCTACATGATTCATTTATCAACAAAGTGAGGCTGGAATTTACCAAGTACTTTGCTCATAGAGGCTAGAGACTTCCAGCAAATATCAAGATAAATGGTATCCCTTCTCACAGTCTATCATACTCTTGGCCAGTTTTGAGATTTATATTGGGGAAAACAGCATACATTACATATCCAGGTAGTCTGTTGTGAGTATTGCCCAAAATGACATCAATTCTACTATTATGAACCACACAGAGATGTGCTAGGTGATGCTTTTACCTTTCTACCCAATAGTAGACATGGCAACTGCTATTCTAAATGTTTTTCCTAGAGTTTTCCAACTGAATTATGTCCAAAACAGAACTTTATCTTTCCCAGAAAATCTTCCTTCTTGACTATTTTCCTATATGGTTGTTTTTCCCCTCCAATTTTATTTACTTCCCCCTATATCTGTGGTAGCCCCTGCCATTCCGCCAGGTGTCCAGGATTTCAAATTCCAACTAATCCTTGATTCTGTATTCTCCCTCATATCCTATATCTAATCACTTACCAAATCTTGTCAATTTTTTTTTTCTCTTGCAAACCAAAGGATATGATGATGTATGAGATTCACCTTGTATTTCATTATGCAAGTATTTCAGCATTGTTTTCTCCTCCTTAGGTTTGTTTGTTTCTTACCTTGTGACACTAATTTTGAATCTCCTTTACTTCCCCAGAAAGTTTTTTTTTTCACTTTCTTTTTTGGCTTTTTTCTTCCATTCTGCCTTCAGACTCACCTTCTCTAACCAGCCAGAAACATTTAGATGGTGTTCTATGAATGTATCATGAGTTGAATTGAACATAAGGAAGCAGAATTCAAGTGCTTTCAGTTTCTTCTGAAGCAAACTTTTATTTAATGCAACATAGTTGATGAGACTTCCTAGAAAAAATACCACCTCAAAAAAATGCTTTTCTATATTCTTTGTGAAAGTTAGTTTGGGATTACTGCCTCATGAGGTTCTAATTGCACTTCATATCTTTTTGTTGCCCTCAGAAATCCCCTTGACTATGTCAAATCATATGTTTTCTGCACCTGCTCGTCATGTTCCTGAGCTCTTTGCCCAGTGGGCATTCCTGGGAAGTCAGCCTATATGCTCCCATTTCATTCTCTGGTAATCCTTGCTAATCTGCTCAGGTGTTAGCAATTACTCTGTGTTTACTTAGCCAGAAACAGCTAAAATCTCTTTAGTCAGTTATTAAACATTATCAAGCAAAAAGAGACTCTTAGTCAGAATGTTTAAAATGTCACTCATCTTTTGTTTGGGGGGCAAGATGGTTTGGGAGACACCCTGCTTAGTGGCATCTACAATAACACCTGTGCAAATGTAGCATCACCCCTCACACACCCTCTGGTGGACCATACCATCGAATGCAGGTTAGAATACTAAACACTCTGTGTCAAATTTTTGGCAGAAACAGATAGGATAAGAATCCCTTTTTCCTGATTACTTGATATTTATCCAACATTTGGAGCTCTGTGACATACCTGAACTTGAATGTTGCTATATATTGGGCCTATAAAGCGTAACCTCCTATCAAAAATGTTTAATCTAGGTGAAAAACAACCAGGAGTTAAAGTAGAAAAAACATCATGACATTTGCAAAGCTCACATTGGAAGATACAGCAGAAGTTAGGATAGTCCCATTTTCTCAGCATGAATAAAATTTAAGCCAGATCAGGACTGGAAGTTACTCTTAAAGTTCTCCTGGATGTGCAAGTTGAACAAATGGAGCTTTGAGCTGCCTAGGTCTTAAAAACTCTACCCTTCAGGATTGTTCTAGGACATTAAGGAGGCTTCCTGAGTCCTTGACAAAGTACTTTGGATTTTTCAGTTTGAAAGGAATGAAAGGTATTCTACACTTATCACTGTGAGATCACTGATATTTGGTTCCATCCATTTGAGTAGATTTAGGTAACAGGAAAAATAGAATGAGTCATTGACCTCACCATCTCACTGATTTCCAGTCTCATAACTAAAAATAGAAGGGAATAATAGAAAAATTATATGGACATGGGTGTAAGCCTCTACCAGTTCAGGAAATTTCTAGGTGCCTCCTAACAAGCCTATATCAGAGTGGATAGCTTCAGAGTCTATAACATGGTGTTAAGTCATTGGTGTCTGATGCTTAAGGATGTCCTTGTGAATTGTTGTAATTCTAACACTGGTAACACAATTGCAAGTTCTACTACATAGTTTTTAAATTGAAGGATGAGATTTTGAGACAAGAAATTTAATATTCTTGAAACAACTCTTGGTTTATTTAGACATGGCCTATATAAAAATGTGTATTTAGACCCTGTCCTATGTAAGAATGATTGTTTCTAAGAAAGTTCAAATTTGTACTTTTGAAATGAGATTCTATGAGACAACTTATTATCTGCTTTTAGAACTATAATAGAATTCCATTTAATATGGTTTCCCAGTACTGTACTTGCTATGCAATTAAAATAGTTCTGGAAGGATCCAAAACTGTGATTTCATTGGGAGTTCCAGGGCAGAAACCTTCTACCTAAGGTATATGAGTAAGCTTACAGTCTTACAATGTTTGTTGAGGCTTGCCCTAGTTACACAGCTAGTACATGACAAAGGTAGGACTTGAGCTTAGGTTTTCCTGAGACCAAAGCTCAAGGCTGATTTATTTACTGAGTCATTTTCCATCTCACTGAAATTTTTTATATGTGTTGCACCAATGCAATATTTACAGCACTTACAGCTGCCATGAATATCCTGGTGCAATTCTGATTCACAAAATACCACAGACTCTCCACAAGGAAGGTAGAAGCAAAACATTTATTTAAATACCAGAAAGCCAAACCCATCATAGTAATAAAAATCTATACACAATAACAATGTAGAGAACTGCATTCTCCCTAAGCTTTCCCCTTGCTAAATCACAAACAGGCTTCCCTTAAACAAAATGCCCTTCTCACACTCACAATCAGCTGCAGGTTTGCCTACATCCTTCAGATCTGACTGCTCTCTCACTAGCTTCCTCTCAGTTCTGCTCTAGCTCTGCCTCTTTCTGTTCCACCTTTATTATTCTACCCATTCAGTAAACTCCTCCCACTTCAGGCTCCATGTGACTCAGATTTCCATTTGATACAGGCAGGTCACATGGGCCTATTAATGAATACGAAATATCTCCCTGTTTAAATTATTGTTACATGCTGACTCAAGATCATTTGTACTCTTTACATAGGTTGGCTAGGTGGGACAACTGGAATCAACAGATCATTAGCAGGGATAACAGAAAATAAGTATATAAAACAATATCATGGGCAACTGGTGTCAATAGAACTTTATAACAATATAACAGGGATCACACACAATGAACACATGAAACAATATCTCAGGGTGGAGCTTGAGCACAAGTACCTCATCATTCTCCCATTGCATGAATGAGGCTCAACATCTTGGGGTAAGGGGTGAAGGCCTCTTATTCCATAGCTACTTCTTGCTGAAATTGAACTATTTCTGCCCAAGAGGTTCTATTAGAGGGGTCAGCTCCTCAGCTGATATCCAGAGCTTGATTGATACCAGGTCTAGGGGTGACATATCACAGTCATGGACAGGGGGTGGCATTGGGCTTAAAGGATCAGGCATCTGCAGGTGAAGGACATTAAGCCTGTAGAAAACAGAAACAAATCTGACAAACAAGGAGACAAAGAGAAAAAAAAAAAAAAAAAACAAGGAGACAACAACCAGAAGCTGAGTAGATAAAGAGTAAACCAGGCTTCTGGAGTCCATGAACCCACTATCATAGTCTCATTCACTATTGTTTGCTCTTTTCTAATTTGCAGTTTTGGGGTCATCATTCTGGTTAGAGCTATATCTTCTTTAATTTTGACTGAGGATTGGACAATCTCCCATTCTCACTGCAGGCTTGATGAATTTAGATGCAATGTTTCAGGAGGATTTGTAGGGACAGTTATCTTCTCCCTGCTCAATCTAAAATCAAGCTTCTTTCCTCGATACATTTTATATAGTTCATTAGTTGGAATGCTGTCTATTCTTTCAAAATCTACCTCTGCTCTCAAAAGAGTAGTGAACAATTCTTTTCTTGTAAATCTATTCTGACTTTGAATCTGATAGCTATTTACTCATCTCTCGAGTAAATATGTCTTTTCCATTGACTATCACTATCCAAAGTGCCAATGATTCTCTCCTCCTTTGCATGAATCAACTCAAAATATCTGTGAACTTCTGCTGAGTAAAATCCTCAATTACCTCCCCAAGCACTGTGCCCCCCTCCTTAATTCTCCTGTTGTGTTTCTCAGTCTTTCTTTTATTACTTTTTTTGCTTCTTTTTGTAAGCTAAACTACCAACAGCTTTTTCTACCACCTAAGACCCCCCAGCTTGTTCTGCTAAAGGAGAGTTTGAATACTGCAGCATAAATAGCTTCTCATACAAACCAGCCAATTCCCTTTCCATCTGAGCCTTCTCCTTCAGAAACTTGCCTTTGCTTTTACACATAATTCTATAGATTGCTGACAATGCCCACCCTCTTCTACATACTCCTGCAATTTCTTTCCCTGGTTCTACTAGTATTCCTTGCAAACATCTTTCTAAGTATCTGGGTTCTCCCTTCTGTAGCTTTTGTTTCCAATTTTCACAGAGTCCTGTACCTTTATCCCATTCTCTTGCTAGGGAGGAATAATGAATATCCACTCTCCCTGGTATATCCATTTCTTCCTCTGTCTCCTCTGCCTTTCTGTCCCCAAATGGAGGTCTGATATTCTTCAATCACATCCCTGTTGTCATTTGTAGTGCCAACGTGATCTTCATAGTGCCTACAGTGGCCATGAATATCCCAGCAAAATTCTGAATCACAAAATACCACAGACCTTCCCTTGGACGGTGGAGCCAAAATATTTATTTAGACAACAGAAAGCCAAATCCATTATATTAACAAAAATCTATACACAATAGTAATGCATGGAACAACACCATCCCTAAGCCTTTCCCCTGCTAGGCTGCTCACAAACCAGGTCCATTAAACAAATTACAAGTAGGCTTCCTTTAAACAAAATGCCCTTTTCACACTCACAGCCAGCTGCAGACTTGCCTGTATCCTTCAGTTCTGACTGCTCTCTCATTAATTTCCTCTCAGCTCTTCTCTGACTCTGCCTATTCCTGTTCCACCCTTTCTGTTCCATCCATTCAGCAAACTCCTCCCACCACAAGCTCTATGTAACTCAGACTCATGTGACTCAGGCTTCCATGTGACCTAGGCAGGCCACATGGGCCTATTAGTGAGTAGGAAAGCTCTACCCATTTAAGTTACCATTACAATCAGTAAAAAAAAAAAAAAAATATCATTTTATTTTTACCAATAAAAAAATAGCAAAATCTCTTACCCCATCTGTGATGTTTTATATTTGCACCCACATGTATGAAATTTGACTAAATTATTTGTAAACTTTAATATACATGAAATCCAAAATATTGGAATTATAGAATTACTGATTGCTCCCTTCCCATCCCAACATCACTGAATTTTACTTATGCAAACAGTGACAAAGGGCAAATAAATAAATAGATGACAAATGGAAAAAGTAACTTCCAAGTTACATTGCACAAATTGTACACAAGTTCCTATACTTTCTGTAACCATTACCACATCCACCTGCTTAAAATATAGGAATTGTACTAGGTTTTAAATATTTGTCAAGTATATGCAAAATTTTATTTATATAGATATATAGATAGAAAAATAATCACTGTTGATCTCATTATAATATATTCATGGTTTGTCTTGCCTATAATGACCCTGGGACACTTTAAGATCTTAAATATTTGTCAATTTCCATTCTCTTTTATTCCCCTGAAGCTTGGACACTGTTGGTATTCATATTCTAAGCAAATATTCATTATTATTATTATTATTATTAGCCATCTCATCTCCATAGTACTTTCTCTTCCATTGATTTTTGTGTGGCTGTAATGTCGCTCTTCAATCTTAAGGGTGGGATTAGCTGGTACACAGAAGCAGAGAGGAGTATAATGCTTTAGTGAACAAGCCAAAATATCCATTTGCAGTTCACATTCTAAGAGTTCTTGTTTGATTCTTATAAACTAAACCACTCACACCGCATCCCTTTCTTCTTTTGCAGTTCAATTTCCATGATATTAGTGACATCTCTCACAAACTCTGTCAGGTATTTTTTTTTTTTATGATAGATTTCTAGCTACCTTCTCTGCTCCCCCTTAAGACACTGAGAAATCTCTTGAACATTCTTGCAAGTTATGAAATTTCTTGGCTCAGGCCCAGTTCCTGTGAAACCTCTGAGCCCTTCAGCTTTACCACAAACTAGGCCAAAATGGAATTTGTGTAGTTAAAGTTCTCATATCTGGTAGACTACTGAGACACCATAAATATGTAGGTGAATAGATAAATAGACAGAAAGATAATAGCTATGGTTTGAAAAGATATGGATATAACTATTGTATGTGCACACATATGTACATAACAAATATATATACATATGTATATATATGCATACGCGTACTAATATGTACATAACCATGCTTATATACATGTATATATGTATATATATATATATATACACAGACACGTGTGTATTCATTTATGTGTATATGTATATGTGTATGTATGTCCTGAAAGACTTATAATCCCTACTTAGGGAAGTCAAAAATATATTTCACAATTGCCTCTGGACTAATAGTGCAATTGGAAACATCCAGTCATTTCACCAAGTCTATATCTCTGATTGATTGTGAAAGTACCTTTTGGTCATGATCTAACCTAGAACACAACAGAATTGGTCAGACAGTTTTCAGTGGAGATAACTGAATTAATCAAGAATCATATAGGTAATTGCGAGTATGTAAGGGGACAGATTTGTTCTGGGATGATTATGGCAATTATAAGGTAGAAGACTGTCCAAGAGAATACTGAGATACCAAAGAAGAAAAAGCAGTCCATGCCAGTATGGGCTTTATGTGTAGATTTATTAGAATTTATTAGGTTAATTGGGAAGTTTACTCATAGGAGACCAGTCCTGGACAACAAGACAGAGTAAAATGGATCCTTGCTTCATCCTCAGGCCAGGGTAAGTATTATATAGAAGAAGAACAAAGAAGGCACAGTTCCAGGGATGGCCCAAAATCACAAACAAGTTTTCTTTTGATGTTTCATTCATTCATATTCAAGGTAGTTTACATTTTCTATGGGGCCATGTGTTATGTTCCCAGGCTCTGGATCCCATCTACATACGACCACCCCCACTCACATTCAGGAATGAATGAGAATTGAAAACGCCCCAGAATGAGTTGCTCTCATATTTATCCTACCAACATTGAATAATCCAGGCAAATCAGCAAAATGGGTGAAGAAATCCAACTTGAGAAATGCACATATTGTATGTTCAAATATCATTGTTAATATTGTAGCCAACTAATACACCTTACTGTTGTTACTTATGGGGCACAAATTTCTCAGAATAAGGGGAAGGTATTAACATTAGAATGGTACAGGATTTACATCTGTTGGGGAATAAACAGCCCTTTGTTTTCACTACTAGTGACATGGGCTACAGACAATGGTGTGCTAGTTTTTGTCAACTAGCTACAGAGGGAAAATGTACCTAAGACAAACAGTTAAGTTAAATATACATGAACGCTTTCTACATCACTTTCTTAAGACTTTACAATGAACAATAAATCAAGTTCTGATTTGTAGACATTGGTAATTTCATACCTATAAATGCTTAAGCTGGAAATTTAATAACAGATTACATGTGTGCCCTGGCTCAGCACACCCCTAAGGATAGGCCAGATAAACCTTCTGTGATTCTAGAATTCCCCATTCATTCCCAATTTGTTCACATTTTAGTAGAACCTGAAACACTCAGAAATCCTTATTGAATTCAGACCAGTTTGTTTGGAACATTTCCTTTTATCATCATTCTGATAATAGTAGGAGTGATTGATGGCTACTATCCTCCAGGTTGTGTTGATCATACTAAAAAAAAAATTGTTCCCTACAGGATCTGCTTAGAGAACCATGGAGGGAGTATGACCTTTGAAGTTTCTAGCTCTTCATTGTTCCTGGTGCCTCTTAGGGCTGACTTTGCATGATTTCCATGTTTTCAAGTAACCTATGTCAATATTTTCTGTCCTTGGATCTAAAATCTTTCTGATTCCATGGAACCCTTAGCCATAATGATCCACTTACCATGATTCCTGACCTCCCAGATATTAAGCAGGATTTCTCTAACTCTCTAATAATTTCACTGACATTTATCTCAAAGTCATCCAGGTCAACCTGAACCTGAATTAAATTCCCATCTACGTTTAACGAGTAAAAGCACATATAATGTATTGTGCTGTGTTGTGAGCACCAGAATTTTATGAAATACATTGAAAAGTCAAGGAAAACAGAGTACAGTCAGAGAAGAGGGACTTGGATGTTGAGGAAAGTGAAGACTGAAGAGGCACTGCAGCATAGTAGAAAGAACATCAAACATGGAGTCAAGAGAAATAAGTTCAAATCTTGCCTCTGACACTTACTATCCCTGTGTCTAAAAGCAAATTATATCACTTGTCTAAGCTTCAGTTTCTTCATCTATTAAATAGGGATAATAGAACCCATAGGCACTTACTTCCCAAAGTGATCCTGAAGAATAGATCAAATAATGTATAATAAGTTTCTAAAGTGAATGATTCAATACTGTTACCATCTGATAAATACAGACTAGATTTTTGTCTAAGTGAGACTAGCTATGGTAAGAAGTTGCTTCGGTAGGAAGGGAGGTGGAGTGTTACACATACATATGGGTATATATATATATATATGTATATATATATATATATATATATACACATTTATATCCATACGTATGTGCACATGTATGGGGTATATGTATATACATGCACACATGTACAAATGCTTGTGTGTGCATGTATCTGTGTATGTTTGTATGTGTGTGTGCGCAATCTTGGAGTTAGTCAATATGAGTTAGCATACTGGCTTTAACACATTATTAGCTGTTCCTTCATTCTATGTCATATCCTTCAAATTATATACCTTCTCTGATTCTTAGTTACATAATATGAGCTATACTACATTAGGCAGTTCAGTCCTAGTTTTAAATAACTTTAATTTTAGTGATGTTTTAAAAAGTGAGCTTAAATCTCATAATCTCCTCTTATTGCTACTAGTTCTGTATTCATGGCGCAAGAGCAAGCTTAATGCATCTTCTCCATGACAACACTTCAAAACACTTATCATGCTTCCTTCGTTCCTTGTTGATGTTCTTTTATCTTACTTTTCACTGTCCTCAGTAACTTTTCTGAGTTATCAGTTCCTTATCCTTGTCTTTCAGATTGGAAAGCAACCCAGTTTTTGTTGAGTGAATTTCATGTTGTTCTACCTAAAATATTAAAGGTGTTTGCTTTGCACATTTGCAGTGTCACATCTAAGATCTTCACAGGAAAGTGACCAGGGACAGATTTTGGAAGGAATATGAACATAACTGAAAATTCTGGAGTAGAGGGTTCCCAAGGTGGTAAACACACAGCTTCTCTCATTATCTTATTTATAGTCAAAGAAATCATTGTCATAGAAACTATGTAGTAGGTGCATAAATTAACTCAATTATCAGTAATTCAAAATGGTACCAAAATTAATCATTACTGAATGTAGAGCTCAAAACTACGTAAAATACCAACTGGTGGATGATAAGAGGGCTCAAGAGTGGTCAGAAGTTTCTGCAGTAGGTTCATACAGTCATTGATCTAGAGGTGGATTGTACCTAGGAAGCCACCAAGTTTCATCATCTCATTTTATAGATGAGGAAACAGAGTCTTGGAGATGTTAGATGACTTTTCCAAGGTCTCCTAGCTACTAAGTATATGAGGAAGGCTCTGAAGCTGCTCTTCAGTCCAAGACTTTATCCACTATATCAACCAGCTATGATGTCAAGCAAAAGGCTTGAAGGTAGATGGTGCAAAATGGAATATTAGCTTCAACATAAATAGGCATGTGACTTCATGAATATTACCATAATACTAACACAATCTATGCTGTATGGTAGCTGCAAGGATCAATCAACCAACAAGATTTATAAAACCCTTATTATATGCTAGACATTGTGCTACATGCTGGGGACAAATACAAAGAATAAAATAATCTATCATCTCAAGGAGTTTAAAATTACATACAAAAGAGATAACAGCTGCATAATGGAAGATACTATTGCTGGAGTAAATTTAGTGATGAAATAACATTATTAAGTAGAAAAAGTGGTAAGAACAAGTATTTCTTTATACCAGAGAGCACTTAGTGGGCATTGGTCTACTAGACTAATAAGATGTCTGCTAAAAAATTTCATTTTCTTATGATTTAGATATTTAGTAAAATGTATAATTATACATGACATTGATTCAGAAGCTCTAAAGCCACCTACTTAAATTTTAATACTACTAACCATCAGAAATATTATTTTTTTCACAGTAAGAGGTTTTGAATCTTCATCCTCCCAACTAGAGACCTTGAGAATGACATATTTAGTGCTGCTCACAGTGGTGGCTTCAGGATATGTGGGCAGTTTACAGCTGAAAAGCATATTTCTTTCTTCTCATTGTAGTTCCAGGTCTGAAGACAATCATGAAAAGCAAATGATCATAGTAAAAAAAGTTCATGTTCAGAAACTAGTGCAGCTCATCTTTCAGTGTATGGCAGATTGATGGATCCCTGTGAATAACTAAAAACCAAGGAATCATTTTCACCTGGCTATGGGTGACAAGCAACAAATTTTTCTTCATCTATAAAATGACAGTGTTGAACTGGATATTTTCTAGGATGTTCTCTCATCTCTAAGTGATCTGATCCTCCAAACCCAAGAAAAGGGAAAGGAAGGAAAACAACTCAAATTATGAAATCTGACACACAGACTGAAGAATAATAGTAGAAAGAAAAAAAAGGGAGATAAAGGAGCCCTGTGCAGGGAAATCAATCTCTTTTTATATCTGCTCTTAAAGTAGATGTTGGAGGTGTTAGAAAAAGGAAATCACAAGCTGTGATCCAGAGAGAAAGAGAGAGGAGAGGGAGAGAGAGAGAGACAGAGATAGAAACAGAGAGACAGAGTTCACTAAACTTCCAAAGGGGTTTGTGATACACACAAATAAAGAACTCCTATATTATATATAACTGAAGAGAAGAAATGAAGGTATTTATCCCATTGCTCTAGTATGGTTTCTGATCCTTCCATCTTGTTAGTCCTATTATGAACTAGACATAGCTGTCATAATATTCTCTTTATGGTTTAATATTTGACTGTTGTACTCCCTTCAAGATCCCTAAAGAGTGGCAAAATGGATATAGTGAGTCAGACTTGATGCCAGGAAGACTTGTATTCAAGTCTTGTCTTTGACATATACTGGTGATGTTATCCTGGGAAAGTCACTTAACTAATTAGCATTTACATAGTGCTTTAAATTTTCTGCAGGGTTTTTCACACATTATGCCATTTGATCTTTCCAACAGCCCTGGAATATATGTGCTATTATTATCTTCATTTTACAGATAAAGAAACTGAGGTTGACAGAAGTTAAGTGTTTTGACCAGGGTCACACAGCTAGGAAGTATCTGATACTTCATTTAAACCTAGGTCTTCCTGACTCTTCATGCACCACCTAATTCCCTCTGTACACCTCTTTTCTAAGACTATAAATTGTATGCGTAAGTCCCAGCCCAAGTCTCATTTAGTAATTGTTTGGCCTCTGATGGCTCAGAGTGACTGTAAATAACAAATGTTTCTGTTTTGATCAGAAACCCTGAAATTCTTCCCCTTTCAGACTGAGTTTTTTAATTAAGTAAAAGAGGTCATCCTTTGCCTCATATTTTCTTCCTTAGCCTTAGTCACCTAATGGGTATTGATTCAGACAAACTGAGATCTAGGAAAGAACTTAGCTTAAAAACAAGGTCTCCCACTACATCTGAAACCATCTCCAGTAGTTGTGATCCTTGTCTTGCCACTGAACCCAGATGGCTCCATAGGAGAGAGTGACGGTGGGGACTTTACATAGCCCTCCCTCACTTCAATTCAATTCACTTAAAAATCATGGCATCGCATTCCTGATGCCATGGTCTTCTTCAAGAACAAAAGACAAACAACAACAAATTTTACAGGACTGCAGATTTGCACTATGAAAGGGAGTTTACTCATTCCAAACATTGCCTATACCAATAAAACCCAGGTCCTATCCTCAAACTTCACCCTTCTTTGTTGTTGTTGAAAATTTCCAGACTTCAAAGATGACTTTTCATCATGAGGCAGATGGTTTAGCACCTTTTCCCCAATAAGTGGCTTCCTCTGGGGACTAAATGGCACCAAATATGAGGATGAAGATTCAAAACCTCTAACTGTGAAAAGAATAATATCTATGATAGTTAGTAGTATTAAAATTCAAGTAGGTGTTTTTTGAGCTTCTGAATCTAAATCATCTATAATTGTACATTTTACTACATTTCAGTTTTTGGGGAACATGACAAATTGTTTCTTAAATTATCATAGGGGTCAGAAATTTTTTGGTTTATGCAAGGTTTTTTTTTTAACTTACAAAAGAATATGGGAAGCAAATGTCTTTCAAAGAGTAACTGGAACGAGGCATGCACTTTGAACACAAGGTTTGAGACCAGGGAAAGTAACTAATTGTGACTTTTTGGTGGCTTTCAAAACAAGCTTGACCTTAGAAGAAACCAAACTTGAATTTTTAAAGTTGTTTTTGAATTATTCAAACACCAGAAAACATGAAAAAATACCATTTGTTGAATGATTCCATTGACTTGACTAGATAGACCCTATTATAGCTCTTACTGCCTACAAGAATATATCAAAATTAATTTAGTTTCACTGACTTCTGTCTTCAATAACAAGGTTGCATAAGTTAAGTTATTTGATAGAATGAAATATAAATATTAAGTTATAGAATTCATGGGCATTGAAATTAGTTTTTGGAAGAGCTAACACTGAAAAATTCAGCACTGCTGTCTGTCATGGTCCAATTTTGTCAAGTGTATGTACAAAAGAAATAAGATGACAGACCTTTTGCTTATATGTGTGTTGACAGATTGTCCTTATCAAAACCTAGAGGTTTGAGAAAAGTGGCAGGACAGTTCTCAATGCTTCCACCATCTCTATCTTCAGCACTATAGAGCTTTGAACAAAAATGGAAAATGACTTCAAAATGCCCTTGAAACTTGCCTGCTAAGTTTCTTTCTTAAGTGTCTCTGTGATTGGATCAATATAGGTAACTCTCTTTGTTGAAAATTCTTCCACCAATGAAGCTGAGTCTCTTCCGTAACTTACGATTTCTGAGGATACTGAGATTTTAAGTGCATTGCCTATGATCATATATCCGTTGTGTTTCAGAAACAATATTTGAACTCTGTCACCACCAGGTGTGTTTATAAACCTATAAATTTTCTGAGACCCTTCTCTCTCCTAACCTAGAGGAGTAATTGCTCAGTCCTGCATCTTTTCTTGGGCAGAGTTTCTCCAGCCATTGATTGTCTAGGTAAGGCACTGAAAGCACATCTCACAAACTAACAGTCAGATAAGTCACTTTGCCATCTTCCTCGGCACTTCAACCAAAAAATCTTTCTACTTCATGGTCAAGAAATAATAATTCAGTGAATTTTTTCTTTGCTTCTAAAAAGGGTATAGCAAAATATTGTACTAGAAATGTTAGCTTCAGCAATAAGAGAAGAAAAGTAATTGAAGAGATTACAATAGGCAAAGAAGAATCTAAGAAATCACTCTTTGCAGATTATATGATGATATATTTAGAGAATCCCATAGCATCAAGTAAAAAAAAAATTGAAAAATAAATAAATTTAGTAAAGTTTCAGGATATAAAATAAACCCACATAAATCATCTGCATTTCTACATATTACTAACAAAGTCTAATGGCAAGATATAAAAAAAGAAATTCTATTTAAAGTTATGTGGACATTATAAAATATTTTAGAGTCTACCTGTCAAGACAAGCCCAGGAACTATATGAACAAAATTACAAAATATTTTTTTCACACAAATAAAGCCAGATGTATTAAATAATTAGAAAAAAACCTGAGTTGCTCATAGGTAGGCTAAGCTAATATAATAAAAATGGCAATTCTAACTAAACTGATTTACTTATTCAGTGCCATACTAATCAAATTACCAAAAAATTACTTTATGGAACTAGAAAAAAATAGTAACAAAATTCACCTGAAAGAACTAAAGGTCTAGAATATCAAGAGAATTAATGAAAAGAAATAGAAGGGAAGGTGCCTTCATTAAATTGTATTACAAAGGAGCAAACATCAAAACTACTTGTTACTGGCTAAGAAATATAGTGGGGGGGGGGGGTCAGTGTAATACCTTAGCTACACAAGAGACAGTAGTCAATGACTAGAGTAATCTACTGTTTGATTCCAGCTTCTGGGATAAGAACTCACTATATAACAAAAATTACTGTGAAAACTGGGAAATAGTATGACAGAAACTAGGCATAGACCAACAACTTACAATGTATAATAAAATAAAGTCAAAATTTAGATTTAGATATAAAGATTGCTACCATAAAGAAGCAAGGAATAGTTTACCTGTCATATTTATGGCTAATTGAACATTTATGATAAAAAAGAGGTAGAGAACATTATGAAATCCCACATGGATAATTTTAATTACACTAAATTGAAAAGCTTTTGCACACATAAAGTCTAAACACCCAAAATTAGAAGGGAACCAGAAAGCTAAGAAACAATATATACAACCAATGTCTCTGATAAAGCACTCATTTCTAAAATATAGAGAGAATTAAGTCAAATTTATAAGAATACAAATCATCCCCCCATTGGTAAATGGAGTTTTCAAAAAAATAAATTAAAGCTATCTACAGTCATTTGAAAAGATGTTCCAAATCACTCTTGAGTAAAGAAATACAAATCAAAACAACTCTGAGGTACCACATCACACCTATCAGATTGGCTAACGTGACAAAATAGGAAAATGATAATTTTTGGAGAAGATGTGTGAAAATTGGAACACTAATGAATTGTTGGTGGAGTTAAGAACTGATCTAACCAATCTGGGGAGCAATCTGGAACTATGCCCAAAGAGTTATAAAATTGTGCATACCTTTGGACCCAGGAATATCACTTTTAAATCTGTATCCCAAAGAGATCATACAAAACTATTTATAGCAGATGTTTTTGTGATGGACAAGAATTGAAAATTGAGGGAATGCTCATCAATTGGACAATGAGTGAACACCTATTGTATATCAATGTAATGAAATACTATTGTTTCATATGAAATGATGAGAAGGTGGACTTCAGAAAACCCTGGAAAGACTCATGTTTACTGATGCTGAGTGAAGTGAGCAGAACCAGAACATTATGCACAGGAAGAGCAACATTGTGTGATGTTTGCTACAAACATTGATACATTTAGCTCATCTCAGCAATGCAAGGATCTAAGACAACTCAAAAAGACTAATGATGGAAAATGCTATCTACATGCAGAAAAAGAATTAGGGAGTCTGACTGCTTATGGAAGCATACTATTTGCTCGCTCTCTCTCTCTCTCTCTCTCTCTCTCTCTCTCTCTCTCTCTCTCTCTCTCTCTCTCTCTCTCTTTTTCCTTCTTTCTATGGTTCCTCCCATTGGTTCTAATTCTTTCTTGCAACATGAGGAATGTGAAAATATGTTCAATGTTAATGTATATTTAAGAGATGATATCACATTACATGCTGTCTCAGGATTGTGAGAGGGCAGGGAAAGGAGAAAGTTTGGAACTCAAAATCTTATGGAAGTGAATGTTGAAAACTAAAAAAAAATAATTAATTTGAAAACAAAGAATAAAGAAAAATGAGGTGGAGGCTAATTTTACCAATAAAATAAATAAATAAATAGATGAACAAGCAAACACATGAGGTGTAATAGTCTGTTTTTCTATGATCCCAGTGAAAATCTTTATGATTTTGTATTATATACACTGCATAAATCATCACTTTTCTGGCCATTATTTTCTTCTTCCATCGATATTTATTCCTTGCCTCTCCCCACCCCCTGCCTGCCTTGTCCTTACTCCAGTCTGTCCTTCCATTCCTCTGTGAACTCCATTATATTTTTAATGAAATTTATTGTCTTACTGGAATTTTATTTCATGAATCATCCATTTCCTTCTAATTACGTAATTCTCATTCTCCTTTGATGTTGAAAACTATCTTTATATGTAATTGAGAAAAAATAAAATTTTACTAAGGAAAAAATATGACATAAATAAGAGTAAGAATCAAATATAATCCAATTCAATGCATTTACTAAATGTCTACTATGCATCGTCTCCATGTTAAACACAGAGGATACAATTAATTAAAGAAAGGCAAGCCCTTCTCTGAAGGAGCTTACAATATAAAAAGAGAAGACCACACACAGCATCAGGAAGGAAATCAGGAGGAGGGAAGACCAGGGGTTACCCAGTACAAGGGGATCTTGTTCTTTGGAGTTGAAAGCAGGTAGAACAGCAGATACAGAGTTGAGTAAGCCAAAAAAAGTCTAGTTTTTGCTCTCCAAAAAGGAAGAAATTGGGAGGAATTTTATATACCATCCTAAACCCCTCCAATAAGAGGGGAGATGAGGCTGAGGGAGGTGGTATCAATAAAGACTTGCTTTAGCAGGTTGGTGATGAAATTAGAGGTAATGAGCTTAACCTAAGAATGGCATCTTTACCCATGGAGTGGAAAGAGTAGCAAATGCAGAATAAAGCCAACTTCCAGTCCCTTAGTGACATGTTTTATAAATATGAGAAGAGAAAGTAAGAAGTGGCATGGCCATTGGCCCTCATACAAACGTCCTTCTCCCATTCTCTCATGAAATTCAAGAAAATACATTTGTTAAACCTTTTGCTGGTGCTATAGTTCATTGATTAGAAGACAATGTTTGAATATTTAGGGGTATACCAAACTCAGAAAAAGTTACCATTACCCGTGGGTAACCCACTTGAGTCTGACATGGAAATACCGTGAAAGTGAGAGGTTTGTGGGGGAGACACAATATCAGTAGGTATACCACTGCCTGGATAAAAGTCAAAGCATGACTAGCAGCAAATCCCCTTACAATATTCATAAAATCAGCTTGCATGCATATCATGGATGCATTTCATGGATGCATTGGGGTTGTTTCTTCCAGCTATTCCTTAGTTTGTCATTTTCAGTTCTAGACATCTGTCCCCAAGCCTGGTTTCTGTAGATTCCCTGAGGGAGATGTGATTTGGTTAATTGAACTAGTTAATTGAATGTAGTTTATTGAATTTTGGGATGCTTGAGTGGCCTAAGAGTCAGGTTTTATTCTTGTTTTTTTTTTTTAATTTTTACTTAAATACAAAATAAGAAAAAAATAAACAAATACTAAAATTAAATAAGAAAAGAGAAAAATTTCTATATGCACCACAGAACATGAGAGTATTCAAAATATACAGCAATAAATTTCCACTTCAAGAAGACCTATGTAGTAAATACTATGCAGTACATTCTTTGCTTCCTTTTAAGTTTTCTTATGTTCTTTGCTGTGCACTATTGACTTTTTCTTTCCCCCACTTTCTCTTCCAATTCTCACAGGCTACAATTAAGCATGGATACACACATATGTATAACACACATGTACACACATAGACATACGTATACACATGCTTATGCATATAATACTTATGCGTAGGTAGACATATACACACAAAGATATGTATACGTGCATATTCATAATATACTTGTACATATATACACTTACATATACATTTACTCAGATATTTATAATTATACTCATATATAGATAAGTTCATTGATATGCATCTATGTAAGACTGTACTATACTTATTTGTCCTCCATTTCTCTGAGAGCAGATAGCATTTTCCTTCGTAAATCCAAGCCTTTCCATATTTTTCAAGTCTTCCAACTCATCATTTTCTGCACCAAAGTAATATTGCAGCCTTGTACTCTCTAGTAGTTTTAAATAGTCCAAAACAATGTTCATGAATATAGCTGACACATAGTGTAGTTTCCCTGTTCTCTTCTGATTAAATCTATTTTAACCTTAACTTTTTCATAATCACAGTTACCACTCCTTCTCCTTCTCCCCTAACACATTCTACTCCTGATCTTTATTTTATGTTTGTGTGTATCTCTTATTTCCTATACCTCCTTACTTCTCTACTTCTTCCCCACTAACTCCCACCCCGCAAAGATCCCTGACTTATTCTCTCCTTCCCATTAATCTAAACACCCTCCTATATACTCCTTTAACCTATTCCCTCACCTTCCCTTGTAAAAACCCCTTCCTTGAATTCACCCTCTTCCCTATCCCCTTAGTGTTTTGTTTCTTCCTGAATTGTGGTGGCATTTCTACTCTTCTAGATATATATATTTCTTGCTCCAGCTTGAGCCCATTCCTGATAAAAGAGGGTTTCCAAAACTACCAACCCTCCTGGCCCATCTAATAACTCTGTGTTAGTTCTTCCTCTTGCAACTTATTTGTATAATTTTTAGCTGTTCCTCAAAAATTTTATTTTTTAAAATCATATCATACATACTCTGGTCTACCCCAATCTTTCATATGAATTATCTGACTTCTAATAACAATGTTAGACATACATTTTACATTTCCTCATAAAAATGATAAACAGTCTTTCTTTATTATGCCCTTTTAAACTAGTCTTTTGTATATACCTTATATTTTTCTTGGCTCTTGTACGTCAAATTTTTTATTAAGTTCATTTTTTTCTAACAAAATCCTGCAAGTCTGACATTTCATTAAATGTGATTTCTTTTTTCATTCAAGAATATGCTTAGTTTTTCTGGGTATGATATTTTCAGTCACAACCTCAGTTCTTTTGCTCTATGATATATAGTGTTTCCAGATCTGCATCTTTTAGGGTCACTGCTTCTAGGTCTTGTGTAATTCTGATTGAGGCATTGTGGTATTTAATTATTTTTCTTCTTTTTACTTGTACTATTTTATCCTTTAGCTGGGGGTTTCAGAATTTGACTTTGATATTCCTATGGGTTTTCCTTATAGAATCTCTTTCAGATGCTCATCAGTGGATTTTTTCTATTTCTCCTTTCCCCATCTTGATTTGTCACTTCAGCACAATTTTCTTAAATTATTTTTTGTATCATTTTATCAATATTCTTTTTCTAGTTATAGCTTTCAGGTGGTACAATTATTCTCATGTTTCCTTTTCTTGATCTGTCCTCCAGATCAATTTTCTTATGAGGTGTTTCACATGATACATATGTATATATATATATATGTATATATATATACACACACACATATATGTAATATATATTATATACTACATATATATTATATATACACA
This sequence comes from Notamacropus eugenii, assembly GCF_028372415.1. Classification (NCBI taxonomy): domain Eukaryota; kingdom Metazoa; phylum Chordata; class Mammalia; order Diprotodontia; family Macropodidae; genus Notamacropus; species Notamacropus eugenii. The sequence goes on along the minus strand of NC_092875.1, from coordinate 138,421,539 downwards.
CAGAAATACATATATTGCACATATATTAATGTATGTGTATGTATACACACATACACACATACACACATACATACACATATACATACATATACATACATATGTATATATATTCTTTTCTATTTCTTGTTCTCTTATGACTTTGCCACCTATGTCCACTTCTGATTTTCTTTTTTGACTTATATTGAATTTATATTTATGTTGTATAAATATATACACATCCAAAGCATATACACATGTAACATATATGTGTAATACATATATACATGTATAAAAATGCATACATGTAAGTATTTGTAGACAGATGATGGATAGATGGATGGATAGATAGATATATGATAGATAGATAGATAGATAGATAGATAGATAGAGAGAGAGAGAGAGAGAGAGAGATAGTAGATAGATAGATAGATAGGTAGATAGATAGATATAGCATTTTTGTATTTACTTTGAATTTTAAGGTTTGCAAAACACTTCACATATATCATTTCATTTGGTCCTCACATAGCTCTGTGTTACAGGTGCTATTATCATCTCCATTTTATAGATGAGGTAAATGAGGTTAAGAGCAGCTGGGTAATTTGCTGAGAGATTCAGAGTTACACTACCTCCTGTTTGCCATGTCACCTTTTTGCTTCAGGAAATATTTATTTTTTGCCTTCTCTTTGTTGGTGTTACAGAGAAGTAATGATGTATTATTAATTATATCCTAAAGATGAAGAATGGCTCTGGAGAAACCACTGAATTTAGACTTAGAAGACCTGAAGTCTTTTCTCAACTCTGGTTCTGAGCTGTTTACCTGACTCCCTGACCTCAGCCCAGTTTAGCCTTCTGTTTGATTATCCTCCTGGGGTTTCAGTTCAGAGAGCTCCTTTTCTTTTTTGTCAAAATTATTAATATATTTCTTTTTAGTTTTCAACATTCACTTCTTTAAGTTGTACATTTTCTTCCCCTTCTTTCCCCCTCTCTCCCCAAGATGGCATGTATTCTTTTATGGACTCTACACATACATTCCTATTAAACACATTTTCACACTAGTCAGGTTGCATAGAAGACTTATAGTGAATAGGAGAAAAACATTAGAAAAACAAAACAAAACATAACAAAGGAGAAAATAGTCTGCTCCATTCTGCATTCTGACTCCATAGTTCTTTCTTGGGATGTGCATGTCATTTTGCATCATGAGTCCTTTTCAAATGTTTTAGGTCCTTGCATTGCTGTGAAGGGCTAAGTCTCTAAAAATCACTCCTTGCATAACATGACTGTTACAATGTGTAATATTCTTGTGGCTCTGCTCACTTCACTCAGCATCAGTTCATATAAGTCTTTCTAAGTTTTACTGCAGCCTACCTGTTCTTTGTTTCTTACAGCAAAATGATATTTCATTACATTCACATACCACAGCTGGTTTAGTCATTCCCCAGTTGATGGGTATCTCCTCATTTTCCAGTTCCTGGCCACTACGAAAAGAGTTACTATAAATATTTTTGAACAAGTGGGTTCTTTTCCCCATTTTTATGATCTTTTTGGGATATAGCCCTTGGAAGCTGTATTGCTGGGTCAAAGGATATGCAGATTTTTGTACTTTTGGGTACAGTTCCAAAATGCTCTCCAACTTGATTGGATCAGCTCACAGCTCCACCAACAATGAGTTAGTGTTCCAACTCTTCCATATCTTTCTAAAATTTGTCATTTTCCTTTTTTGTCATCTTAGCCACTCTGATAGGTGTGATGTGGTACCTCAGAGTTGTTTTGATTTCATCTCTCTAATTAATAGTGATTTAGAGCATTTTTTTCATATGAGTATATATAGTTTTAATTTCTTCCTCTGAAAACTGCCTATTCATATTGTTTGACCATTTATCAATGGAGAATGACTTATATTTTAAAAAAAAATTTTCTCAGTTCTTTACATATTTTAGAAATGAAACCTGTGTCATGGATACCACTTGCAAAAATTCTTTCCCTTTTTCAGCTTCCCTCCTATTCTTGGTTGCAATGGCTTTGTTTGACAAAAAAAAAATCAATTTAATGTAATCAAAGTTATCCGTTTTCTATTGCCTAATGTTCTCTATCTTTGTTTGGTCATAAATTTCTCTATTCTCCATAAATGTGACAAATAAACTATTCTTTACTTCCCTAATTTCCTTAGAGTATTAGCCTTTACACCTAGATCATGTACCTATTTGGACTTTACTCAATGTCCAGCCTTGGTCCATACCCAGTTCCTTCCACACTATTTTTGAGTTTTCCCAGCAGTTTTTATCAGACAGTTCTTATCACAGAACCTGTGGTCCTTGCATTTATCCAACATTAGACTGCTATAATCACTGACTACTATGTACTGTGTACATACTCTATTCCACTGATCTACTCCTCCATTTCTTAGCCAGTATCAAGTGGCTTTGACGATTGCTTCTCTATAATATGACTTGAGATCTGGTATGGCTAGGCCACCTTTAACAATATTTCTTTTCATTAGTTTCTTTTGTTCTTCTCAATGAATGTTGATATTATTTTACCTAGTTCTATAAAATAATTTTTGGTAGTTAGACAATGTGCAAGTAAATTAATTTAGGTAGAACTGACATTTTTATTATATTAGATCAGCCTACTCATGAGCAACTGAAGCTTTTCCAATTATTTAGATCTGACTTTATTTGTTTGAGAAGTGTTTTGTAATTGTGTTCATACAGTCCCTGGTTCTGGCAGATAGACTCTCAAATATCTTACAGTGTCTATAGTTACTTTAATTGGGATGTCTCTTTCAATCTCTTGCTATTGGACTTTGTTAGTAATATATAGAAATACTGATGATTTATATGGGTTTACTTTATGTCCTGAAAATTGGTAAAGTTGTTTATTATTACATGTAGTTTTGTTGTTAATTTAATTCTCTAGAATTCTCAAAATATATCATTATATTGTCTGCAAAGAGCAATAACTTAGTTTCTTCTTTGTGTATTCTAATTCTTTCCATCTATTTTTATTTTCTTATTACTAATGCTAATATTTCTAGTGCCATACTGAATAAAAGTGGTGATAATGAACATCTTTGTTTCTCTCCCATTCTTATTGGAAATGCATCTAGTTTATCCCCATTACATATAATACTTGATGATACTTTTAGGTAGATGTTGCTTATCATTTAAAGGAAGGCTTCATTTATTCCGATATTCTCCTGTGTTTTCAGTAAGAATGGATGTTGTATTTTGTCAAAAGATTCTTCTGCATCTATTGAGATAATCATATGATCTGTTGGTTTTGTTGTTGATATGATCAATTATTTCTTAATATAGAACCATCACTGCATTCCCACTCCAAATCCTACCTGATCAAAATGTATTATTCTCATGATAAGTTGCTGTAATCTTTTTGCTAATATCTTATTTAATTTTTTGCATCTATATTCATTAGGGAAGTTGATCTATTATTTTCTTTCTCTGTTTTGGCTCTTCCCAGTTTAGGTATCATCACCATATTTCTATCATAAAATGAATTTGGTAGGACTCCACTAATTTTCCTAAATAATCTATGCAGTCTTGGAATTAACAGTTCTTTACCTGTTTGATAGAATTCGCTTGCCAGTCTGTTTGACCCTAGAAATTTTTTCCTAGAAATTTCTTTGATGACTTGTTCAATTTCTTTTTCTGAGATGAGGTCATTTAAGTATTTTACTTCCTCTTCTGTTTATTTGGGCAATTTATATTTTTGAAAATATTCATCCATTTCAATAAGATTGTCAAATTTGTGGGCATACAATTAGACTAAATAATTTCTAAGTATTATTTTAATTTCCTCTTAATTGGAGGTGAATTCACACTCTTCATTTTTGATACTGGTAATTTATTTTTCTTCTTTTTTTTTCCAATCAAATTGGCCAAAAGTTTATCAATTTTATTGTTCTTTTTTTCTAAAACCAGCTCATAATTTTATTTATTGGTTCAATAATTTTCTTAATTTCAATTTTACTAATCTATCCTTTAATTTTCAGTGTTGCTAATCTGGTATTTAATTGGAGATTTTCAACTTGTTCTTTTTCTGACTTTTTCAGTTGCATGCCCATGTCATTGATCTTCTCTTTCTCTCTTTTATTCATGTAAGTATTCACAGACATGTCTTTCCCTAAGAGCTGCTTTCACTGTATTCCATTTAAGTTTTCTTATACTGTCACCTTATTGTCATTGTCTTGAATGAAATTATTGATGGTTTCTAAGATTTGTTGTTTGACCCACTTGTTCTTTAGGATTGGATTATTTAATTTTTAATTAATTTTGGTTTATTTTTCCATGGCCATTTATTACATATAATTCCTATTGCATTATGATCTGAAAAGGATATTGACAATTTCTTCCTTTTTGCACTGGATTGTGAAGTTTTGTGTGTTTTGTTTTTGTTTTTGTTTTTTGCCATAGTACATGGTCAATTTTTGTGTATATGTCATGTACCATTGTGCAAAAGGCATATCATTTTCTATTCCCATTCAGTTTTCTCCAGAGGTTTATCATACTTATTTTTTCTAGAATTCTAGTCACCACCAGTATTCCCCCACCAGTATAGTTTTGCTGTCCATTTCTTCCTGTAACTCCCTTAACTTCTCGTCTAAGAACTTGGATTCTATACCACTTGGTGTATATAGATTTAGTAATGATATTACTGGATTGCCTATGGTGCCTTTAAGTAAAATAAGTTTTCTTCCTTATCTCTTTAGATTAGGTCTATTTTTGCTTTTGCTTTCTCTGAGATTAAGATTGCTACATTTCCTTTTTTTTTTTTTTTTTTTTTTTTTTTTTACTTCAGCTGAAACATAATATATTCTATTCCGGACTTTTACTCTGTGTGTATACCCCTGTTTCAAATATGGTTCTTGTAAAAATCATATTGTAGGATTATGATTTTTAATCCATTCTGCTATCCTACTCTGTTTTATGGGAGAGATCATCTCATTCACATTAACATTTATGATTACTATCTTTGTCTTTCTCTCCATTCTGTTTCCCCCTCCTGTTTTTGCTTTCATTGCTGCCTTCTCCCTTCCCCTCTTCAAAAGGGTTTTACTTTTAACTGCCTCCTCCCTCCATCTTCCCTCCTATCTATCCACCCCCACTTTTCGATTTCTTTCCATTTTCTTTTACTACTTCTTCCTTCCTATCTAACCACCCCCTCCCTTTTCTTTCCCATTTCCCCACCTACTGCCATAAGGCAAGTGAGCTTTCCAAACTTAATTAAGTATATTATTCCCTCCTTGAAACAAATTTATGAGAGTATTGCTCAAATAATACTCATCTCCCTTCCTTCTTCCCCTCTAATATAATATATTTTTGTGCTTCTTCATGTGATGTAATTTATGCTTTTCTGCCTTCTCCTTTCCTCTTCTCCCATTACAATCATTTTGCACTCTTTAATTAGTTTTCTTTTTTATCATCACATCACTTAATTCATACCCACACCCTCTTTCTATGTACATCCCTTCTAAATATTGTAATAAATATTCAATTCTCTTGATTAACAAGTATCATCATCCCATATAGGGATGTAAACAGTTTTCCCTTACTGAATAACAAGTTGGTTTTTTTTTTTTACCATTGTTTTGTTCCTGTTTACCTTTCTATGCCTCTCTTGAGTCTTGTATTTGACATTCAAATTTTCCATTGAGCTCTGACATTTTCATCATGAAGGTCTGAAAATCTCTTATTTCATTGAATATCTATCTCCTTGCCTGAAAGATTATGCTCAATTTTATTGACCCATGTTTGAGCAGCCCTGGTGTCCATTTTGTCCCCAGTGATATTTATAGATTTTCAGCATATTGCACCACCTTGCCATATCTAACACTATTGTGATCAACCTGAATAAGCAAATATTCTTTTCTTATGGTTAATCCACTTTCATTTCCTTTGACTAAAGGACTCACTTCACATCCAGCACACTGTGAGATTATAACAGTAATTTAAATGGAAAGATTTCTGTATTCATTAATAGGTCCATGAGACTTGCTTATATCACATGTAATTCTAAATCACACATGGTAGAAGGAGCTTGCTGAATGGGTGGAACATGAAGGGTGGAGCAGAACTGGGAGGAAGTTATTGAAAGCAGTTAGGGTAGAGAGAGAGAAAGAGAGAGGATACAGGCAAGCAGGCACAGCTAGCCTTGTGAGTGTTTCTTTATGGGAAGGCACCAGCAGGGGAGTGAGAGGGGGAAGCTTGGCGATGACTTTGTCCCTTTAAGTGAAAATGTGTATTGACTTCTTGCTTGCTATGATGGATTTGGTTTTCTATTTTTGGGATCTAGCTTTCTGGGATCTGAATAAATGTTTTGCTTCCACCTTCTGTATGGACAATCTGTTATACTTTCTGATACTGAACTACACCTATTTATACATAGTTGCCATTGGTGGTGTGAACATTGCCTGGGTGAAACAGAGATTCAACCAAATGCTTTAAAATCATCCTGAACTTTCATTTGGCCTATATCTCTTAAATAACAGACCTCATTCATGATTTTATATATATATATCTATATCTATATCTATCTATCTATCTATCTATCTATCTATCTATCTATCTATCTATCTATCTATCTATCCACACATATAAAGGTTATCAAATGCTAGATTTACTTGTTGGCTTCTGCTTTACTTTTGATTACGTAACACAGAAACTCAAAATGAAGACATGTGGCACCATAATAAGGTATTATTCTTCAGAGTTATATAACCCTCTAGAGTTTTTAATTATGTGATAAAATCACACCTACTTCTCTGATTGGTTCTAACGTCTATTTGATGATGTGATGAGCACCATATAAGCCATTGCCAACAAATACTATAGATCTTAGATACCTATCACCTGCTCCATAGGGGACAGATGATAGGTATCTAACATAGGTAGCAAGTGAAAAGAGCTAAAGTCTAATAAATCTAAAGGTTTTCGTTGTTCAGAAAAAGTATTCCAAAATCTATATTATTCTGCAAATTATAATAATAGAATATATTTAATCAATTGCTTAGGATTCCTTATAATGATTAACTGTGACATGTTTAAATGACCACAAATACTAAAGGAAGGTATGGGGTGAGGGGAAATGTTCCTTTATTCCTGGCCATAGTGATGTGATTATTTAGAACATGTTGTTTAGCTTAAATCAGTATTTATACAGGTTATTTTCTTTTTTTTGCCCAAAATGTATGCATGTTAAATTCTTACTTCAACATTTTGTATTTTTAATTTATCTGGTACTACTATACATTTCACTTATCCAAATTGGATAACAAAGAAATCCTTAAGTGCTCATATATATTGTCAGAGTTTTCATGGAAACTAAAGAAACTGTAACCCTTAAGTTCAAATCATTTAAAACCAAGCTAAGCACTGCACTGTATTTGAAGTATTTGAAGTTAGAATAGATTGGTCAAAGGGGAATACATTATGAAAACATACTTTTAGATATATCTTCACTTAATATGCAGACAGGGTGATTTTTTTCTTGGTTGCAAAAGTACTTGAACACCTTTTTTTGTATAGATTTGATACCATCTGATAGCTTTTAAAATGTGGCTTGGAATCATATAGTTCTTTGTATTTTAGAAATTATCCACTAATTATTAAATCATTTCTTTGAACTCCATGTTTTAGGTACATCATCTTTGCTAGGAGAGTTTTTGAGGCATTTTCCATTTAATTTGTCCTTTCTTCTCATTTTGGTGCATATTCCTTCACTCTGAGAACTGAATTATCCATTGGTTCCACTTATTTATTCAGTTTTCTTCAGCTTGTTACATATTATTGATTTTTGTTATCAATTTGTCTTGTTCCAATTTTATTATTAAAAATCACTGATGAGAAATCCTTTTTTAAATTTATTTTCAAGTGTTTATTATTTGATTCAATGTTTCTCACTTTAGGTCCAGCTCTGTTTGATGGGTTATTTAATATACGTACATACATGCATACACATACATGTATATATATATATATATATATATATACCTATGTATGTCTTATATACATAGCATCACTATGGGTAAGTGTCAATCTCACTTAAACTCGGTATTCTCATATATGTATTACTTGCATATATGTATACAAGTGTGTATATATGTATATATCTATATGTGTGCGTATATGTATATTTATGTATATGTGTGTGTGTATATGTATATCTTCAGGTTATTTCTCATCAGAGTTTATTCATCTTGAATATGAATTCATCAACTTACAGTATTTTTGCCTCTGTTTTCTGTTTCTGCTTCCTCCTCTTTTTGCTGTTACTTAATTTTCCTTTTCTGGGTGTTATGTTTTTTTCTTTTAACTTTTTAAAAGTTAAAAGCTAGAAAAAGAGATTTTGCCTCTCTTTCCTCTTTGTAACTTCTTTATTTAGATTTATTTGAATATATTTTAACTCTTCATGCGCTGTGATGAGTGGGTAAGTCAGGATGGGATTAAGGAACTGTACTCATTTGAATCCTCTCACTGACAGGATAAGGAGGAACACTAATATAGCAGAGTTTACAGACACAGTGGAGAGGGGACCCTCCACATAGTTCCAGAGCAGTAGTAAACACCTCTACTTAGATCACACCACCACAGAAGAATTAAAAACTCACAGGTCCCTAGAAGTGTTTCTGAAAATAGCTGCACAAAACCATGAAGTTTGGGACTGCAACTTCTGCCCTGAGAGCAGAGCCTACTCTAACAAAAAGTAAACAGTCAAGTAAAAGGTTGGAGAAATGAGCAAATAATGGGGAAAAAATTCTGACTAGAGAAAGTTATTATAGTGACAAGAAGGTGAAAACACACACTCAGAAGAAAATAGCAAAGTCTACACTTGAAGCCACGAAGAAAAAAATGAATTAGTTCCAAGTCATGGAATATCTCACAAAAGTTTCTGAAAGTCAAGTAATAGAGGTAGAGGAAAAACTGGGAAGAGAAATGAGAGTGATAAAAGGAAATCATGAGAAAAGAGTTAACAGCTTGGTAAAGGAGACACAAAGGATACTGAAGGAAATAACAACTTAGAAAACAGACTAGGATAAATGGCAAAAGAGGCCCAAAAAGTCAATGAGGAGAAGAATGCCATAAAAAGCAAAACTGGTTATAATAGAAAAGGAGGTCCAAAATTCAATAAAGAAAATAATTCCTTAAAAATCAGAATGCAGCAAATAGAAGCTAACAACTTTATGAGAAATCAAGAAGCAGTGAAACATAATTAAAAGAATGAAAAAAAGGAGAAGACAATGTAAAATATCTCATTGGAAACATAACGGACCTGGAAAATAGATCCAGTAGTGACAATTTAAAAATCATTGGACAACATTAAAATCATGAAAAAAAAGAGAGCTTGGACATTATCTTTCAAGGAATTATGAAGGGAAACAACCTTGATATTCTAGAACCAGAAGGTAAAATAGAAATTGAAAGAATCCACTGATCAGCTCCTGAAAAAGATCCCAAAATGACAACTCTCAGTAATATTATAGCCAAATTTCAAAGTTCAAGAGGTCAAGAAGAATATCTTGCAAACAGTCCAAAAGAAACCATTGAAGTATTGTAGATCCACAGTCAGAATAAAACGTGATTTAGCAGCTTCTACTCTAATGGATAGAAGCGCTTGAAATATGATATTCTGGAGGATAAAGGAGCTAGGATTAAAACCAAGAATGACTTACTCAGCAAAACTGGGGGGAAAAGGCTATTCAGTGAGAGAGAGGACTTTCAAGCATTCTTGATGAAACTGCCAGAATTGAATGCAAAATTTGACTTCCAAATAGAAGACTCAAAAGAAGCATAAAAAGGCAAATAGGAAAGGAAAGTTATAAGGAGCTTAATAAAGTTAAACTGCTTACATTCCTACATGGGAAGATAATATTTGTGACTCATAAGACCTTTCTCATTATTACGGTAATTAGAAGGAATATATATATGTGTATATATATATATATACATATATATATATATATATATATATATATATGTATATATATATATACACACACACACATATATATGTATATATGTAGACAGAAGACATAGGTGTGAGTGAATAGTAAGGGATGATAGCTAAAAGTAAGGGATGAGAGAGGAATTTACTGGGAGAAAGAGAAAAGGAGAGGTAGAATGGGGTAAATTATCTCACATAAAAAAGGCAAGATAAAGTTTTTACTGTGGAAGGAAAGAGTAATGAAGTGAGAGGTTGAATGTGAATCACTTTCATCAGAATTGACTAAAAGAGAAAATAACAGACACATGCAATTGGGTAGAGAAATCTATAATACCTTCTAGAAAAGTAATTGGGGAAAAGGATAAGGGAAAAGAGAGGTGAAAAAAAGCAGGTCAGATTGTTGGAGGAGGTCGTCAGAATAAAAATACTTTTGAAGAGGGACAGGGTAAAAGGAGAGAGCAAAAACAAATAAACGGAGGTGAGAAGAATATGATGCAGAGAAATACAATTAGGAATAGAAACTTTAAAAAATAGAAAAATGTTCCAAAGAAGTTGAAAATCACATTTAAAAGTAAGAATAGCACTCCAAACTTTAAGGCAGGAAATTACCAAGTAGAATACTGGCCATAGAGTCAGAAAGACTTCTGCAGAAATCTAACTGTATGATCCTGGTCAAGTCATCATTATCTGCTTCTGACTCTCATCTGTAAAAAGGGAGTAGTAATACCTATCTCCCAAGTCAGTAGTGATGATAAAATGAAATATATGTAAAGGCTTTGAAAACCTGAAAACACTACAAAATACTAGCTGCATGTTAATATATGTTTAATTTTCTCTAAGTTAAAGCATATAATATCATTCGGGATTCATTTATTACCTTCACATTGGGAACTTCATCTAGAAAATATATGTGTTACTGAAGACACAATAGTCAATGCTTTTATTAATCTACTGTATGATAAACCCAAAGACTCCAGTTTCTGGGATATGAACTCTTTGACAAAAACTGCTGGGAAAACAGCATAGCAGAAACTAGGCATTGACCAACATCTTGCACCATATACCAGATGAGGTCAAAATGGGCACATTATTTGGACTTAAAGAGTGATACTATAAACAAATTAGGAGAGCAAAGAATAGTTTACTTGTCAAACTTACAGAGAATAGAAGAATTTATCACCAAACAAGATATAGAGGACATTATACAAAATGGAAGATTTAGATTACATTAAATTTAAAAAAATGTTTTGTCCATACAAAGCTATTGCAACCAAGATTAGAAGGGAAACAGAAAGCTGGGAAACTTTTTTTTTTTTTTTTTTTACAGCTGATGTCTTTGATAATGTCCTTCTTTCTAAAATATGCAGAGAGCTGAGTCAAATTTATAAGAATATAAATCATTCTCCAATTGATAAATGATCAACAGATACGAATAGGCAGTTTTCAGAGGAAGAAGTGAAAGCTATCTCTTGTCAAATGAAACATAAATTGCTCTAAATCACTACTGATTACAGAAATCAAATTAAAACAACTTTGAGGTAACACTTCACACCTATCAGATTGGCTAACATGACAAAACAGGAAACTGATAAATGTTGGAGACAACGTGGGAAAATTTGAACCCCAATGCATCATTGGTGGAGTTTTGAACTGATCCAATTATTCTGTAAAGCAATTTGAAACCATGCCCAAAAGGCTGTAAGATGTGTTTTTACTTTTGTCCCACAATATCATTTCTAGGACTGTGTCATAAAGAGATCATAAAAATGGGAAAAGGACCCACAAGTACAAAAATGCTTGCAGTAGCTCTCCTTGTTTTGTTTTATTTCTTTTGTTCTGATTCTTCTTTTACAATGTGACTAACATGCAAATATGTTTAATATTATTGTACATGTATAGCCAGTGTAGGGTGTTTTCAAAGAAGAAAGATAAAAATAAGTAACCTAATTTAAAAGAAAAAAAAGATGTGGTCTAATCAGTTTATAGTATAGTGGACCTATCACCTGCTTGTTGCTGGATAATATTCCCCTATTAATGGAGTTGATTACATTAGGTTCCATGGGGCCGATAATATACTGTTACTTCAGTTGAATTTGTAATCTACTAAAATCCCCTTGTCTTTTTTTTTAAGTGAACTCATGTCTAAATACCCATTCTTTCATCTTCTACTGAATGCTTCAAAGTCTCATAGAGATCAATATTTGCATTTGAACCGACATTCTTTGCTTTCTCTTTTCCATATACCAGGCTAAAGATTTCAAAGAAATGCAAGGATGTGTGGACAAGTTGATATGTGTTAATGTCTTCTGGTCTTCCCTTCAGTTGACTAATTCATTCAAAAAGCATAGATTTATATTTTCCTTTATCTTGGAATATTTCTCTCCTGATACCTGAAGGAACTATCCCTAAGTGCTATTAAAATCAACTTGATTCTGACATGAATTTTTCTATCCATACAAATTAATTTTGTTCAGCTTTTTTTCAAGACTTCAACTTTTTACGTGTCATTTCAGTGACTTTATAAATTGAATGAGATATCGATGTGATAGAGTACAGATGTGACCTTTCCACTATTGCTACTTTTGATAATAATTATAAATGCATCTGCAAATCTGTTGAGTTTTGCATCAAATTTATACTATTTGTTCAGGCTTTACCTACTGCTGATATTAGCATGAGGAAATAGAGCAACAGGTTGAAAACATGATATTTTGCATGTAGAAATTAATTTAAGTCTAAAAAATTATTAGCAAGTTTACTGTTTGTATTCATAACCAATGTTCTTTTATGATGAAACATTTTATTTAAAAAAAGAAAAACTTTCTGCCCTAATTGGGAGGGTAGTACTTCTATGATGCTACCTCAACAAAAATAATATAGAACATTTATAATATGTAAAATATAAATAGCTTATGTTTCACTTAAGAATATCAACTTTCAAAGAAATACAAAAATTTATGGAGGATTCATTATTTCACAGACAATATTATATTATCCTCATATGCTTATTTTGTTTGCTTTTTTCACATTGATTCTGGGTTTTGATGACTCCCATTTTCTTTTGCAAACCTAGTTTATGCTACATTTTATCCTGAAATACAACTTTCTTCAGTGAAATGTGTTATATATTTCCTTGGTGAAGATGAGAATTTTAAATAGGTGTTATCCTAAGGAATTATTGTGGAGTTCTGGGGTACACCATAGGGAAATTACAGGTAAGAAAAAAATTCATAACATAAGGCAACGTTCGGTCATTTGTAATATTTGAGACATCATTCTCCTACTGTTTGGATCCACTGATTTTTCTTTACTAATAGTTCAAGGACAAGTGCAGAGAAGAATTTTGACAATGGAATAAAATTTAGAAAATGGGACCAAAAGGAATAAAAATTTGAATTGATGTGAGTTTTGTTTCCTCTTTCATTCCCTTGATCATTCCCTCACTCATTTTGGGAATAGATTGAAAATGTTTTACTTAATAGGGAATGCTGGTCTCTCTTTGCAATCTACAAAATTCTAAGAATCCAATTTAAATCATAAGATCAGAGACTCTAGAATTTGAAGCATCTTAGAGTTCATCCCTTAGAGTTTAATCTCCTCTTTTACAGATCAGTCAAATGTGTCTCAGAAAGAAGTGATTTACCCAGGGCTGCACAGCTATTTAATAGCTGAGTTGGGATTTAAACCCCAAGCTTTGTAACTATAAATCTTGTGTACACATCATTTTTCTCAGGTATTTTTGGATCTAGTTTGAATTATAGCAATAATACATTTACCTGAACATTTAAAATGTGCCCAATATGTTTTTAAATCAATTTGAAAGTTGGCTCCTCAATTAGAATGTGAGCTCCTCAAAGATAAGAATCACTTTTCGCTATTCATTTCTTCCACCAAGAGTATTCTGGTAGAAGTTTTACATAAGTCCCCAGATTGTGCCCCTTCCTTCTTCAATGAGTTTGACACATAGTTTATAACTTTTTCACTCTTCTCCAACTCTTGCCCTCATATGTAATTGACTCTCACTAATACACCGTAAATACTGAGTTCCAAAACTTAACTGACTTTTCATGAGCTTCCAACTCACTTCAGCCACATACAAAGATGTTTATACTTTTGATCTTTCCAGGCCCCATGAAAGTTCTACTTCTGTGCTCTAGATTTCAAAAGACCTCTTTATCTGACCATAATCATTGTTATTATTCAATATTTTTACTTGTCCCCAATTACATGTAAAAGAACTTTTCAGCATGGATATTTAAAAAACTGAGTTCCAAATTCTCTCGCTCTCTCTCTCCCCACTCCTCTCATTGAGAAGGCAAGCAATTTGATATAGATTAGACATGTGTAGTCACACAAAGTCTATTTCCAAATAAGTCATGCTGTAAAAAACAAGACCAAAATAAAAGCAACCTACAAATAACTTACATAATAAGGTATAACATATAGCTTGCCCATTATCACACACACACACAAAAAAACCCTTAATCTTCCCACTCTCATTAACTATACCTTTATCTTTTCTGTTATTATTGGCTAAATTCGTGGAGGTCATCTACAATCAGTCCCTCCATTTTCTCTCCTTTGTCTTCTTTTTTCTTTAAATTCATTTATTTTTAGTTTGCAACATCCACTTCCATAAGATTTCAAACTGTAGCTTCTGATTCCCTTATAAACAGGCTTCCAATTTTATCATTTGGTTAGAACTGTCCTCTCCAAAGATACTAATGATCTAATTGCCAAATCAAATGTCATTTTCTTAATCCTCATTTTCCTCAACATCTTTGTTGCATTTGACGTTGTAAGTCATTCTGTCCTCTTTGATATGTTCTTCAATCTAGGCTTTGTGGATACCACTTTTTCATGTTTCTGTTTCTAATAATCAGACTTTTTTCTGTCAATCTCATTTCCTGAACCTTCACTCAGGTTACAAGGTGCATAAAGTGTTGGACTTGGAGTCAGGAACATACATCCCAATGATGTCCTAACACATCTAGAATCAAATGCAAAATCATCTGCTTAGCATTTAAAGCCCTCCATGGCAGCTTCCTCCAGGCTTCTTAAACCTTACTCACTGACACATACTCTTCAATCCAGTGACAGTAGCCTCCCTTGCTCCCCATTCTCAGTTCTAGGCATTTTCTTTGGCTGTCCTATATACCTGGAATACTCCTCTCCTCATATCTACCTCCTGGATAACCTGATTATTTTTTAAGCCCCAACCAATACAAATCTTCAACAACAGGAAAGATATCCCAAACTCTCTGCATTTTAGTGCCTTCCCTCTTTTTAATTAATGCTTATTAATCCTGTTCAAACATAGTTGTTAATTGTATTCCTCATAATATTGTGAGTTCCTTGAAATGAGGACTGGTTTGGTTTTTTTTTTTTTTCCTTCCTTTTATATCCCCGGAGCTTGGCATAGTGCCTAGTACTTAGTAGGTGCTTAACAAATATTTATTGACTGACAAAAGTCTACTGATACTATCATTTGCAAAGACTAAGGCTTATACAGAACACTTTATTTTCATTAAACTATACTATTATGTAGAATCATAAAGCTATTTTTCAGTGTAATTAATAGTCTCCTATACGAAAGTTGAAAGAACTCTGATGTGTAAACTCCTAAATCTTATTTTCAGAATTTTAAAGTATAAGTAATGCTATCAAAAGTAATTTGAATCTGATAAAGTCTCATGCAGTAAAACTACAATCCTTTCTCGCCAAATTTAACTTTATACATTATAATATAGGCTAAGGGGTGTATTCTTCTCAAAATTGATTTTATTATTGTTTTTGCCACTTTTATTCATTCACTATACCCTCCTCTTTTAATTACAATTTAATTTTTAATAACATTCTCTCCTTATTTTGTACCTGATTCAGTTCAATATGAGTTCAATCAGATAAATTCCATGTCTATTCATCAAACAGGAACATTTTATACTTTTTTTTCTTTACTTCTCCCAGCAAAACTAATGTCATAAGCATGATAGTAGTGAATTTGATGAGTCCCAAGAAATAATGTCCTCTGACCATTTAAACCTTTATCATCAGCAATTCTTTGCTTATCCTCTCGAGTGCTAAGTGTTATTGAAGAAAATAATGAAACTATGCTTTTGTATCATCTATAAACCTCATGCTAGTTAATCTCAGCTGAGTCTGAAATACTGCTATGAAATTCTTTTATTCCTCTATGTATTAGCTCCATTTCAAATTTATTTCCAATCATTTTCTACTATCTTAAAGACCTCAATTATTTTTAATCTTTAAATCCATCTCCTCAAGCCTCCAAATCCAGTTTAGGATGAACTTATTGGCACTTTACAGAGAAATTTAAAAATATTTGACATATATTTTGTGAAAATAATTAATGAATCAGCAGACATCTTTCTTCCACATATTTGACTGGTAAATATTAAATTATCAAATATGATCAAATACATTAGAGAGTATTTAATTCCTTAAATAGTAACCTCATTATTTCCCTAGTGCCTAGAACATCTTCTGCTAATACAAAGATATTAATAAAAATTTGTCAAAGAATGAGTAAAATGAATTAATTGTGAATTAAAAATCTAGAGAAAAAGATATTTTTTATCTAAAAAGACAAGTTCTTTCACATTCACATTAGGGTTTCATAATGTAGATCTTACTTATGTGAATGAGACGGGGAAAATGGACTAGTGTTAATATTTGGCCTAACTTTATATATGAGGAACTTTATGTGTATTTTGATACAGAGGTACCATTGCTCCACACTCAGGTACAGAAGAAATGTCGAGCCCCTGAGGTGCACATACATGCGTGCACACGCACGTGCACACACACACACACACACACACACCAAAACAAAATAAAATAGTGACTGGGGTTCATAAGAAGGGACAACATCAGAGCCTCCCCCAGCCTCATGTGGCTTTCTACATAATTATTTTTCTTCTCCAATATAGTACATCCTTGTCTCAGGTAATTCATGACTAAGGATATTTTCCCCTAGCCTTTGTACCAGCAAGGTAACATAGTTTTGCTGCCTCAGTTCCACAGGGGGCAGCATGGGGTTTTTTTGTGTGAAATATGATTCACTGATTGTATTTAAGGTGAAATTCAAGTTTTTTTATGAATTTTAAACACATAGCCCTTGCCCTGACCTTATGCAATTACTTTCCTTCCTTGAAAGTGATTGAAAACTCAAGTTCATGTCTAGGCTGCTCATTGTTGGTGAAATATAAAGGTTATTCTCTCTCTATTTTTTTAAAGATGGCTTTACCTAGACAACCTATGTGATCGCTGTTTCAAATTGTTTTGCTAGTACCCTTTGATCAGTATTGAAATAAGTTAGGTGTAATCTTCTGAATGTTTTCTCCTATTTTTTAAGACAAACTAAAAGATAGTTTATAATTTTGTAGTCTGAAAAAACATTTAAAATAACTTATATTTACCTGTGTATATACATTTTATTTAATCCTTATAATTCTCAGAGCTGCATGTTAAAGTATCACTTTCCCCATTTTGTTGAACAAAAAAGTCAGCTGCTAAGATATTAATTGAAAAATTCATAGACACTCAACTATTGAATGTCAGCAGGAAGATTTATAACCAAATTCAGTACTCTTTCCACACTATGCATACCTGAGTTTTTTTCAAAAGTGGATAAAATAACTTCGTCATCACTGGCGTGATTTGATCTATTTTACCTATGAAAACTGATAGAAATATTTCTTCTGTCTTTATTATGAAAGCATTATTGAAGGGAAAATTACAAGATTTTTCCTCACTCATATAGTTGGTAAATGACAGAGGTAGAATTCAAAATCATGTCTCTGTTGACTTTAGTACTTAATCCAGTGATTTGCATACAAAAGGTACATATAAATATTTAATGAATTAAATTGAGTATGAAGCATTCAAAACAGCAAGAAAACAAAAACATTATTGCTACCTCAAAAGACTGAGTCATTCTTTTGACAAAGATATATATGTATACACACACGCGCGCACACACACACACACACACACACACACACACACACATATATATATATATATATATATATATATATATATATATAATTTAAGTAAACATATATTTACTTAAAAGCTACAGTTTCAATTGGTACTTAGTAAGCCAACCAGACTTGTCTCCAGGTTTGTTATTGCCATCATGCTAATCATTGGAAGCTTTGCAGATGAACATTCAAAATCATTTTTGAAATTAGTATTAAATAATATAGCATAATTATGATTTAACAATTAAATTTTAGATTTCTATATTCATTAATCTTTGATAACTGTCATATCAAGCATCTAATTTAAAAATAAAACATCATCAGCTGCTCACATTATAAGCTTATCCTAGAAGCAGAAATAAAGCTCTGTTCTTTTGAATTATTGTAAATGATAATTAAAACATTTGATAATTTGGTGAAATGTGGATCAGAACAATAGATATGTTTGCCCTAGCTGTCCAGCCCCATCAATCTTACCAGGCAAAAGAACAACAACAGCTAGAGATGAAGTAGTAAATTCTTCTAGATTTTTTTCTGATGAAATCATTAAATAGCTAAATAATCTGTTCTTAGTAATGTAAACAGAATTTAACTTCATATAACAAAGTAACAATCCTGATGGGAGAACTATCTGTAGGGAATATTACACAGTCTTCTTGGGGAGTAAGGTTGAAAATATTGAACCTATGGTGGGCATAATCACTGGGAATACAACAGAATAAAATATTCCTAAGACCATCTCTAACTTGTGAAAATTTAAAAGAAATAGAAAAATATAAGTCTTTAAATTCTGAACTAGGCAATATTGAAGGTATTGATTAACCGAAAAAGAATACCATTGGAAGAAGATGGGAGGGAGGGTTTAAACTCCATGTGTATAAGTGAAAGAATTAACTATATGATAACATTGCTAGGCACCTAGGTGGCACAGCGAATAGAGTGCCAGGCAATTAATCAGGAAGACTCATGTTCCTGAGTTCAAATCTAGGCTCAGATACTTGCTGTGTGACCCTGGACAACACCCTGTTAATGCTGTTAGTTCTGATTTTCTCCCTTTTGTCATTTGTAAAATGATTTGGAGAGAGAAATGGCAAATCACCCCAATATCTTTGCCAAGAAAACCCTAAAATGGGTCACAAAGAGTCAGACACGACTGAAACAACTCAAAAACAATAAAAAGTTGCAGCACCACATGGATGTTCCTAGTTGTTAGTTAAAACTTGTGCTGTGTAAGCAGTTTCAGGAAATAACCTTGATTCTGATGGTAGAAGATGTGCTTTTGGACTTGTTGAAAATGTGCATGGCTATGAAAGAGTGTGACAAGGAGCTAGGTGTAAGGGGGCATGGGACTGGTCATTCAGGAACAGTGACTTGATGTGGAGTTAGAGATGTAAAGTTTGATGGAGTAGTTCATCAGTCTGTGTTTGAAGGTTGGGGAGGGTAGAGAGAAGTAAAAAGGAGATAAAATATACTTGCATAAGAGAAGAAAGTGTTGTGGGGACATGTAAGGGTTGTGGATGTCTGGATGTGATTGATAACAGCATGGGCATGCAAATTAATCCCACATAATAACATCAGTACTACCATAATTTGTTTTTGAATGATATAAGTAGATTGTCATTGTATAAGGAGAACCTACCACAATACCTTTCACATAGTAGATAATTAAGACATGCTTGTGAAATGTTTGATTGGATGGAGAAAATTTCCTCTTTTATGCATCTTAGGTGGGTTTTCAAGTGTTTTGAGGAATTTAATGCACCTGCTTATCAAAGTGTATTGTATGATTCCTGTGGAACAGATACAGAGATAGAGATGACATATTAGAACTTAAGTGAATTCAGAGTTGGTTAAATGGCCAGACCCATAAAGTTTTTATTAATGTCTGTAGTAATATGAATAAAATTATGCAATGAGTGCCGCAGGGATCAGTGCTTAATACTTTTAACATTTCAGTTGTTTTACTTTTCAATGACTTTAGGATAAATGGATAGCATAGTTCTTCTTTTTGCAGATCAGACAAAAAAAAATGAGAGTTCTACAATTAATAGCAAAGCCAGGATTCCAAAATATCATGATAGTCTACTAGAAGAAAATTGGGCAAAATATAAGGTAATTTGCTAGGCATAAAGTTACAAACATATATTGGATATCAAAGTGATAAACTTTGGAATTCAAAGAAAAAGGAATTGAGTTTGGTTGTATTTTGTGTGTAAAATTCTGAGGTTTTTAGTAGATGGCAAGATGAACATAAATAAACAGTCCAACATGAGACTGAAGAAAAATAATGCAAACTTAGCTGGAGTTACAGGTACAGAATCAAAGAATCAGGATAATAAAGACTTTAGACTCTGTACTTGTCAGGACATATGTTGAATAATATACTCAGGCTTAGTGACAACACTTTAATATAACATTATTACCATAATTATCGCTTTTAAAATTAGGGACAATAAAATGTTCCCTCAGTTCAAGATACTATCTTTTCTCCTTTTTCACATAGTTTATATTAAAGAAAAGTATTATAATAAACTATAAATGATCTGAGATCCTGGTTGGGAAAATTCTTAATATTTAGGCAGAGGTTTGGTTCTCTGTTTTAACTGATTTTAAAATTTGTCTTTAGCTAACCCCTGACCCAAAATACAAATAACTGGAAATGTTTTGTATAAAGGACCAGAAGTATGTATCATAGCAATTGTGAAGAGACAAGCACTGGGAAAAAATTGGGGGAAAGAAGAGATCATATTCAAAAAATATTTTTTTCTGAACTTGAGAAATAAAACAAACATTTCCATAATATATTAGAATAGAAATATGATTGTACATGATACTGCCAATCTATTGTGTACAACTTGCTATTCCTTTTAAATATGTAGTAAAGTTATCATGTAACTTGCTTTCCCCCACTTTTTCTTTTCCCCCACCCTAGAGATGCCTACTATAAGACACAAGTATGCGTCTGTGTGTAGACACACATATATGCATATATGTGTAAAATCATTCCATACATACTTCTACTTAACATTTCTTTCTCTGTGTGCAGATAGCATTTTCCTTTATATGTCTTTTGCATTTCATTTAGGTATTTATAATAGAATGACTTAGTCACTCAAAGTCATTCTTAAAACAATATTTCTATTACTGTGTACTGTGTTGCCTTAGTTCTGCCTTTCTGAAATTCATTATTTCTTGCAGGTCTATCCATGTTTTCCTAAGATCACCAAGCTCATCATTTCTAACAGCACGGTAGTTTTTCATGAGCATTATCAACAAGAAATGATTCAGTGATTCCCCAATTGAAGTGCGATAACTTAAGTTTTCATGATAAGAATTCATTACTTGGTAAAAAAAAGTCTTTGGGAAAACTGGAAAGCAGTCTGACAGAAATTGGGTATACATCAGTATCTTATACCATTTACTAAGATAAGATAAAAGGATACGTGATCTAGGTAAAAAAGATAGATAATACAAGAAAATTTGAAGAACGTAGAATGAATTGCCTCTCAGACTTATGGATAGGTAAGTAGACCTCTTTTTAGAACTTCCCTCCATCACTGAGGGAGATAGGTGCTACTGGCAGCCTCAGTGTTAGTTTTTTCTTTGAAATACACTTAGAGTTGATATGTCTGCTCAGTCTCTCCCTTCTCTGTTACATCTCAGTCCTACAGTTTCTTTCTCCTGTTTTATCTGCTTATCATTCTGTGATCAATCCTTTATGGCTTCAGCTTTTAATTAATGGTGGTTTTAATACCACCATTAATTTTTCTCTTCCTTTGTCAAACTCTCAAACTATTTGGTTTGAATGAGATCTTTCTTTCTCATAAGTTAAAAGGGGAATGACCAAGTTCCGCACCACACTTGGAGCAGATTTACTATCGTACCTTTAAGAAATACCTTTGATAGATTCAATCAGGTACCTAGACCTTATTTATAATTAATTCTGATTGATCTATTCAATCAAAAAGTGTTTACTTGCCTAAAAAAGGTAACTACTATTCCTTGTTAAAGAGTAATCTATGTAACTCACCCTCATATTTGTGAAGATGGCGATAAATTAAAGAAGGCATCTTGGGATGGTCAAAGGCCTGGAATTTATGCTCTCCAGAGAGCCAGGTGAAGGAATTGAAAAGAGGTAAATGGACATGGGAAGATGAAAATTGTCTTAAGTACTTGAAAGTCTATCATGTCGAAAAGATTAAATTAAGTCTGGCAGGGGTGAAGGGGGCAAGATAGTGGAGTAGAAAGATGCATGTACTCTAGTGCTTCCACCACAGCACACAAAATACCTGTAAAAAATCACTCTCAACAAATCCTAGAGCAGCGTAAGCCATAGAACAACAGAGTGAAAGAGGTTTCCAGCCAAAGGTAACCTGGAAGGTTGATAGGAAAGGTCTATCTCATGGGATACTGAGCTGAGCAGAGCCCAGCCCTGGCCATGACACATTGGGAGGAACTGGACTTGAACAGACCTCTGGAGCAGAATTCCCAACAGGGAGGGTCCCAGATCCCTCAACCCACAAGGGACAAAGAAAGCACCAAAGGTGTCTCCTTCCATCCTTTCAGTTGAGGAAGAACAAGGCATACTGTCAGAGGAAGTCAAGAGTCCTGCCTCCAGTACCTCCCAAATGAATATGAAATGGGCTCAGGTGATAGAAGTGCTTGAAAAGCAAGTCAACAGCTTGCTAAAGGAAAACCAAAAAAATGCTGAGGAAAATAAAACCTTTAAAAAATAGTCTAACTCAATTGGAAAAAGAGGTCTAAAAATTCAATGAGGAGAAGGAGGCTATAAAAAGCAGAATTAGCCAAATGGAAAAGAAGGTCCAAAAGAACAAAATAGTTCTTTAAAAGAGAGAGTGGAGTTTAGGGAAGCTAATAACTATAAGATAAACCAAGAAGTGGCAAAATAAAACCAAAAGATTGAAAAAAATAGAAGATAATGTGAAATATCTCATTTGAAAAACAACTGACTTGGAAAATAAATCCAGAAGTGACAATTAAAAAATTATAGGACTACCTGAAAGACATGATCAAAAGAAGAGCCTATAGGTGAGCCAAAATGGTGGAGTAGAAAGACACACAAAGGCAGGCTCTCCCCACACCACCCATAAAATATCTATAGAGAGGGACTCTCAACAAATTTTGGAGCAGGAGAAGTGGAGAACAACAGAGTGGAGGAGATTTCCAGCCCAGGGTAACCTGAAAGGCGCATGAGAAATGTCTGTTGCACTGGACGTGAAGCAGAGCCCAGACCAGCCTTGGCTACATTGGGCGGCTCTAGGAGGAAGATACCTCAGGGGCAGAATCTCCAGTTGCAGAATCCCCAGTCCCAGCAGCAGCAGGTTCTCAGATCCCTCAACCCACAGGCACCAAAGGTCAGTGACAGTGTCTTTTCAGCTGGCTGGGAAGAGAGAAAGACCTTCCCATAGCACTGACCTCAGGCAGCGGCCCACAGAGGCCACATGGGGCAGGTGAGAACAACAGTCCCATACAGCTGCCCGCATCCATTGTTGCATTGTAAAAACCCTGGGGGCACTGAGGAGCTGATTCCTGGCTCAGCCCTGTGTGGAGGCCCTGGGTAAGCTGGTCTTTGTCTTGCACTGAATGGAGGACCTGCCCATCCAACTTATCTGAAAATGAGCCCCCAGTGCTGGCTTGGCAGAATGGGAGACCCGGTGGCTATGGAGAGGAAATTCTGCTAAGACTTTGGGCACAAAAATTCCCTCTCTGCCACCCAGATCAGTGTATGGGCTTCATTGTGCCACTTAGGAGGAACTGAGATCTTACAGATCCCGAGAGTATACCCTACTCTTGACAAAGGACTCAAAAGTTGAGTAACATGTTGGGAAGATGCCCAAGAAAGGGAAAAAAAAACCAAGATTATAGAAGGTTACTTTCTTGGCGAACAGATATCTTCCACCATCCTTTTGGATGAGGAAGAACAAAGCTTACCATTAGGGAAAGACCTAAAAGTCAAGACTTCTGTATCTCAAACATCCAAAATAAATAATCAATGAGCTCAGGCCATGGAAGAGCTCAAAAAGGATTTTGAAAATCAAATAAGAGAGGTGAAAGAAAAATTGGGAAGAGAAACGAGAGAGATGTAAGAAAAGCATGAACAGCAGGTCAACACCTTGATAAAGGAGTCCCCAAAAATGCTGAAGAAAATAAAACCTTTACAAACAGGCTAACTCAATTGGCAAAAGAGGTCCAAAAAGCCAAAGAGGATAAGAATGCTTTAGAAAGCTGAATTAACCAAATGGAAAAGGAGGTTCAAAAGCTCACTGAAGAAAATAGTTTTTTTAAAAATTAGAATGGATCAGACAGCGGCTAATGACTTTATGAGAAACAAAGAAATCACAAAACAAAAAAAAAAAGAAAGAAAAAATGGAAGATAATGTAAAATATCTTGCTGGAAAAACAACTGATCTGGAAAATAAATCCAGAAGAGACAATTTAAAAATTATAGGACTACCTCAAAGCCATGATAAGAAAAAGAGCCTAGACATCATCTTTCATGAAATTATCAAAGAAAACTGCCCTGAGATTCTAGAACCAGAGGGCAAAATAAGCATTCAAGGAATCCGTTGATCACCTCCTGAAAGAGATCCAAAAAAAGAAACTCCTAAGGACATTGTGGCCAAATTCCAGAGTTCCCAGGTCAAGGAGAAAGTATTGCAAGCAGCTAGAAAGAAACAATTCAAAATATTGTGGAAATACAATCAGGATAACACAAGATCTAGCAGCTTCTCTATTAAGAGATCAAAGGGCATGGAATATGATACTGTAGAAGTCAAAGGAACTAGGATTAAAACCAAGAATCACCAACCCAGCAAAACTGAGTATACTACTTCAGGGGAAAAATGGTCTTTCAATGAAATAGAGGACTTTCAAACATTCTTGATGAAAAGACCAGAGCTAAAAAGAAAATTTGACTTTCAAACACAAGAATCAAGAGAAGTATGAAAACCTAAACAGCAAAAAGAAATCATAAGGGACTTACTAAAGTTGAACTGTTTACATTCCTACATGGAAGACAATATTTGTAACTCTTGAAAGTTTTGTCAGTATCTGGGTAGTTGGTGGGATGACACACACACACACACACACACACACATACACACACACAGAGCACAGGATGGATTGAATAGGATGGGATCATATCTTAAAATAATGAAATTATGCAGGGAGAGAAATATATTGGGAGAATAAGGGGAGAAATGGAATGGGGCAAATTATCTCTCATAAAAGAGGCAAGTAAAAGACTTTTCAGTGGAGGGGAAAAAAGGGGAGGTGAGAGAAAAACATGAAGGTTACTCTCATCACATTCAACTAAAGGAAGGAATAAAATGTACACTCATTTTGTATCTTACAATACAGGAAAGTGGGGGAGAAGGGGATAAGAAGGGTGGGGAGGATTATGGAAGGGAGCAATTATAAGTCAACACTCTTGGGGAGGGACGGGGTCAAAAGACAGAGAAGATGAAATGGGGGGCAGAATAGGAAATATAGTTAGTCTTACACAACATGGCTATAATGGAAGTCATTTACAAAAATACACAGATATGGCCTATATTGAATTGCTTGCCTTCCTAGAGGGGATGGGTGGGAAGCGAGTGAAGAGGGGAAGTTGGAACTCAAAGTTTTAGGAACAACTGTTGAGTATTGTTCTTGTCTACAACTAGAAAATGAGAAGTACAGGTAATGGGGTATAGAAAGTTATCTTGCCCTAAAGGACAGAAGAGAAGATGAGGATAAAGGAAGGGAGGGATGTTAGAAGGGAGGGCAGATTGGTGATAGGGGTAATTAGAAATGCTCAGCGTTTTAGTATGGGGGGAAGGGAAAAATAGGGAGAAAATTTGGAACCCCAAATTTTGTGGAAATGAATATTGAAAACTTAAATTTAAAAAAAAGAGCCTAGACATTATCTTCCACGAAATTATTAAGGAAAACTGTCCTGATTTTCTAGAACCAGAGGACTAAACAAATATTGAAAGAATCCATCAATTATCTCCTGAAAGAGACCCGAAAAGAGAAACTCCTAGGAATATTGTTGCCATATTTCAGAAGTCCCAGGTCAAGGAGAAAGTATTGCAAGCAGCTAGAAAGAAACAATTGGAGTATTGTATAATCAGGGTAACACAGCTTCTGGCAGCTTCTACATTAAGGGATCCAAGGGTTTGGAATATGTTATTCCAGAAGTCAAAAAAACTGGAATTAAAACTAAGAATCACCTACTCAGCAAAACTGAATATAATACTTCTACGAAATAAATTGTCATTAAATGATATAGAGGACTTTTATTCATTCATAATGAAAAGACCAGAACTGAATAGAAAATTTGCCTTTCAAACACAAGAATTAAGAGAAACATGAAAAGGTAAACAACAGGAAAGAGAAATCATAACAGACTTTCTAAAATTGAACTGTTTACATTCCTATATGGAAAGATAACATTTGTAAGTCTTGAAAGTTTTCTCAGTATTTGAATAGGTGGAGGAATTACACACACACACACACACACACACACACACACACACACCCACGCACACGCACACGAGAGCACACACAGAGTACAGGCTGAGTTGAATCAGAAGAGATGACATCCATAAAACATAAAATAAAATTAAGCTGTGAGAGGAAAATATTTAGAGGAGAAAGTGAGAAGTGGAATGGGGCAGGCTATCACTCATAAAAGAGATAAGAAAAATCTTGTTCAGTGAAGGAGAAAAGGGAGGAGGTAAGAGGGGAAAAGTGATGCTTACTCTTTTCACATATGTGTGTTCCTCCTTCATTGCTGAAGAAGACTATGCCATCAGAGAAATAATGACATGACTTGCACTTGACTTTGTTTTGAGTGAGGCAGGGCTATGCAGGTCACCAGCCTCACTTCTCCTCCACAGTCATCTGAGTCCAGTAACCAGATATTTATCAGGATGACTGGAAATGACCCAGGATTAGCACTTGGGGTTAAGTGACTTGCCCAAGGTCACACAACTAGTGAGTGTCAAGTTTCTGAGGTGATATTTGAACTGAGGTCCTCTTGACTCCTGCACTGGTGCTTTATCCACTGCACCACCTAGCTGCTCCAAAGGGTTAAGTGTAATAGAAGGGAGAATACATTCAGGGAAGGGGTAATCAGAATGCGCGGTATTATGCATTGGGTGGAGGGAAGAGATGAGGAGAAAAATTAAAACTCAAAATTTTGTGGAGATGAATGTTGAAATCCAAAAATAAATAAATAAATGAATGAATTTAAAAAGAATGCATTGGTCTTGGTTCCCACAAGACAAAAGTGTGACCAGATAATGGATGTTGCAAAGCAACAAATTTCGGCTGAATATAAGGAAAATTTGTCCCAGTAATCTAAGTTACACCAAAGTGGAATGTGCCCCAAAGAGATAATGAGTTATCTCTTATTTATGCTAAACACTACAATATGATTGTACTGTAGAGAAGAAAGTCTTTATTGAAATAAATGATCCCTGAAATTCCTTGCAACTTTCTGAATCTGAAGTTCTGAAAATTCGTTATCAAAATCTTACAGCTGAGAAACAATTTTAAAGACTCTTAGGTAATATTGCTTTCTTCCCAGACCTCAGTTCCTTAGCAATCATTTTTTTTTCCTTTCCTAAGTTCTTGATGAAGTGTGATTAGAATGGTATTTAGAATGCATCCTCACATATCTGAATGAAGGAAAAAAAGCATTTACTCTTTACTGCATTTGACTGACTGTACTAAGCTCTGAGGATACGATGATAAAAATTATAAACACATTTTTCTCAAGCATCTTATAATAAAGTGAAAGAACACATATGGGAAATTTCATCTGCAAGGAACATAGAAGGGTCCAAGGATATTTAAGGTACATCAGCAAAGCATATAGCAATACTCTTTGTTCATTGCTATTTTCACTGGCAACATCATGTCGTTTTCTGATCTTGAACTATTTTATAATACCAAGGACATTGCTTGCAGCTATCTACTCTCTTGTCTGGATCTTCAGTCGTTGTGGCTGAAGTACCCAAAGCAGCAGCTGCCAGACTGAAATTAAAACCAAATTAATTCCAGGTTTGATAGCTTTACTATCAGTATCATGAGTGGTGATGCTAAAACTGGGACTTGAATTTTCCTTTCAGTCAATAGCAGTTGATCAGCACTTGGTGCTGCTTGTGATGAAGGTGGACTTCTTTAAGTGTTTTCTTCAATAGACGGCTATTGTCCACGATGAAGGTGGGACCAGATTGGTCTGTGATGGCAAAAGGGGGAAGGGGAGACACCTTCTATTCCCAAGATTTTTGGGTTCAAGTCTCTCTTTTGTCTTGCTTGGGATCTGAAGAGAGATATTGGTTGGGTGTTAGTAATAGTTTGACCTGCCTAGCAAATGTTGTATTCCTCAGCATTTCATGTTGTTTCAGCTGCACTTGCATGTCTATTATGTAGGTAGTTTCAAGCATCAGTTGGTAGGAATGGCTGAAGAGTTCTTCAAAAGATTTGCTTCCCTAGATGATGATTGTGGAATCTGGAACTAGGAGCAAGACGTGGTCTGGGAGACAGTGCCACTTTGGGACTGTTGTGCTGGGCAGTTGGTTTTCATTTGGTGGTGCTTGTGTTGAGGAAGTGGGATCCTTCTTTACAATGATAAGTGTCCTTCAGTGAGGACATTGGTATTTTAATTTGGATGGTATTTTTTGGACCAATTAGTACCATTAATAAGAGGATTCTCTCTGCTGGAAAATTATAGCTTTTCAAAAGTGAGTTTAAAGATATAATTCACTATTCACATTGGTCAGAGGATTCTGTAACTTGAATGGTGAGCATTAGATAGAAGGTAAGAACCCTTATGAGATTTCCAAATGTGCTTTTGCCCTTGAAAGTAGTTTTAGGTTCAGAGGCAGTAGTATTGATGGAGATTTTAAAACAGAAGCTGAGTGATGAACTCAAAGACTGCCTCATAGGGAATATCTACCCCTGACAATCTGTGAAGTCTGATGGATGTGCTCATTCAATTGCATGACCGACTGCAGTATTAGAGGAAAGGACATTTGCTCCCTGACCCACCTTCAACTGTGGTGTACCATGACCAGGAAGAACACAGAGGAAACCTCGATTGTTAAAACAACTTTATTAAACTCACATCTCTCTGACTTGTAACTACAGGAAATAAGCCTGCTATAAAAACACAGCTTCAGTTTGAACTTTATGCTTGATAACAGAATCCTATATTTCATAAGTTATAACTCATCTTTTCATCCCCATGAATATAACGTGCATTGTTCCTTTCTTACATCTCTTCCCATATAATGATAATAATAATAGCTAACATTTAGATAGGATCAGCCATGTACCAGGCATTAAGTTCTTTACAATTATTATCTCATTTGATTCTCACAACAATACTAGGAATCAGATCTTATTATTATTATTCTCATTGCAAAGATGAGTAAGTTGAGGCACGTAAAAGTGAAGTGACTTGCTCAAGAAGACACAGCCTTTAGTGTGTGAGCCTGGATTTGAACTCAACTCTTCGTGACTCCAGGTTTGGCACTCTCTCTATTGTGGCACCCTGCTGCCTTAAATATCACTCAGATGCTAGTACTAGATGTTCTATCTTTGCTGCTTCTTGGTCCAGACCTGTGATTTCATTAGTATAGAGAATCCTAGTGAGGAAGCCACTTCTCCTGATGCATAACAAGAATTGTTTTGCACCTTGTAGTTTTAGAAAATTGCCCAAGTGACCAGTTGTGACTTGGTTATGATTGACTAGCCAGAATATGTCAGATGAGACACTTCAAATTTAGTTTTCTTGATTCCTAGGCCAATTTACCAGTAGAAAATGAAAAAATTATACAGGTCACAGCTATATAAACTTTTTAAAGACAATATGAACATTACCTCCACCCCCTTCAGTGAGTATGTGGAGGTAGGACCAATACAAACTTTTTGATGCCTGTACAACGATACAAGGGAGGCAGTAGAGTCAAGGAGAATGTTGACTCTGGAATAGATATTCTTGGATTCAAATCTCATGTTCCAAAAATACTTTTGTGTCCTTGGGCAAGTGACTTTACAATTTTAGATATTAGTATATAAAAAGGGGGGTAGGGATACATGGCTACTGAGAACCTTTGCATCTATGGTTCTATGATCCTACAAACAGGAACCTGGGCCCTGGGTCAATAAAGACATTAAGCTTCTACTACCCAAAAGAAGGTTCAGTGATGGTAAAGTGGATGCTATGAACCTGCTGTCTCTAAAGATAGTGAACTCAGAGAGAATAGAAGCTTTTGACTCTACTTTAGGAGGAAAGGTCTGAGGCAAGAACAGGGAAACATTTTAGCTACATATAGCAACATTTTAGCAAAAAAAAGGTTGAGGGAAACAAAGAGAAAGAGGTCGACATGTAATCATAAAAGAAGGAAAAGGCATAATAGATGAAAATAATCAAAGGAGAAAAATGTAGGAAAACAATAGTAGCTGTTTGAGTAGAATTTGCAGAATTAAATGAAGAAAGGGCTACAACAAAAAAGTAGGGAATTATAAGGTGCTACAGAAAGTGAATGAATCATCCTGAGAGAGAAGATTATCTATGAAGCTAAGGAAGAAATTAATACATTGTCAACAAAAATACAATACTATATCAGCATCATGAGATATGCTGAAGAAAACCTTATATGTATATTATTAAAATTATCCAAGATTTTCTTGGCATCTTTAACTCTCCTAGGGAAGATGCTCAAAAAAATAAATAAATAAGAAAGAACATTACTAGATTTGGGGGTTTCTAGTACGTTAGACATCTAGGTACTGAAGGATATAGGAGCATCAAGTTGTTCATAGCTGTTAATTATTTTCTGGATAGCAGGTTCAAGATGTACATTAGATCTGATGTTAGGGATATAATGGCAGAAATTAGCCAAAAAAAACAAAAAACAAAAAACAGAAAGAGAATAAATAGGGAATGTAGAGTAATCACCTACCTAAAAGCATATTGAATACCTTTGCAGAATAAAAAAAAACCCACCCCAACACATGCACACACAGACACACATACACACACATACGCACACACGCACACACACACTCCCAAATATAACAACAAAACCAAATTTGGAAGAGGAATTTTGAAAATGGGTTTATAAAGAAAGAAAATGCAGGTGTCTGGGTAAGGGGAAAGGAAGTTGGGTATAGAAGTAGAAGCAGATAACAGTATGAGTAGAGCACAGGTGCTGAACACATTCTTCTCTCACTATTCTTGTTTTTAAAAAATGTAGGTGTGGTTAAAAAGAGAAAAAAAATAAGAGAATAGACTAAGAGGAAAATACACAACTAAGACTCATAACTGTTAAAGTGGATGGAATAAACTTACCAAGAAGAGAAGAGGAAAATATCATTTATTAGAGAAGAGAATTTTTTTTTTTTTACTAGAAACACACATGAAATGGAAAAACAACACAGAGTTAAAATAAGTGATTAGAGTAATATTTATTTTGATTAACATTCCCTCAATAAAACTGAAGAAACAATTATGATCTCAAGCAATGTAGGCCTAACTGAAAGAGGAAGAGAGAGACTTTAAGGTAAGTTTTTTACCTTAAAGTTACAATACATCAGGTACAGAGGGAGGAGCCAAGATGGTGGAGTAGAAAGAAGCACATATGCTTAGCTGTTACCCCACAGCCCATAAAATACCTGTAAAGAACTCTCAGCAAATTCTAGAGCAGCAGAAGCCACAGAACAACAGAGTGGAGGAGATTTCTATCCTAGAGAGACCTGAAAGACCCATGGGAAAGGTCTATTGCACACCCAACGTGGCACTGAGAGGAACAGATCTGAGCAGGGTTCAGGGAAAGAGTCTCCAGTGGCAGCACAGATCCCTCAATGCACAGAAGCTAAAGGTCAGTGAGAGGGTTTTTTTTCTTTTGTCTGGCTCAGTGGTGTGTCCCCATAACTCAGGCCTCCTCAGGTGGCAGCAGTAGAGGCAGCAGCAGACGAGGCTCCCAAAGCAGGCAGTAGTCCACATCAGGTCTCATCAGAAAGCCCCTGAGGGAACTGAATCCTGTGTGGCAGCTCTGCCCCAACCTGAGCTGCTGATCTTAATCTCACACTGAATAGCAGCCCCCACGGAAGCCCCTGAGGCTTTGGAGCAGCTCATTTGAATCTCAGCCACCAAGTGCTGGTTTGCCGAACTGGAGGTGAGGTGATTGTGGAGAGGAAACTCAAAAGTCAAGTAACTGGATGAGAAAATGCCAAAGAAAGGGAAAAAAAATAAGACCATAGAAGGTTACATTCTTGGGGAACAGGTGTCTCCCCCCATTCTTTCAGGTGAGGAAGAACAAGGCATACTGTCAGAGGAAGTCAAGGCCCCTGCCTCCAAAGGGAACTTAAATTGGGCTCAGGCAATAGAAGACCTCAAAAATCAAGTTAGCAGCTTACTAAAGGAGAACCAAAAAAATGCTGAGGAAAACAACAGCTTTAAAAAGAGGCTAACTCAATTGGGAAAAGAAGTCTAAAAAGCCAATGAGGAGAAGGAGGTTTTAAAAAGCAGAATTAGCCAAATGGAGGAGAAGGTTCAAAAGCTCACTGAACAAAATAATTCCTTTAGAGAGAGAAATGAGTTCAGGGAAACAAACGACTTCAAGTTAAAACAAGCAGTTAGTAAACAAAACCAAATATTTGAAAACAATAGAAGATAATGTGAAACAACTCATTGGAAAAACAACTGACCTGGAAAATAGATCCAGGAGAAATAATTTAAAAATTACAGGACTACCTGAAAGCCATGATCAAAAAAAGAGCTTAGACATTATCTTTCATGAAATTATCAAGGAAAACTGCCCTGATGTTCTAGAATGAGGGGGAAAAATAAATATTGAAAGAAGTCACTGATCACCTCCTGAAAAAGACCCAAACAGAGAAACTCCTAGGAATATTGTGGACAAATTTCAGAGTTCCCAGATCAAGGAGAAAATACTTCAAGAAGCTAGAAAGAAATAATTTGAGTGCTGTGGAAATACAATCAGGATAACACAGGATATGGCAGCTTCAGCATTAAGGGATCAAAGGGCTTGAAATGAGATATTTCAGAAGTCAAAGGAACTGGGATTGAAACCAAGAATCACCTACCCAGCAAATCTGAGTATAATACTTCAAGGGAAAAACAGGTCATTCAATGATATATATAACTTTCAATCATTCTTGTTGAGGAAAAGACCAGATCTGTATAGAAAAATTTGACTTCCGAAGACAAGAATCAAAAGAAGCATGTAAAGGTAAACAGGAAATAAAAATCATAAAAGACTCTCTAAAGCTGAGCTGTTTACATTACTACATGGAAAGAAAATACTTTTAACTCTTGTATCTTTTCTCAGTATTTGGGTAGATGGAGAGATTGTACATACACACACACACACACACACACACACACATAGATAGACAGAGAGTACGGGGTGTGTTATATCAGAAGAGATGATATCCACACACAAAAAATAAAATACAATAAAAAAATTAAGGAGGAAAATTCCAGGAAGAGAAAGGGAGAAATGGAACAAGGCAGGCTATAACTCATAAAAGAGATAAGAAAAATGTTATTCAATGGAGGAGATAAGGGAGAAGGGGAGGGGGGGGATAAAGCTACTCTCTCCACATGTGGCTGAAGGAGGGAATAACATGCTCACTAAACTTGATATGAAAATTTTTATCACACCACAGGAAAGAAGGAGAAGAGGTGACAAGTGGGGTGAGGGGATTGTTAGAAGGGAGAAGGGAGTCACTAGAAATAAACACTTTTGAGAAGGGACAAGGGCAATTGTGGGGGGAAAAATAAGGGGTAATAGAATAATACAGAGGGCAATATAATGAGTACTACACAACATGATTGTTATAGAAGTCTTTTGTAAAAGAACATATATTTATTATGTATTGAATTGTTTCCCTTCTCAGTGGTGCTGGTGAGGAAGGGGTGGAGGGAGAGAGGTTGAAATTCAAAGTATTAGCAATGAATGTTGAGAATTTTTATTGTATATAATCGGGAAATAAAAACTACATTGAATGGGATATAGAAATTTTCTTGCCCCACAAGAGAGAAGATGAGGATAAGGGAAGGGTGGGGTGTGACAGAAGGGAGGGTACATTGAGGGAAGGAGTAATCATAATGCAAGGTATTAGGCAGCAGGGGGAAGGGAGTGATGGGGAGAAAAATTGGACGTGTTACAAAGTGAGGTAAAAGTAATTAGTATCAAAACAATTGGATGAATTAATTACTGAGAATAAATCAATGACATCTTTAGTTTGGGGAAAAGAACTTCAGTCTAAATTTCCTAGAAGAAGGCAGCCTTGGGTAAAATTTGCCATTGATGGAAAAGTTAAGGTTTTAATGGTAAATTTGATTTTATAACTGCTATTTGATCAGGAACTGGAACATGTATAGAAAGGTATGTAAGCCACTTAAGACTTGCCTCAAAAGATGTTGAGCCAAAATGAAAATTGTAATCATATTTGAAACCTGGTTATTGGAACTTGTGATTTTTAGATGCTATGGGACTATTAAGTGACTATTCTTCTGAGTCTAACTCCAGGTATGGGTAGCGAGAAAGGTGATCTGAGCCTCCAACCCATGATGTCAGTAAGCTGGTGAGATGCTGGTATGAACTTCAAAAGGTGATCTCATGGGAAGGATGGGAGAGCGGCTGTTCAGCCTGGGCTGAGGTAGGATTCTCCTGACTCAATTTCCCCACTGACACCTGGCACACCTTAAGCCTGACTGAATGCAAGTGGATAATCTAATCCTGCCTGGAAGTGACATGAAGTCAGGGAGATACTGTATCTCTGCAGTGTCCCTACTCTTGGTGATAATTTCCTATAGTCAAAAGGTTTGCAAGCTTAATACCAAATTTATTTGATTATAGATTATGGGTAGGGGAATATACGAGGTTGCCTAACATTAAGCTATTAGGCATGGGACTTTAGACCAACAACAATAAGTTAGGGTCCTTTAATTCTTAGCAATACTGTGGAGACAATTAGGTCAAAAGCTTGTGAAGTTAGCAACATAAATATTATTTGTGTCTCAGTTGGTTAATGTTTAAAAAAAAAAACAACTCTTTTTTGGTCCATAGTGTAAGTGCTTTAAAAAGAAGTATCACCTGACAAAAAGTTTGAATTGTTTTATCTATTATAAATTGTGTTAAAAGATGAAAAACAAAAAAATTTTTAAAAAAGTTAAAATAAATTAGTATTAGTATTTAATATATGTGTATCAACTAACATAATATCTAAATTCTTCAAATAAAATCCAAGCAAACAGCAGGGAGAAATAGAGAATGAAATGAGAATAGTAGGGTACTCCAATGTATCCACTTTCAAAGCTAGACAAATCTAACCAAAAATTAATAAGAAAGAATTAAAGGAGTTGAATTTAATTTTAGAAAAATAAGATATGATAAATCTCTGATGATTTCATAATGGTAATAGAAAAGATTAAGCATACTCATTACCTACAGATAGGTTTAACCATTAATCAGGTCATAAAAATCTCACAAATAAATGTAGAAAATCAGAAATATTCAACATATTCTTTACTGACAATAATGTAATAAAATATATTAAAAAGGGATTGTTGAAAAGTTTATTATTTTCAGACTAAATAATTCAATTTTAACAAATTGGTGGGTCATAGAAAAAAGCATAAATAGATACTTTCATTAATTATGACAATAAATGACCAATTTATCAAATTTTTGAGTGGTAACCAAGGCAGTCCTTGGGGAAAATTTATATTTCCATACATTTCCATCACCAAAAGACAAAAAGAGAGAGAGATATTTGACAAATAACTACAAATCTGGAAAACTAAAAAAAGTAACTAATTAAATGTCAATATATAAATTTAAAAAGAAATGGAGATAAACAAAAGTGCTAGAAATATTTTTTAAAAGAAGATTATGGGAAGACAGCACAGTAGATCAAAATATTCCAAGTTCTCCAGATTGCTTCCATAAAATAAGATAAAATAGAGCCTCAGAGAGAATTTAAAGTGATAAAAATAAACAAGAATTGGGGCAGAACAATGGTCCTCCTGGAACATTGTGAGAAGATCCAAAGAAAAATCCCAGGAACAGGTTTGGTCTCTATGAAGAGTAAACACCTCCAGGCCAGTTCCACTGAAACAACAAGAAGCAATTCCTACATTTGTAGGTAGCCTGAGCTTCAGTCACAGGAATTTTCAGCTCTTTATCCCCTCATTTCCCCCACCCTCTAAAATGTGGGGAGTCATGCATCTTAGTGGAGGAAGTTTGAAGGAACCTCTACTGATAAGGGATACTGGATTCAGCTGTACTATTGAGATGTAGCCCTGGGGCAGAAGGAACCATCATATCCCTGGAAAGTGCAAAAGCATTTGGGTGGGGATGCTATTGACTGGGGACATGTGCAGGAAGGTAGAGTTCTTGATTTTAGTTCCAGACCAAAGTGGAGAACTAAAAGAGGATCCCAGGCCAGGGATACTAACCCCCACACCCCAGAATTAGAGGGGATTACAAACAATGAACTCCTACCAAAAACCAAAAAAAAAAAAAAAAGAAAAGAGCAGGCAAGCACAAAAAAATAACTCAACCACAGAAAGTTATTATAAGAATAGAAAAGACTGAGATTTGTCTTCACAAGAGGATATCAAAGCAAAAAAAAAAAAAAGCCTCCCTTACCCCAATGAGTTATGTCAAATGGTCACTTGCCCAGAAATAATTCATAGAAGAACTTCAAAAATATTATAAAAACAAAATGAAATAGATTGAAAAAAACAACTAAAAATAGAAACAATGTAAGAAAATCAAGAAGATTATGGAAAGTCAACCAATTAGGAAAGGAAATCCAGATTCTTAAGAAAAATCAGAATTGGACAAGGGGAAGCTACTAAAGTCATAAGAGACCAAGAAATAATAAAACAAAATATAAAGAATGAGAAAAAAAAAGAAGAGAATGTGAAACTTCTCATGAAAAAGAAGCGACTGATCTGAAGATCAAAGAAAGAAAACATAATTAGACTACTGGAAACCTATGATTTAAAAACATGAATATATTTTTACAATAATACTAGGAATAATGAAAGAAAATTGTCCTGAAGCAATTGACTAAGAGGGAAAAGTAAAAATATAAAAAATAATCCACTGATCAATAGCTGAGAGGTCCTATGATAAAAACTCACAGGAATCTCACAACTAGATTCTGAAACCCCAGCTTGAGGAGAAAATATTACAAGCAACAAGAAAAACAATCACATATGCTGGAGACACAACTAGAATCACATAAGACCTAGCAGTCTCAACATTAGAAAAAAATGCACTTGAATATTATAAATCAAAGAGCAAAAGAACTTGGGTTGTGGCTGAAAATATCATACACAGCAAGGCTAAGCATTATCCTTAATGGGAAAAAATAGATATTCAATGAATTGCCAGACTTCCAGAATTTTGTTAGAAAAAGGCCTGAAATCAATAGAAAATATGGCATATGTATTCAAGAGAAATATAAGGTAACTATGAAAGATGAATTACCAGGGAATCAATAAGAACAGACCATTTGCCTTTTATGTAAATAAAATGTGAAGCACATGTCTAAGATTCTTTTTAGTAATTGTTTAATTTGAAAGAAAGATTGGGGCAGAGCTGAATATGATATAATATTACAAATTAAATCATCTAGGAAAAGATTTTAAAAAAGCAACTATACCAATGAGATGAGGGAGAAAGACTTGACAAATAGTAATTAGATGGTGAAGGAGGGTTGGAGTACTACTCTCATTAGGAGTGGGTGTAGCACCAGCACAATATTCGTAGTGCCTATGGCATCCATGAATATGCTAGTGCAATTCTGAATCATGAAGTACTATAGATTCTTCATATGGAAGAAAGAACCAAAACATTTATTTAGAGACCAGAAAGCCAAATCCCAACATCATAAAGCCAAATCTATCATAGTAACAAAGAGGGCAATACCATCCATAATCCCTTCCTCTGTTAGGCTTCCTGCAGGGGGATGGCCAGCAGCCTTGGGTGGTTCAGTGAAGTGGTAATAAAGAAAAGAACAATGGGTCAGGCAGGGAAAGTGAAGGACAATTCCCATTTATTAACTGAGGACAAGAGTTTATATAGAACCTTACAAGCAAGCAAGCAAGCAGGCAAGGTGATTCCCATGAGAATACCTTTTAGTTTACTTTTTAGACATTCTATTCCCAAAGTAGACATCTTCAGTATCTCCTATCTCTTCACTCAATGTCCTTGTACTCTTCATGTTCTCTGCGTTCCCATGGATACAACAAAGCAAGAGGTTGTAGAGGGCCATAACAGATATTTGTGAGCACATATTATAGAGCAGGTTTCAGAGAAACTCTAGCCTGGACTTTACCTGCACTCTGCCTTGGCTCTCAACAGCTTCCCACAAACCAGCTCCCTTAAACAAATCACGAGCAAATTTTCTCACTCACCCTAGCCAGTTGCCTTTCCCAGCTCTTATTGCTCTCTAACTAACTTCTTCTCACCTCTGCTCTAGCTTCACCTCTTCCTATTCTATCCTTCCTGCTCTACCCCTTCCTGTTCCACCCTTCAGCATGCTCTTCCCATCACAGGTTACTTAAGCTTCCACGTGATTTAAGCAGTTCATATGGGCCTATTAATGGATGGGAAACGTTCCCATTAAGAAGCAAAATCATATTAATAAAAAATGAATTTTAAATACAAAAAGAAGGAAATACACACATATATACACATATGTATGTATAGATATACATACATATGTATATATATGGACATTAAAGTTCTAAATTCAGAAAGAAATAAAAGGATAAGAGAATACAGAGGAGGGAGAGGATAAGAGAGGGATTATTTAGGGGGAAGGGGATAAGGGAAGGATATTTGGTGGGTAAATTAAGTAAGAGAAGGGCAAGGTAACAGGTGTAAGTAAGATAGAAGACTCAGGAGGGTTAGGAAATAGGAGATACACATAAACATAAAATAAAAATCAGGAACAGAATTTATTAGAAGAAAACAAACAAGGGTAGCAATCACAATCTCAGACAAAGCTAAAACTAAAACAGATTTAATCAAAACAGAAAAATAGAGAAACTGCACTGTCAGTTATATTAATAATTATTGCTTTAGACTATCTAAAATACCTAGATAATACATAGTTGGAATATTGCTGTGGTATAGGAACTGACAAATTGGTAGACTTAGAAAAAATGGAAATAGATAGGACCTATGAAGAAAGATGTCCTTGAAATGAAAAATTAATGTTATATAATTGTATTGATAATGCATTTTTGCTAACTGTTGATGTAATTTAATTTCTTATTGGCAAGATCGTTCCCATCCATTAATATTGTCCCCTGTCACCTGCTTATGTCTCATGGAAGCCTGAGTCACATGAGTCAATTTCCATGGGGCAGGAAGGGGTGGAGCAGGAACATTGGAACAGGAGGTGGCAGAGCTAGAACAGAGTTGAGAGGAAACTGGTCAGAGGAGCAGAACAGACAAAGAGAGGGAGAGAAAGAACAGGCAGTTGACTAGTGTGAGCGGGAGAGCTTGTTTGTGATTTTGTTTAAGGGAGCTGGTTTGTGGGAAACCTAGCAGAGGGAAATGTCGGGGCTGGTGTTGCCCTCTGCATTGTTACTGTGTATAAATTTCTTTGTTACTATAATGGTTTTGATTTTCTTCTGTCTGAATAAATGTTTTGGTTCTGTCATCCATGTAGAGAGTATGTTGTATTTTGTGATTCAGAATTGTGCTGGCATATTTATAGCTTCTGTATACACTGTGAGTATTACATTGGTGCTACAAATGGATTGGACCTATGCAGGAAGATGTTCTTGAAATGGAAATTTAATGCTGTTTTGTGTCCTTTCTTACACTTTGCTGTGCACATGGCAATGCTTTGATTTTTCTATTCTTATTTTGTATTTAAGTGTTAGTATTTGTTTATCATGCTTTTTTCATTTCTTGGGTATTTAAATTTAAAATAAATTAATAAAATGTTCATATACATGGAAATATAAGAATGATTTAATAATACTAGAAGTTTTTGGAAAATTATATAATTTGAGTTAGAAAAGAAAGAGAAAAACTAAATTACTAGTATTGATTCAATTGAATTAATATTTATTAAGTAGGTAACATATGTGGCACTATGATTTGTGCTAAGGATACAAGTAGAACAAAAGCCCTTTCCCTCAAGGAGTTTAGGATAGAATGGGGGCAGACAACACACACACACACACACACACACACACACACACACACACACACACAAGCTGAAAAGTAGATGGTGGTATGGGTGGCTCCAGGAGATATTTTGCATAGGGGCATGAAATTTCAAACAGAGCTGATGACAGAAAATGGAGTTCTTTGGAAAATTTTGAAAATTCTAAGTCATACTACAGATATCTTTGGGAGCAATTTACTGCTCTA
The DNA here is from genome assembly GCF_028372415.1 of Notamacropus eugenii. NCBI lineage: Eukaryota > Metazoa > Chordata > Mammalia > Diprotodontia > Macropodidae > Notamacropus > Notamacropus eugenii. Next base: position 138,381,137 of record NC_092875.1, on the reverse strand, counting down.
TCTTCTGCCTCTTCAATCAATGGGTAAAGGAAACTCAGGAAGTTAAGAAAGTATCGAATATGAAAAACTGAGTTAATTAGCACAGTGTTAAGCTCATTCTGGAGAAAAGTGTTGAAAATGAAAATATTGACTCTTGTGAGACTGTGGTATTTCATGCCTTGTAGCTAAGTGCAATTAAGGGGACTTGTAATAAGAGGTCATGTTATTTAAAAAAACATTGGCTCTTATGGCAAATAGATTATAAATAATGGAAATGCTGACTTTTTTTCTAAATGAGATTTATATTACTTGTCATCTGTGATTCAGATGTAGGTCCAATACCTGATTCATCTGTAGTGGTGGTCAAACACAAACACACACATCATTTCCATTTTTTTATATTAAGTATATGATGTAAAAGCAGTGGTATATAAATGTAACTGTTCTGCTCTTATCCAGTATCAATCATACAATCAATAAGCACTCTCCTCCAACACTGCCAGTGTCCTAGAGCAGGCCTTCATCACCTCATGTTCTCATAGTATTGCAATAGTCTGTAGGTTGCTAGTCTTGGCTCAAGTCTTTCCCCTTCTGAGTCTATCTTCCACTCAGCTGTTAATCTTCCTAAAGTGTGAATTTGACATGATATCCCCTTGTTCAATTAAATCAAGTGACTCCCTATCACCTCTAGGAAAAACTACAAAAATCTATTCAGTGTTTAAAGACTTTCATAACTTCCTCTTCCTATTTTTTCAGTCTTCTTATGTCTTACTTCCCTCACCATGTACTGTATTATCCAACACCATTGGCTTCCTTGATGTTCCTGGCAGGATCTATCTCCAGACACCTAAGTTTAGACTGTGAATTTCCATTGACTTTTCCCCAAACCTGAAACTTTCTCCTCCCTCCTATCTCCCTCCTGTATTTTCTGGCTTCCTTAAAGTGCCAGCTACAAATCTACCTTTTACAGGAAACATTGCTTACTTCCCTTGGTCATTATGTCTTCCCTCCATTTATTATTTCCAGTTCATCCAGAATAGAGTTTACTCATAGTTATTTGCATATTGTCTACTCCATTAGACTCTGATACCCTTGAGAGCATGAATTTGTCTTTTGTCCTTTTTTGTATGTCCAATATTGGCACAATGCTCAGCAAATAAATATTTAATAAATGTTTGCTAATCTGCTGACTATTAATGCTGCATTTCTTGATTCTAAAAATACAGATATACACAAATGAATCAGTCTCACATTTCAAAGGGTTTATGTTCTAATGGAAATGATAATGTATGCAAAAATAAGTACATCCAAAATAAATAGAGGTGAGCCCCCCATGGCAGGGTCAGCCTGTTGGAACACCCAAGGCAGTCTCGAGGCACGGGGCTGTTGGTCCCCTATGATGCCACTGAAAGCCCCACGTGTGCTCCCTCCCTCAGGGCTTCCAGGCCTTGGACTACCCCTCCTGGCTGCTGGTGGTGGCAGCTGCTGCTGGGCCTATGCAGCCTGTGAGTTTGCTCTACAGTATCCCACCCTATGCCTAGGAGCTGTAGACTGGGGTCACACCACCTCCTGCCACTGCCCCAAGACACTCAGCTAATGACACTAAATAACATATTGCTGGCAGAGGGTGTCTCACGGGGGCCTGAGAAAAGAGGAAGAGGAGGACTGTTGACTGTAGCAGCAATATCAGGCCTGTAGGGAGTTTACTGCTCAAGTCATGAATCTTCTTAGTGAGCAGAGCAGAACAAGACCAATCAACGTTTATCCATGGGAAATTCAGTACCATGCAGATGCAGCTGAAGCAGAGTATATGTGAAGCAGTTATGATCCTGAGTTCCCAGTTTCTAGATGCCCAGCAAAAACAGTAATTTCAGCACACAGACATTTTTATTCCCACCTGAGCAACCCTTACCTCAGTGAAGAAACCAAAGAAGAGTTAGCCAAGAAGGGTGGCATCACCCTCTCCCATGTGTCTAACTGGTTTGGCAATAAGAGAATCCTATATAAAAGGAACATACGGAAATTTCGTGAGGAAGCTAACATTTACGCAGCAAAGAAAGCAGTGGATGCAACTACTGTGGCGGCCCAAGGAAACCAGGCAAATTCCCCATCCTCTCTCTTCCTCTGTCTCCTCTGGCTTTTTCAAGATGATAAATTCTAAGGATTCCTTTATTAAACTAGTCTCTGACCTACCAGAGCTCCCTAGTGGGAGCCAGTGGGCTGTCACAGATGGATTCTTTACATCGTGTTACACACCACACAGGCAGATAGGACTCCCTTGTTGGAAATCCTTTGTATAAAGAGCAGAGAACTGATACAAATGGCAGCTGGCAGGATGCTGCCACCCTGTCATCTATCACTTCACTTACTGGGGACCCAGGCAGTGTTAATTTGGATTCATCTAATTAGGTTTGGGACCTATTGATGAGAGGAAAGAGGTCAATAGTGTAATTTGTCATGGTTGCCAATATTCTTATTCTTATAATTTGACATAGCTAATTACCTCATAAAAGTTGGAATCAATAAAAGATTGTCATTACAATAAGACCTCTCTACGTCTCAAACTGACACATTGGAGTTATCTTTTTTCTTAGATCCATTGGGATTTAAAATTATTTGAGAACCTGTTTCCTGTTCCTAAACAAATTCATTCTTTAAATAGCAATTTTATGGTAAGAATTTGAAATATCTCTTCAAGGACTTGTCATAAATTTTTCAATTAAATTTTTTGACTTATTTTAATTTACACATTTTTCCTATGAGATTTTTGTGCTACAGGATAGTTACTAACAATTTAAACCTGTGTGGTACTTGTACAAGTTCTGTGTATTGTAATTTTGTATAGGGAAATAATTTATTCTATTAACTGAGATTCATTCTATAAATTCTGAGCTTATTGACCTGAAACAAACATAATTTTACCAAAAATTTACTGAGATTTACTCTAAGTAGAAGTTGCATCGTCTATGATTTCATGTAGCTCTAATTTCAGGTTTTGTAAATTCAGACTTCCCTGTGAAAAGGTTTGTGCATTTCTGGAAATACTGATACAAATGTTACCATTTTTAGTTGAAAGTTTATCAAGGAGAATAAAGTTCCAAAGTCTTTTAAAAAATGGAGGAATGGAGCCAAAATGGCAGAGTGAGGGCACCAACTCACTTTAGCTCTACTGCCAATTCCTTCAGATGCCTCTAAAAAGAGAACTTGAAAAAAAAATTAGGGTGGTAGATTCCAGTAGGAGACAGAGTGTGGCAGATTTAGAGCCCAGGAAAGCCCAGAAAAGTAGACAAGAAGGATCTGTTACACTTGGCTGAGAGACTGCAGAGTGCACAGGCTGCACCAGCACAGACCCCTCCACAGCAGAGGATGGGGCAGACTGAAACAGAAGCAGCAGGGCAGATTCTCAAACATATCAGCACAGGATAGGAGTTCAGTGTAACTGAGAGAGAAAGAAATGCAGAGTCTCTGGTAACAGCAATAATCACTCCTGAAATTATCAGCCCACAAATTAAATGTTTGACAGTCACCTACTTGAACTTGTAGAAGCCAAGATGGCAGAGTGAACTGTAAGTACTCTTTCCCTCTCCTTGTTGACCTTGAAAAACCCAGAGAATACTGCCCTAGGAAAAAGTCTGAAATTGTGGGATCAGTTAAAAGGTTCAACAATCTCTCACCCCAGGAGGCCAGGGACCTCCGAAAGGAGAGTTCTTCTTGCTGTGACTGAAGGAGACCAGTGCAGGTCCTGAGATGCCCCAAACAGCTCCACCTTACAGAACCAGAGGGAGATCTTGAGTCCCAGTGGGTGAAACCCGTGAGCTCAAACATCAGGAACTCAGGCATGTCTTAGCACAATCAGGGAAATAGGGCAAATACCAGTGCAGATGGAGATTTACCAGTTGCTGAGGATGCTTGTGCTCTAGCTCAAGGGGGAGACCTCCTACAGCCAGGCCAGCCCTCCCTCACACCTCCCACAGTGAGCTTCAGTGTAACTCTGGGGGAAACACAGAAAGATTTCACTTGCCCTCAGCCTTGGCACACACAAGTCAGCTCAGCACCAGGAAAGCTGCAGTATATTAGCATCTAGCTAAAAGAACCAGAGGCCACAACACACAAAGCCCACAATACTAAGCACAAGAAAAGTGACACAGAGTTCCTTGGGCCAGAGAAGCAGAGATCCACTTGGAAAGTCAGGAAAAAGACAATCATCATGATCAAGAAGCAAACCAGAAAAGAAAAGACTACAGAATATTACCATGAGGACATATTTCAGAATACAAAGATAGAAGAGGTCAACATTGAGATTGTACTCACATCTGAAACCTCAGAAGGGAGTATAAACTGGTCTCAAGTGCAATCAGCATTCTTGGAAGAATTCAAGAAGGATTTTAAAAGCCAAATTAGAAAAGTAGAAGAATAATTAGCCCAAGATTTTTAAAATATGAAAAGATAATTCACTGAAGAATTAAAAAGGAAAACTGGGCAAATGAATAAGGAGATACAAAACCTAACTGGAAGAATTAGACAAATGGAAAAGGAAATTGCAAAAGGTAAATGAGGAAAACAGTCCAATAAAAATTGGAATTGGGCAAGTAGAAGCTAAGGACTCTATGATACATCGAGATTCAGTCAAACAGAATCAAAAGAATGAAAAAGTAGAAGAAAATGTAAAATATCTCATTGGAAAATAACTGACCTCCAAAATAGATTCAGGAGAGAAAATCTAACAATTATGGGCCTGCTGGAAAGTCGTAATGAAAAACGAACCTGGACAATATATTCCAAGAAATCTTCAAGGAAAACTGCCCAGAAATCCTGGATCCAGAGGGCAAAATAATCATCGAAGGAATCCACTGAGCATCTCCTGAAAGAGATATCAAATTGAAAACACTAAGGAATATTGCTGCCAAATTCTAGAACTATCAAGTTAAGGAGAAAATACTCCAAGCAGTCAGAAAGAAACAATGCAATTATTGAGGAACTACACTCAGGATCAAAAATAATCTTGCAGCTTCTACATTAAAAGACAGGTGGGATTGAGCATAGTATTTCAGGCAAGGAGATGAACTTTCACTGAAATGATGGATTTCTGATATTCCTGATGAAAACAAGAGAACTCAATAGAAATTTTGATATTCAAATTCAATACTCAAGAGAGGCACAAAAAGGGAACCAAGATAAAAAACAAATTGTTATTTTATATGGGCAAACTGCTTACATCCTTATAAGGGTGTATGATACTTGTTAATCTTGAGAATTGTATATTTATTATGATATTTAAAAGAGATATGTATACATGGAGGGAGTAGGTATAAATCAACTGATGTGATGATGACAAATGTGATTTATGGGTGTGAGAGGAGAAGACAAAAGAAGAAAGCAGACAATGGTAAACTGCATCACAGGAAGAGGCACAAAAACATATTATAGTAGAGGTAAAGAGTGGAAGGAGATGAACACTGTTTGAGATTTACTCTAACCTGATGTGGCTCAAGGAGGGAGCAAAATATTCAGTTAAGTATAGAAATTAATTATAGAAATTTAACTTATTGCATTTTTTTCAGGTCACAATGCAGTAAAAGTTATATGTAATAAGGCCACTGAATGATGGAACAAAAATTAACTTAATATTCAGTTAAGTATAGAAATTTAGCTTGCCTTTTAGGTAGTAGGAAGGGAAAGGGGAAAGAAAAATGAGGGAAGAAGTAGTAAGGGAAAATGGGAATAAAAAGGAAGGGGACCTGATAGAAGGGAAGAAAACCTCAGGGAGGTGGTAGTCATAAATAAAATTATTGTGGAAAAGGCAGAAGGGAGAACTAAAAGCATAGATGAGAGAAAATAGGATAGAGAGAAAGACACATATAGTAACCATAATTGTGGATGTGAATGGGATGAACTGTCCCATAAAAGGGAGGAAGGTAGCAGAATGAATTACAAGCCATAATCCAACAATATGTTGTTCATAAGAAATACATCTGAGACAAGAATACACACAGGATAAAGGTAAAAGTTTGAAGCAGTACATATTATGGTTCAGCTAATGTAATAAAAGCAGGTGTACCAATTCTAATCTCAGACAAAGCAAAAGTAGAAATACATCTAATCAAAAGAGATAAGAAAGGAAGCTATACCCTGATAAAAGGCACCACAGACAATGAAACAATATCATTACTAAGCATATATGTTCCAATTGGTATAGAATCCCAATTCTTAGAGGAAAAGTTAAGGGACTTACAGGAAGACACAGACAGCAAAAGTATACTAGTATAACCTTACTCTCTCTATGAGCTTGATAAAACTAACCTCAAAATAAACAAGAAAGAAGTTAAGGAGGTGAATAGAACTCTGGATAGAAATACGGATAGATATGATAGATCTCTGGAGAAAATTGAATGGGAATAGAAAGGAATATACCTTTTTTCTCAGTGGTACATGGCACATATACTAGGGCATTAAATCCTCAAAATTCAGTGGAGCAAGGCAGATAATCAAAGCATTTTTTTCAGGCCACAATGCAGTAAAAGTTGTATGTAATAAAAGGCCATGGAATGATGGAATAAAAATTAAATGGAAACTAAATAATGCAATCGTAAAGAATGAGTTATACAAACAAAAAAATAGAAACAATCAACAACTTCATTCAACAGACTAACAATAATGAGACAACCTATTAAAACTTATGGTATGTTGTAAAACTTGTGGTTAGACGAACTTTTATATCATTGAATGCCTACATGAATAAGATATAGAAAGAGGCAATTAATGGATTGGACTTGCAGTTAAAAAAACTAGGAAAAACAACAAATTGAATATCCCCAAGTAAATACCAAATTATAAATCCTGAAAGGAGAGATTAATAAAATTGAAATTAAGAAAACTATTGACCTAATAAATAAAACTAAGAGTTTGTTTTATGAAAAAGAAACAATAAAATTCACAAAACTTTGGCAAATTTGATTTTAAAAAAAAAGAAAAAAGAAAAATAATTACCAGTATCAAAAATGAAAAGGATGAACTCACTTCCAATGAGGAAGAAATTAAAACAATATTCAGAAACTACTTTGCCGAACTGTATACCCATTAATTTTACAATGTAAGTGAAATGAATAAATATTTTTTTAAAAATATAAATTTTCCAGATTAATCAAAGATGATGTAAAACATGTCAATGATCACATCTCACAAAAAAAAAAAAAAATTGAACAAGCCGTCAACGAATTCCATCTCCAGGGTCAGATAGATTTACAAGTGAATTCTATCAAACATTTAAAGAACAGTTAATTCCTAAACTATAAAGAGTGCTTGAGAAAACTAGCAAAGAAGGACTCCTAACAAATTCTTTTTATGATACAAATATGGTTCTGATACCTAAAGCAGGGACAGACAAAACAGAGAAAGAAAATTATAGACCAATCTCCCTAATCAATATAGATGAAAAAATTTTAAATAGGGTACTATCAAAGAGATTACAGCAACTTATCATGAGAATAATATATTATAATCATGTAGGATTTATACTAAGAATGCAGGGATGGTTCAATATTAGGAAAACTATCAGCATTATTTATCATATTAACAACAAAACTAACAGAAATCATATGATTATCCCAATAGTTGCAGAAAAAGCTTTTGAGAAAACACAACACTCATTCCTATTGAAAACACTGGAGAGCAAAGGAATAAATGGAGACTTCCTGAAATAGAGAATCAACCTAAAACTGTCAGGAAGCATTATATGCAATGGATATAAGCCAGATGCATTTCCAGTAAGATCAGGGGTGAAACAAGGGTGTCCATCATCACCACTTTTATTATTTTATTGCTTATTAATTAGGGAATGGCTGAACAAATTTTGGCATACAAATATACTTGAATACTGTTGTGCTATAAGAAATGACAAATTGAGCACTACAGAAAAACCTGGAACAACTTATATGAACTGATGCTGCGTGAAATGAGCAGAGTCAGGAGAACATTATCCACGGTAACATCCACAGTGTATGTAGATTGATTCTGATAGACTTAGCCCTTCACAGCAATGCAAGAACCTAAAATATTCCCAAAAGACACTTCAGGCAAAATGCCATTCACATCTGGAGAAAGGACTACAGATTTGGAACACAGGATGAAGCAAATTATTTTCTTTTGTGTTATGTTTTGTTTCCATTTTGTTTTTCTCATGGTCTTTCCTATGCATTTAAATTCTTCTATGCAACATGACTAATGTGAAAATGTATTTAATAAGAATGCATGTGTAGAACCCATATAAGATTACATGCCACCTAAGGGAGAGAGGGGAGAAAAATTAAGACTTATGGAAGTGATTTTTGAAACTGAAAACAAATAAATTAATTTTAAAAATAAGTATAAGGTAATTTGTACAAGGAAGGAAATTGCTGAAAATTTAGCAGAAAATATATTAAATTCAACCTTTAATTTTAAAAAGTAGTATTATTATCTTTCTTGCCAACTGTAAACGTTCTCAGAAAAATTCAGCTTGGCCAAGTCTTGTGCCAACTTTGTATCAGCTTCAGTTTCTTCTCAACTACTTCATACTATGTTGCAACACAAAATTGGTCCAAATCTTTCCTTATCAAGCTACCTAATATTTTACAAGTGAGAATATACTGTCATCTAAGATTTTCCTTGGCTACCATCGTTCTTCTTGACAAACAGATGAATTGTTTGTCAGCTGAACTAGTTTAATGGTTCTTTTAGCATTTTCTGTGTAAACAGTTACGTATGTATATATGTATACACACACACACACACATACACACACAGAAGTTGAATTTATAAAAAAAATGACAATCTAAACATTCCTTTTTTTTCAATTCCCAGTTTTCTGAAGCAACATCTTTTAAAAATAAGTTTTTGAAAGTTAGCTCATTTTCCCCCAATGTAACTGTGAAGAACATTATAGCACAAACTCTGTAGAAGGCTAGTAATATACTCTCTTGAACCCGAGATGTTTTGTCAATAGACATTAACATGCTCTGTGGCCTTAACTATGTAGATTAAATACTTCATGTTGTTGTTGTTATTGCTGTTTTCCTAGACAGAGAGATGTAATAAAGCACAAATGACCACCTACAGTTTGGAAAGGAGTTCAGGACCAGCATAAAATATATAAACTCATATTGCTTAGTACATATAACTTGAAAACTCACTTAACTTCCATAAATTGAAACTGTAATTATTAATACTACTCTTAAAAATATCAGACATGCACATTTTGGTAAATTGGGTATCTGATTTGCTCTTCAATATCAATAAACACTTCTTAACTGCCTACTCTGTGCCAGGTACTGTGCTAAGTGCTGAGGATACAAAAAGAGAAAAAAGACAGTCCTGTCTCTCAGGGAGCTCATAGCCTAATGGAGAGACAGAATGAAAACAAATATGTACAAAGCAAGCTATATGCAGGGTATATAGGAAATAAATCCTAGGATTAAGAATGGGTTACAAGTAGCATTTCTTCTGAGCTCTACTATTCTGTAATCTCCAGGGAAGAGGAAAGGAAAAACAAAAGATCCTCAAGATCCAACCTTACAACTGAACATTGAGCTTTCCCATAATGTTGAGTCTGGTTAGACCATATGATCTCCTATGCCTCTTGTGTCATACTTCTGAGGAAGGAGGCAATATTTTACTCTCTGCATTCACTTTCTTTTGGGGATGTCCAAGTTGGTGTTTAATAGGGAATTTTTAATTTGTCCTTTTCCTAGAGTTTTTTAATGGCATACTCAACTTATAGATCTGTTCTTTCACTCTTTTACTTACAGACATTTTTGAGATACAAAATTTCCCCTAAGTTATTACTTTAAATTTATCCCACAAATTTGGTATTTCAAATACAAATTTCATTGCCGTCAATGTCTTGAATAACAGTATTTGCTGCTATAATTAGTTGTGACTCGTTCCTTAGGATTAGATTTTTAAATTTCCAATTAATTTTAATCTATTTTTAATTTTATTTAATCTATTTAATTAATTTATTATTATAATATATTATGATATAATATAATACAATTAATATAATATAATAAATTATAAAATTGATGTAATATATTTTACTACATTTTATATATAATATATTTATATGTGTAATATATTCTACTATATTTAATAATATAATAATTACAATATTAATTTAATCTATTGAATTGAGTCTATTAGATTAATTCCAATTAATTTAATTTACTTAATACCCCTTTGTTGAATATAATTTATTGTATTATGATATGAAAAGGATACATTTAATACTTCTTCTTTTCTGAATTCAGTTTTTATGCCCTAAGACGTTGTGAATTTTGGTGAAGGTTCTATGTGCAGCCGAAAAAAAAAGTTTTACTTCATTATTTTTCTGTTGTATTTTCTCTAGAGGTGTATCATATCTAACTTTTCCAAAAATCTATTCATCTTCTTAACTTCTTTCTTATTTATTTTATGATTAGATTTATCTCATTCTGAGAAAGTTGAGGTCCCTGAGTAGTATAGTTTTAATGTTTCCTTCTATAATCCTCTGAAGCATTTCTTTAAGAATCTGGATTTTTTAGCATTTGATGCATACATATTTAATAATGATCTTGCTTCATTGTCTACTATACCTTTTAGCAAAATATAATTTCCCTGATTATCTCTTTTAATTTTATCTCTTTTTTTTTTTTTTGCTTCTCTTTCCTGAGATAGCATTTTGTTACACCTGCTTTTTTTTTTTTTTTTTACCTCGGCTGAAGCATAATATATTCTGCTCCAACTCCATATTTTTATTTTGTGTCTATCTTTCTTCTTCGTGTGTGTGTGTGTGTGTGTGTGTGTGTGTGTGTGTTGTGTATTGTAAACATCAAATTCTACAATTCTGGAGTCTAATCCTTGCTACTATCCTTTTTCCATTTTATGGGTAAGTTAACCCCATTCACATTGAAAGTTATGAATACTAACTATTTATTTCTCACCATCCTATTTTACCCTTGTTTATCCTCCTCTCTTATTTTTTATACTATCCTTCTCCAAAAGTCTGTTTTACTTCCAAACACTAAATTCATCCTTCCTTTCCTAATTTCTCTCCCACTTTTTCTTATCCCTTACCCCTCCTAACTTCCCTTTTGTTATTGTTATACCCTTTTTTGTCATTCCTTTTCTGAGCTAATTTAGATGAGAGGAAGGTTCAACTAGTGCCTGCCTCCCACCATTTTCCCCTCCACTTTTACAGATTATTTACAGATATTTTTTGAGAACTTCTTTTATGCGAGATGATTACCCCAATTCTTCCTCTTCCTTTTTTCTTCTTGAGATGATTATCCCAATTCTTTCTCTCCCTTCCTTCTTCTCCCAGTGCATGCTTCTTTCTAACCCCTTAATTCACTTCTGAGATTATTTCATCACAGTCAAATAACATCACTGCACTCTGTTTATGAATGCACCTAATTGCTCTAATAATGAGAAATATCTCAAGAGTTACAAGCATGGTCTTCCTATCTATGAATGTAAGCAGTTTAACCCCCTTAAGGCCTTTATTATTTCACTTTCATTTTTACCTTTTCATGCTTCTCTTTATTGTCTTTGAAATGTGAATACTCTTTATTTCAGATTATAAAGTTACAAATAGATTCAATGGATGCTTGCTCCATCAAATAATTTTTTTTAAGCCAATGACTTTCCTTTGCTATAAAACTGTCAAACATTAAGCTGTTAGATGAGATACTACTGCAGAATATGAAAAGTCAGTATGGGCAGTTTTATATAACTTAAGGGATAAAATAATTGTGATCTTTCACTCTGATAGAGCAAGTTATCTTAAATTGTATTCATGATAGTAAATGATTCTACGTCATGGAAACTCATAAGTAACAATAAGGAGAAGAAAGATTGGGGACCCTAGATATATTGCACCTGTTACAGGGGCCTCAGTTTTTTTTTCTTTGCTCTCTTGTCTCAAAGTAGAGATGTCATCAACATAAGGTTATATTGATTGCTTCCTTTCATTAGTTACCTCTCCTCACTGAAGAATGCTTAGAATATAGTGTAATCAGTAAATGTTGGCTAGTTGAAAAGTTTTTGCTTACAATTAGTAAACCTATAATACTAAGAATATATTTTTTAAAAATCTTGAAGTTATTGTTTAAAATTAACATAATTACAATCACTTAGTGAGATTACTTGACATCTTATAAGTCTTTGTGTTTAATTATTTTGAATGTGAATACTTCCAAAGTAATTTTAATTTGCCAAAAAATTGCATCATTGCCATTTTAGTAAGACTAAAGCCAACTTTTCATGCAGAAAATTTGATAATTATTCAGCCATTCTTAAAGCAAAATAATAGGAAACTGCACCTATTTTTCAAACTACTTGCTAACAGCAAGGAGTTTTTTGTCACTAAATGCATGTTTCATCAGCTGCAGCCCAAGAAAACTTGGGAAAGAAACAGTAATGAAGATATTTACATCTAGCAAATCTGCCACGTTTGTACTCTCTGTAAAATATCATCTTGGGCACTGTGGGTTCTGTTGTCTTCTTTAAGGAACTCCAAGTATGACACTGTATCACTAAGGGTTGTGGGAGTAAGATATATCTACACCAGAATTAAAGACCTCACAATGTCATTAGTAAGTTGTCTCACTTTTTGTGACTTCACAAAGTAATCATCATGATTCTCTTTTAGAAAAAAAAATCCAAGAATATGGCAGAGTGGTAGCCCAGGGAGGGAATTAAGCAGAGCAAAGAGAGAGCCACAGAGCCCCAGGTATCAGCAGCAGCTGTTCCTGGGACTATTGGCCCACACATTAAATGTCTGTAAGTCACCTACTTGAAATACCCAGAGCCAAAATGACAGAGTGAATGTAAATCCTCTCTCTTCCTCCCCTTGTTGACCTGAAATGAACCATAAAATATTTCCCCAGAAAAATACTGGAACAGTGGGATCAGCAGAAGGGACAAACAATCTCATAGTACATGAGACTAGGAAAGTAACTAAGGAGTATTCCTCTTACTGTGGCAGAGGACCAAAGTTGTCCCAGACAGCCCAACCTCAGGGAACAGGAGGATATCTTGAGCTTCAGGAGGGCGGAGCCTCGAAACCACCAACACCAGGAGCCCAGGAATGTTTCAGTGCTCCAGGGGAAACAAGAAGACAATAGGGCAGCCAGGATCAGCAACCTCTAAGCTTGCCTTTGCTCCAGGTCAACTGAAGAGATCTCCCATGATTAGGCCACACCTGCCCTACACTTAGCAAGCTAGCTCCAGGGCTAATCTGGGGAAACGCAAAGAAAAAAAAAGTCACCTGGCCTCTGCTTTCTCACACCAACCAGCTTCTTTAAAGAACCAGGTTCTTTAGCTTCTAGCTGAAAAAACAAGAGGCCACAATAAACAAAGTGCTATCATCAAGAGTATGAAGAAGCAAAGTAAGAAGGAAAAAAAAAAACACGAATATCAAAGAGGTCAGTATTGAGACTGTACTCCTATCTGAAGGGACTATGAACTGGATGCATGTACAAAGAGCACTCTTGGAAGAACTGAAGAAGGAAGTAGAAGAAAAACTGGCAATGCTTTTAAATGTATGAAAAAAAGAATTCACTGAAGAGAACAGCTCCTTAAAAACTGAAAATTGAAGAAATGGAAAAGGAAGTATAAAAATTAACTGGAGAAAATGACTTCTTTAAAGGAATAATGGGACAGATGGAAAAGGAGATGCAGAAGGCAACTGAAAAAAACAAGTTGGTAAAATTAGAATTGGGCAAGTAGAAGCTAATAACTCTATGATACATCAAGAATCAGTCAAACAAAATCGAAAGAATGAAAAGATAGAAGAAAATGTAAAATACCAAATTGGAAAAACAAATGACCTGGAAAGTATATCCAGGGGAGAAAATTTAAGAATTATTGGCCTACCAGGAATCCATGATGAAGAAGAGAATCTGGACAATATCTTCTAAGAGATCATCAAGGAAAACTGTTCAAAAGTGCTAGAATGAGAGGGAAAAATAGTCATCAAAAGAATTCACCATTTTTCTCCTGAAAGGCATCCCATACTAAAAACACCAAGAAATATTGTTGTCAAATTCCAGAACTATCAAGTGAAGGAGAAAAATACTACCAGAAGCTAGAAAAACAACAACAACAACAACAACAACATTCAAATATCAAGGAGCTACAATCAGGATCACCCAGGACCTTGCAGCTGCTACATTAAAAGAGAGAAGGAATTGGAATATGATATTCCATAAGGCCTAGTAGCTTGGACTACAACCAAGGATCAATGACCTAGCAAAGTTCACCATAACAATTCAGGGAAGGAGATGGATATTCAATGAAATAAGGGATTTCCAGACCTTCCAGATACCCAGAACTCAATAGAGAATTCGACCTTCAAACTCAGGTCTCAAGGGAGGCATAAAAAGTTAAACAAGGGAAAAGAAAAACTTGTTACTCAATTTGGGCAAACTGTTTACCTCACTATAAGGGAAGATGATACTAGTTAATCTTGAGAATTGCATATCTATTATGACATATAAAAGAAATATACATGCATAGAGAGAATGGGTATTGCCAGGCCTAGAGGCCTGTATTGGGCTACCCGAGTCTTTCTTACCTCACCTCCGAGGTCTTCGGCTGGCCAAGCCGGATGCACATATGAGAGAAAGGACGTTCCAGAGTCGAACAGGGGTTGAGCTTTATTTCAGGGTCTGGGTTACAAGTGCAGGGGGGTCTTCCTTAGGAGGAAGAGGGGGAGATTTCCTAAGGAGGCTAAGCTTAAGGGATTGGAAGTAGAAGTACAAGCGGGGAGAGAGGGGGAGGGGAGAGAGGAAAGAAAAGAAGCGGAGCCTACTGTCCTCTTTGGCTCCACACGTGCTAAGAGAGAGCTTTCAGGCTTCCTCAATCCTACTTAACCTTCAGCCGCACAGTTTGCATCTCAATACCGTGCTGTTAGGTAACTAGGTGTGCTCCAATCCGGGACAACCTCGAGGGCAGGGAGACTCCACCTATCACGTATCTCCCGGGGAGAGGCGGAAATACCCGAGCTAGCCGAGCTAGCTCAGTCTGACCTTCTCAAACCCCCGCTGTTCATGGAGGGCCTCGTAAGACTCTAAGATTTAGAAGTCCCACTTTTACCCGCCCGAGACCGTCCACACGGAATTGAGCTTCCAATCCCAACAGGGTATAAAGTAAATTACATGATGATAAAAATGTGATTTAAGCATGCAAAGGGATTATAACAAGAAATTTGAAAAAGAGGAAGTAGAAAATGGTAAATTACATCATAGGAAGAAGTACAAAATTTCATTTCAGTTCAGGGAAAGAGGGGAGGGAGATGAGCATTGTTTGAGAGGTACTTTAATCTGATATCACTCAAGGAGGGTACAACAAACTTAATTAAGCATATAAATCTAACTGGCTCTATAGCCAGTAGGAGTGGAAGGGGAGAAGAAAAGAGAGGGGAGGTTAAAAGGGAGGGAAGAAGTAATAAGGGTAAAGGGGAATAAAAGGGAGAGGAGGGCTTAAGGAAGGGAAGACTGGGGAGGTGGTGGTCAAAAATTAAAGCTCTATTGGGGAGGGGAAGGGAGAACTAAAAGCATAAACAAGAGAAAAGGGGATGGAGGGAAAAATAGATTGTAATCATAACAGTGAATGTGAATGGGATGGACTCTCCCATAAAACAGGGAGAAATAGCAGAATGGATTAAATGCCATAATCTAACAATATGTTGTTTACAAGAAATGCATTTGAAACAGGGGTAGGCACATGGGGTAAAGGTAAAAGGTTGGAGTAGAATATATTGTGCTTCAGCTGATGTGAGAAAAGCAGGAGTAGCAATCCTAATCTCAGAGAAAACAACGATAGAAATAGATCTAATCAAAAGAGATAAGGAATGACACTATATCTTGATAAAAGGCACCCTAGATAATGAATCAATATCATTATTAAACATATATGCTTCAAGTGGTATAGCACCCAGATTCTTAGTGGAGAAGTTAAGAGAGTTACAGGAAGAAATAGACAGCAAAAACATTCTAGTGGGGTCCTCAACCTCCCCCTCTCTGAACTTGATAAATCAAACCTTAAAATAAATAAGAAAGAAGTTAAGGAGGTGAGTAAAACTCTGGATAAGGTAAATATGATAGATCTCTGGAGAAAATTGAATGGGGATAGAAAGGAATATAGTTGTTTCTCAGAGGTCCATGGCATATGTAAAAAAATTGACCATGTACTAGGGGATAAAAGCCTGACAATACAGTGCAGAAAGGCAGAGATAGTCAATGTACCATTCTCAGTTCATAATACAATAAAAATTATATGTAATAATAGATTATGGAAAGATACACCAAAAATCAACTGGAAACTAAATAATCTAATCTAATCTAATTCTTTAGAATGAGTAAGCTAAACAATAAATCATACAAACCATCAACTCCATTCAAAAGAATGACAATAATGCGACAACCTATCAAATCTTATGGAATACTGCAAAAGTAGTTCTCAGGGGAAGCTTATATATTTGAATTCCTACATGAATAAAATAAAGAAAGAGGAGATCAATAAATTGGGCATGCAGCTGAATAATCTCAACAAAGAACAAATTGAAAATCCCCAAGTAAATATCAAATTAGAATTCCTGATAGCCAAAGGAGAGATTCAGAAAATTGAAATTAAGAAAGCTGTTGGACAAATAAATAAAAATAAGAGTTGCTTTTATGAAAAAAAAAACCAATAAAATTGATAAAACTTTGGTCAATTTGATTAAAAGAAAGAAAGAAGAAAACCAAATTACCAATATCAAAAACGAAAGGGGTGAACTATCCTCCAATGAGGAGTAAACTAAAACAATAATTAGAAATTACTTTGCCCAACTGCATGCCCACAAATTCTACAATCTAAATGAGATGGATGATTATTTTAAAATATAAATTGCCCAGATTACCAGAAGAGGAAATTGAATACTTAAACAACCCCATCTCAGAAAAAGAAATTGAACAAGCCATTAATGAACTCCCTAGGAAAAAATCTCCAGGACCAAATGGATTCACAAGTGAATTCTATCAAACACTGACAGAAGAGTTAATTTCAATACTATATAGACTATTTGGGAAAAGTAGAGGAGTCCTCCCAAATTCTTTTTATTATACAAATATGATTTTGATACCTAAAACAAGAATAGCCAAAACGGAGAAAGAAAATTACAGAAAAATTTCTCTAATGAATACAGATGCAAAAATTTTAAATAAGATTCTTGCAAAAAGAATACAACAACTTTTCGTGAGAATAATACATTATGACCAAGTAGGATTCATACCAGGAATGCAAGGCTGGTTCAATATTAGCAAAACTATTAGTATTACTGATCATATCAACAACAAACCTAACAGAAATCACATGATTATTTCAATAGATGCAGAAAAAGCTTTTGACAAAATACAAGACCCATTCCTACTGAAAACACTGGAGAACATAGGAATAAATGGAACTTTCTATGAATTAATAAGTAATGTCTACCTAAAACCTTCAGGAAGTGTTATATGCAATGAAGATAAGGTAGATGCATTTCCAGTAAGATCAAGGGTGAAACAAGGATGTCCATTATCACCACTATTATTCAATACGGTACTAGAAATTTTAGCTGTAACAATTAGAGAAGGTAAACAAATTAAAGGAATTAGAATAGACAAAGAAGAAACTGAGGTATCACTCTTTGCAGATGATGCGATGATACACTTAGAGAAATCCAGAGATTAAAGTAAAAAACTACTAGAAATATTAAAAATCTTTTGCAAAGTTGCAGGTTACAAAATAAACTCACACAGATCTTCTGCATTTTATATATTACTAAAAAAACCCAATATCAAGAGATAGAAAGATGAATACCATTTAAAGTTAGTGTAAACACTATAAAATATTTGGAAGTATATCTACCAAAACAAATCCAAGGACTATACTAACACAATTATAAGACACTTTTTGCAGATATAAAGTCACACCTAAGAAAGTGGAAAAACATCAGCTCTTCATGGGCACGGTGAGCCAATATAATAAAAATGGCAGTTCTACCTAAATAAATGTTCTTTTTTAGTGTCATACCAATCAAACTATCAGATAATTATTTTCTAGAGCAAATCAAAACAACTCTAAAATACCACATCACACCCATCAGATTGGCTAACCTGACAATACCAGAAGATCATAAATGCTGTAGAAGATGTGGGAGAGTTGAAACACTCATCCATTCTTTGTGGAACTGCGAGCTGATCCAACCATTCTGGAGAGCAATTTTGAACTATGCTGAAAGGGCTACAAAAATGTGCATATCCTTTGATCCAGCAATATGGCTTCTAGGACTATATCCCCAAGAGATCACAAAAATGGGAAAGGGTCCCACATGTGCAAAAATATTTATAATAGGATTCTTTGTGGTGACCAAAAACTGGAAACCAAGGGAATGCCCATCAATTAGGGAATGGCTGAATAAAGTGTGGTATATGAATGTAATGGAACACTACTGTCTTGTAAGAAGTGATGAACAGGAAGACTTCAGAGAAATCTGGAAAGACTTATATGATCTTATGCTGATTGAAAAGAGCAGAAACAGGAGAACTTTGTAAACAGCAACAACCACAGTGAGCAAGGATCTCTTCTGGTAGACTTGGAATTTCATTGCAATGCAAGGACTTAAAAAATTCCCAATAGTCTTTTAAGGCAAAATGCCTTCCACATCCAGAGAAACAACTAAGGAATTCAATCTCAGAATGTAGCAGATCATTTTCTTTTTTATTAAGTTTTGGTTTGCTGTATGATTTCTCCCATTCATTTTAATTCTTCTATACAATATGAAAATTGTGAAAATGTATTTCACAACAGTGTATTGTAGAACCTTTATAAAATTTTGTGGCTTCTTGGGGAACAAGGGGGAAGGTGAAGATGAGGGAGTTGGAGAGAGGGAAAGGAAAAAATCTAGGTTGTATGGTAGTGATTGTGGAATACTGAAAATAAATTTAAAAAAAATAAGAAAAAAATAACGAAAAAATCCTTAGAGAATTCTCCATCTTACCCCATCATTCTTCTTTTCTTCTTTAACACACATGGCCTGAGTAGATACCTTTACATTACTCCAGTGTCCATTTTCTAGCCCATGAAATCTTGCCAAGTTTTATGCCACCCTTTCTCTGCATAAAACATGATAGGAGACAATTGAGTAACTGGTATGGGGTAGGGACACTTTGACTACTTTGGTTCACTTAGATCCCAAATAGCCAGCAACATTAGACCAAAAGGCTTGTGTTTCACTTGATAAAACCCTGTGTATGATTTTCCTTTGGTATTTCTGTACATAACAAACTGATGTCTCTCAAAGCGGAAATTGTAAAGTAGTTCAACAGGGTCTTGTGTGATGGTAGAATTTTGGGGGGATCATGACCAGCCAGAGCACTCAACACGATTGCTACGTCATCCACAGACCTTTTTTTTAAGATTCTAAAACATTCATAAAATTCTCCAGTGGAATGAGAACATAATGGGAAACTTGTCCATAAGTTGGCTTTAAAACAACAAGCCCATCCAAGGTAGATGGGTTTCTTGTTTAACTACCTGCATTTGACCCCAAAAATGCAAAGCATGTATGTGAATGCAGCAGCAATGTTACCTCTAAAGCTGGCTCTTGATTGATTCAAAGTGAATCTTTGTCCACTCTGTGGTGGTTCTGCTTTCACTTTTCTCAGTATTGCTTTGGGTAACTCTAGGGGTTTCTACCTGACCCAATTACACCATCTGTGTTTCCAGGTCCCATAGGAAACTCATTAAAATTCAGTTTTCTTAGAACAGCCCCCTATTGATTAATTTTTTAACTACTACACTATTATAAGGAGATATACAACCTTTTAGCCTTTTGGACACACGTGTTGTTTCAATGCAAGCAGTAGCAAAGCTATCTTTTGTGGCAGTGGGAACTCCAACTAGAATTCCAAGGGCCTTATCTTACTTATAGTTCCCTTCTGATTCTTCAGCTCATGTTAAGGCCTTCTCTTCTGACAGGGTAACACAAGCATTAAGAAATCTGGTTTCTGGTAGGAGTTCCTACCAGCTCTAGGTCTCCTCCCAATATCCCATAAAATACCTGTAAAAATGACTCTAAACAAATTCTAGAACAGCAGAAACTGCAAAACGACAGAGTGAAAGAAATTTCCAGTCGAAGACAGCCTGGAAGGCTGACAGGAAATGTCTATCCAGTGTTGGCCATGTGGTGCAGCAGGGGCAAGATGAGATCAGGTTTCAAGGTGTGGGGTTATGGGGATACCTAAAAGCAGTGCTCAAAAAAAGAGCCTAGACATCACCTTTCATCAAATGATCAATGAAAACTGTGCTGATATTCTAGAACCAGAGGGCAAAGTAAATATTGAAAGAATACACTGATCACCTCCTGAAAGAGATCTTAAAAGAAAAACTCCTAGGAATATTATAGCTAGATTCCAGAGTTCCCAGGTCAAGGAGAAAATATTGCAAGCAGCCAAAAAGAAACAATTCCAGTATTGCAAAAATAAAATTAGGATAACACAAGACCTAGCAGCTTCTACATTAGGGGATCAAAGGGCTTGTAATATGATATTCCAGAAGTCAAAGGAACTAGGAGTAAAACCAAGAATCACCTACTCAGCAAAACTGAGTATAATACTTCAGGGGAAAAATGGTCATTCAATGAAATAGAGACCTTTCAAGCATTCTTGAAGAAAAGACCAGAGCTGAATAGAAAATTTGACTTTCAAACACAAGAATCAAGAGAAGCATGAAAAGGTAAACAGGAAAGAGAAATCATAAGGGATTTACTAAAGTTGAACTGTTTATATTCCTACATGAGAGGATAATATTTGTAATGTTATAGACTTTTCTTAGTACTTGGATAGTTGGAGGGACTATATACATATAGACAGAGGCCACAGGTTGAGTTGAATAGGAAAGGATGATATCTAAAGAAATAAAGAGGTGAGAGAGGAATATATTGGGAGTATAAAGAGAGAAATGGAGTGGGGCAAATTATTTTTCATAAAAGAGCCCAGAAAAAGCCTTTTCAATAGAGGAGAAAAGGAGGTAGGTGAGAGGCATAAAGTAAAGCTTACTCTTATCACATTTTGCTTAAGGAGGGAATAACATGTATGCTCAATTTTGGTATGAAAGTCTGTCTTACACTACAGGAAAGTAGGGGAGAAGGGAATAAGTAAGGTAGGGAGGATGAAAGAAGGGAGGGCAAATGGGAGGAGCAAGTAATTAGAAGGAAGCACTTTAGGGGAGGGACAAGGTCATAAGAGAGAATAGAATAAATGGGAGGCAGGACAGGATGGAGGCAAATATAGTTAGTCTTTCACAGCATGACTCTTATGAAAGTCTTTCACACAACTGCACATGTACAACCTAAATTGAATTGCTTGCCTTCTCAGTGGGGATGGGTGGGGAGGGAGGAAGGGAGAGAAGCTGGAACTCAAAGGTTTAGGAATGAATGTTGAGAATTATTTTTGTATGCAACTGGGAAATAAGAAATACAGGTAATGGAGTATAGAAATCTACCTTGCCTTACAAGAAAAAGGAGAGGATGGGGATGAGGGAAAGGAGGGGTATGATAGAAAAGAGGGCAGGTTGGCCGAAGGGGTCATCAGAATGCATGGTGTCCTGGGGTGGGGAAAGGGGAGAGAAGGGGAGAAAATTTGGAACTCAACATCTTGTGGAAATGAATGTCAAAAATAAAAATAAATAAATAAATTTTAAAAAGAATGGAAATCCAAATTGGGCAAATGGAAAAAGAGGAACGAAAATTCATTGAACAGTAGAAATAATTTTTAAAATAGCTATGTTTGATCAAATGGAAAAGGAGGTACAAATGCTCCCTGAAAATAAATTCTTTAAATATTGTAATTGAGCAAGTTGAAGCTAATGACTTGATGAGACATCAAGAAACAATAAAACTAAACCAAAAGAAAGGGGATAACACAGAAGACAATGTAAAATATCTTATTAGAAAAACAAGTGACCTGAAAAAGTTTCCAGGAAATATAAATTAAAATTAGTGGGCTTCATGAAAGACATGATTAGAAAAAAAAAAAAAAGCCTAGACGTAGCCTTTCAAGAAATTACCAGGGAAAACTGTCCTGGTATCCTAGTAACAGAAGGTAAAAAAGAAATTGAAAGATTCCACCAATCACTTCCTGAAAGAGATCCCAAAATGGCAACTCCCAGGCATTTTCAGTTAAATTCTAGAGCTCTCATGTTAAGGACACAATATTTCAAGCAGCCAGAAAGAAACAATTCAAGTGTCATGGAGGTAGTTGAGGTAACACAAGATTTAGCAGATGCTACATTAAAAGACCTGAATGCATGGAATACAAAATTTCAGATTACAAAGGAGTTAAGTCTAAGATTACAATGAAGAATCACCTATCCAGCAAAAGAGTTTAATTCTTAGGAGGAAAATCTGACATTCAATGAAATACAGGGCTTTAAAGTTTTCCTAATGAAAAGACCAGAGCTGAATAGAACGCTTGGCTTCCAGACACAAGACTCAAAAGAAACATAAAAAGATAAACAGAGAAGGGAAATCACAAGGAATTTAATAAAGTTAAACTGGTTACATTACTATATGGGAAGAAGATACTTGTAACATAAGTTTCACATTACTTGGCCAGTTAGAAGGAATGGTATAGAAAGAGGGCCCTGGTGTGAGTTGAATATGAGGGGATGATATCTTTAAAATAAAATCAAGGAGTAAGAAAGAGGAATGCACTGGCAGAAAGGGGAAGAGAGAGGTAGAATGGAATAAATTATCTCACATAGAAGACTCAAGAAAGAGCTGTTACAGTGGAGGGGAAGATGGGGGATGCAGTAGGGAAAACTTGAACATTACTTTCATCGGAACTGACTCAAAGAGGGTATAATACACATAATCAATTGAGTGCAAAAATCTATCTTACCCTACAGCAGGCCTGCACAAGCTGTGATGGCTCACAGGCCACTTGTGTCACCTCAAAAACTTTTAGATGGCCTGCCAAAAAGATGCTTTCTTCAGTATTTTTATGCCTCTTTTACCAAATTGTTGACTATTTTTTCATAAATTTCTTGGATCACTCTAATTTGTTTTCCATATTTTCCCTCTACTTCTCTTACTTGATTTTTAAATCCTTTTTGAGTGCTTCCAGGATTTTGTTGACTTTCTGTCTAATTCTCTGTTTTTTTCTACTTTGCATCTTTTCTTGTAGCTATTTTGACTTTAATGTCTTCTAAGTTGTATTTTGACTTTTCTTATGACTGTAGTAGTTTTTATGTAGTTAGGTTCTTTTGCAGCTTGCTTTTTTCCAACTTATTTGTTGACTTTTAACTTTATATTAAGATTTGACTCTGCTCTTAGGGTGAAGAGAGCAGTCTCAAGCTTCAGGTTTTTTTATGCTTTTGTTTTCTGAATATCTACAAAATTATAGTCCTTCCAAGGTGATATGACTGAAGGAAAGGTGTGGTCATTGCTCTCCTGGCTTGTGCTCTGGTCTTTATCCAGCAATTAATCTTACTCCCCTCCAAATACAACTATTAGCACTCTTCTTGTCCTAGAACTGTGATTATGAGCCCTGTTTTCCTGAAGCTGAAAATTCTAATTCTCCCTTCCATCTTGGAACTATGATGAGGGCCCCTGCTCCCCTGAGACCATAAGCATTAATGCTTTTCTTCATCCTGGAACTGCACCTAGATAATGCAACTGTATTTTGTACCCAGCTGTATCAGTAAAAACCACAACCTACACGAGGCAGGGGGCTGCTATCACAGGTTCTTAGATCTGAATTCATAAAAGGAAAGGCAAAGTTTGAGGAATTAACAATCACTTTAATCAAGAGCATATATCATTCACCTAGTTCAGAGGAGTCAGTATCCTGAACTTCAAAGAAAATACAGAGGAATCAAAGATCAATAGACATGGCTTCCTCTGCTTGACCATCAACAGACAGGTCCACCTGTCTGACCATAGTTACCTGGAAGGGAAGCATAGACATCTGGGCTTTCCAAGTCAGGGAGCTCCTTAAGTGGCTTCCCTGAGTCTTCATCTGTCCAAACAAACAGTTTGTTTGTTCCAGTCAGTAAGCCCCAAAGAATAACCTCAACTCAAAGGATTTATACTTTTTTTAAAGCCAGGGGCATCCTAACCCTTGAGAACCACTGCCTCATTAACAAATGGCTTGGACTTTCCCACAAATCTTCCCTAATCAAACTCCCCTTAAAGGGCAGGGGCATTAATGGGTGGGTAAGATCTTTAATCACATTAAAATAATTAACTATGCAAATACATATACTGTTTCTAGCTAAACAGACTCTAATTTCTGTACTTTATTCCTAGTAAAGAGCCTTGATTGATAAAGGCAAGATTCAATCAGAGGCACTAGATAAAACCAGAAAAAAAAAAAAAACAGCAAAAATTCCATTTTTCTTGCCATCACATCAGTATCATCAAAGGGTCTCTTGTAATATTTTCTGACTAGTTGCCCAACCCCCTTATCATAACTGGACTGAGAGTTTTTAATGCTGCTACTTCCACTGTCACAGCCACCTCCACGTCCTGCTGCTAGTGTTGCCATATGTGCTCCATGCTCTCAACTTGATCTTTCCTAAGTTGTCTTGGGCTTGAACAATATCTTCTTTGACCTTTTCTTTTCTATGACACTAAAATTCTTTTAGAAGCATTATTTTTTAAAGTTAATTTGAGGGGAATGATTGAAGAATTCAATGCGTTATTGCTTGTACCAGGCATCTTCAAGTAAGATCTTTTCTCACTATACAGTACCCTAACACATATTGACATTCAGAAGCCATTCCCAGTTAGCTTAAAATGTGATACTTATTTTTGTTTGGGGAAAAATAACGATGGCTTTACAAAATAGCCACATATAATATGCAAATGTCTTTCATAATCGTTATTTTTCAAAAGTGATTATAAAGCTAAAATGAGACACAGTGATTGGTGGGAGTTGGAGTAGGGATGAGTCAAAATTAGGAGTTCATAATCAGAGAGTGATGATAATCAGTTTCTAAATTTCCTAGCCACTTTCAGGAAAACAATAACATTTAGTCACAGCACTATTCTAATGCAGTCTTTCAGCTGCATTCTGTTGATGTAGTGGTGGAGAAGTTGGAGAGTATGATATTTCACCATCACAGCTGATTTTACGATGGTATAGATGGGCTATGGTGGATTGATTTGACCAAAATTGGTTGGAGCAGTTTTATAACAAACAACTGTCATCCATACAATGAAAACCATCAAGTGATAATACATATGATCCTTCAAATAATTCCTTTTCAAAGTCAGAAGTAAAAAGAAATTCAGTTTGCTCTTAAGTATTCACCTCTGTAGTTCCATTTTGAATGTTTCCACCTTTGAAAAATGACAGTTTGTTTTGGTTACAAAATCTCTCTTTCAAATTAGCTGAACTTTTATTTCTGTTATTGAAATAAAGAAAAGCAGTTTTGGGTTTCTTTTTTCCTTATGTTCAGCTACTGGAATTTTAACTTCAAATTACAATTCACCACTTGAAATGGAATTATTTTTTGAAATTTTTATCTAAAGTGGTTGTTCAGCATAATATAAATCCAAAGAGCTGAAACAGTGATGATTTACTCCTACAGTCAAGGACTATAAAAGATGATTATTCATATTCTTTGAATGATATTTCATTACAAATTGGATTTACATAGTCAAATGAATTAAAGTAGTTTGAGCTATTAATAGCTTGAAATTTCTCTGTAAAAAAAAGGACAAAAATAATCATTGAAAAATTTCTCTTTTTCTAAACCTCACAGTTTTTTTTAACCAAAATTCCTTTAGAATTAAAAAATCTGAATCATTCCTGTCCATTTGATTTATATTCAATAATAATAATATTTTTAAGTTTTATTTGTTTTATTTGATTATTACAAATAATGTCCTATATCACTAAGCACTCAATAAGTGTTCATGTTTTTATTTTTTTTTAATTTATTTAACTTTTAACATTCATTTTTACAAAATTTTGGGTTCTAAATTTTCTCTGCATTTATCTCCTCCCCTCACCCCAAAACACTGAGCATTTTAATTGCCCCTATCACTAATATGCCCTCTCTTCTATCATCCCTCCCTTCTCTTGCCCCATCTTCTCTTTTGTCCTGTAGGGCAAGATAACTTTCTATACCCCATTATCTGTATTTCTTATTTCCTATAGCAAGAACAATAATCTACAGTTGTTCCTAAAACTTTGAGTTCCAACTCCCCTTCATCCCTCCCTCCCCACCCATTCCCTTTGGGATGGCAAGTAATTCAATATAGGCCAAATCTGTGTAGTTTTGCAAATGACTTCCATAATAGTTGTGTTGTATAAGGCTGACTATATTTCCCTCCATCTTATCCTGTCCCCCATTACTTCTATTTTCTTTTGATCCTATCCCTCCCCATGAGTGTCGACCTCGAATTGCACTCTCCTCCCCACCCTGCTTGTCCCCTTATCCCCCACTTTCCTGTATTGTAAGATAGCTTTTCACACCAAAATGAGTGTGCATTTTATTCCTTCCTTTAGTTGAATGTGATGAGAGTAAACTTCTTGTTTTTCTCTCACCTCCCCTCTTTTTTCCTCCACTAAAAAGTCTTTTGCTTGCCTCTTTTGTGAGAGATAATTCGCCCCGTTCCATTTCTCCCCTTCTCCTCCCAATATATTTCTCTCTCATCGCTTAATTTCATTTTTTAAAGATATGATCCCATCCTATTCAATTCACTCTGTGCTCTCTCTCTCTCTGTCTCTGTCTCTCTCTCTCTCTCTCTCTCTCTCTCTCTCTCTCTCTCTCTCTCTCTCTCTCTGTGTGTGTGTATGTGTGTGTGTGTGTGTGTAATCCCACCAACTACCCAGATACTGAAAAGTTTCAAGAGTTACAAATACTGTCCTTCCATGTAGGAATGTAAACAGTTCAACTTTAGTAAGTCCCTGATGACTTCTCTTTGCTGTTTACCTTTCCATGCTTCTCTTCATTCTTGTGTTTGAAAATCAAATTTTCTTTTCAGCTCTGGTCTTTTCATAAAGAATGCTTGAAAGTCCCCAATTTCATTGAATTTTTCCCCTTAAGTATTATACTCAGTTTTGCTGAGTAGGTGATTCTTGGTTTTAGTCTTAGTTCCTTTGACTTCTGGAATATCATATTCCATGCCCTTCTGTCCTTTAATGTAGAAGCTGCTAGATCTTGTGTTATCCTGATACTATTTCCAAAATACATGAATTGTTTCTTTCTAGCTGCTTGCAATATTTTCTCCTTGACCAGGGAACTCTGGAATTTTGCCACAATGTTTCTCGGAGTTTCTGTTTTTGGGTCTCTTTCAGGAGGTGATTGGTGGATTCCTTGAATACTTATTTTGCCTTCTGGTTCTAGAATATCAGGGCAGTGTTCCTTGATAATTTCATGAAAGATGATGCCTAGGCTCTTTTTTTGATCAAGGCTTTCAGGTAGTCCCATAATTTTTAAATTGTCTCTCCTGGATCTATTTTCCAGGTCAGTTGTTTTTCCAATGAGATATTTCACATTATCTTCTATTTTTTCATTCTTTTGGTTTTGTTTTGTGATTTCTTGGTTTCTCATAAAGTCATAAGCCTCCATCTGTTCCATTCTAATTTTGAAAGAACTATTTTCTTCAGTGAACTTTTGAACCTCCTTTTCCATTTGGCTAATTCTGCTTTTTAAAGCATTCTTGTCCTCATTGGCTTTTTAAACCTGTTTTGCCAATTGAGCTAGCCTATTTTTAAAGGTGTTATTTTTTTTCAGTATTTTTTGGGGTCTCCTTTAACAAGGTGTTGACCTGCTTTTTATGCTTTCCTTGCATTTCTCTCATTTCTCTTCCCAGTTTGTCCTCCACATCTCTAACTTGGTTTTCAAAATCCTTTTTGAACTCTTCCATGGCCTGAGCCCATTGAATACCTGTGCTGGATGTTTGGGATACAGAAGCCTTGACTTCTACGTCTTTCCCTTATCGTAAGCATTGTTCTTCCTCATCAGAAAGGATAGGAGGAGATATCTGTTCACCAAGAAAGTGACCTTCTATGGTTTTATTTTTTTTCCCTTTTCTGGGCCTTTTCCCAGCCAGTTACTTGACTTCTGAGTTTCCTCTCCACACCCACCTTGCCTCCAGTTCTTCCCAGCTAGTGCTTGGGGGCTGAGATTCAAATCCTGCTTCCCAGCCTCAGAGCTCTGGGTGGGGGCAGGGCTGCTATTCTGTGTGAGATTAAGTTCAGGTGCTCAGGTGGGGGCATTGCTGCCACATGGGGCCAGTTCCCTCAGGGTGTTTTTGTGGAGACCTTCACCAATGGATCTGAGCTCCTGCCTGCTTCGGGAGCCCCAGTCTGCCACTGCCTCTGCTGCTGCCTCCCGAGGGGGCCTGAGTTATGGAGACACCCCTCTTCCCTCTCAGCAAGCCAAAAAGACCCTCTCACTGACCTCTGGAGACTATGGGTGGCAGAACCTGCACTGCTGGTGGACATTCTGTCCCTGAAACCTGATAGGATCTGCTCCCCTCAGTGCCACATGGCCAAGGCAGGGCTGGGCTCTTTCGTGTCAGTTTTTTAGGTCTATCTGGAACAGAAATCTCCTCCACTCCATTGTTCTGTGGCTTCTGCTACTCCCGAACTTGTTGGGAGCTCTTTTTCACAGGTATTTTATGAGCTGTGGGTTAGGAACTAGGATATGTGTATCTTTCTACTCTGCCATCTTGGCTCCTCCCCCCAATAATAATAATATTGAAAAATAAAAATTAGCATTTCATATAAGCCACCAACCACTTAGAAATATGCATTCTATGGTACATGAAAAAATTTTTTAAATGTAGATATTTAATCAAAGAAATTAAAGTTATATGTGAATTGAATGAGGTACACATCATCTCTTTATGTTTGTTGCTAAAGTTGTCTTGAGATCCCTTTGGTGCCCCCAAAAAAGATGCACTTATTTTTCAATGAATGTATTTACTTAAAGATTGATAATTTTCCACTTATATAACAGTCTGAAAAACAGTAAGTTAAATGTATATACATGTATATATATATATACATACATATAGATAGATACATATAGATATATGTGTGTGTCTGTATAATCTTTTTCTCTTTCCCTCTTTCTCTCTCTCTGTCTCGCCCTGTCTCTAGCTCTCTCTGTCTAGGTTCTTAGTAAGCTTATGAAACTCAATTATTTTATACTGAATTGAATTTTGTGAAAAGTACAAGTTAGAGTGTACATAACTCTGAATTTTTTAATTAATTGGGTTAACTATATATTAATCATATTAAATTATTCCTACAATCACCCCTCACTTTCAAGTCATGAACTTTTCAGTCTCTGAATACATAAACCCTCTTTTAAACTAATAGTTGGATAGGTAGGTTGACAATAGAAGTGTCAGCAGGGACAGAAATGCATAATCTTAATTTAAATTTGTAGACCATCAATGGGCATGCCCAGTTACAGAAAATTTTATATTATGAAACCATCACCTTGATCAGTTCCATGAATGATACAATGAAGTAGTGAAAAACAAACAAACAAAAAAGCACTAGATTGAGAATCAATAGACCTAAATTTACTAAGTGATTTCACCACAAACAAGATGGTAGCTAAGTCAATTAGCTCCTTTAAGCCATCATTTTTGTTATAAAATTAGGGAACTGGACAAAATACCAGAACAGGGTTCTTATAGCTCTTCAGTTAATGGCTTTATGGCAATTATTTATGCCACTCAATCCTAGATAGTCAATTGTGAAACAAGACTTATTTCTGGAAAGAAAAAAATATTCCATCAAATGTTATAAATTTACAATTAAGACTCCAAAAAAGCGGTATTATCTAATCATTTCCTCTATAGTTTCACTTCTACTAAGAATAGTCCAATGCTTGTAACTGATTTTTTACTTACTGCTATATAGAAATAATAATAATAATACTAATAATAATTTCTAGGATTTATGCAACACTCTAAGGTTTGCAAAGTGTTTCATAAACATCTCATTTTACTTTCACAACAACCCAAAGAGGTAGGTTCTAGTATTACTGTTATTTTACACATGAAATAATTGAGACTGACAGAGCATGAGTAACTTGTCATTAGTCATGCAACTAATAAGCGTCTGAGGTTGGCTTTCAATTGAGCACTTCCTAAGACCAACATTGTGTCCACTACACCATCTAGCTGACTCATGGACAGTTAACAATGGAGACAATTCACTCTTATGCCTTTCTAGCTTACATTTTAAGATAACAAGGAAAAAGTTATTGATAGGACAGAAAAAAAAGAGAAAGAACAAAAGCATAAGGGAAGGAATTAGAAACCAAATGATAAAGCAATTTCTTAAATACACCTTTATTCTTTGAATTAATTTTTGAAAAATATAAAGGAAATATTTATATTCTTTGTCATACAGGCCATAAATTGTTTTTGTCAAAGTTCTTCCATCACAGTGACTCCTCAAATTGTGCTGTGATGCCTGAAAAATGGCAGAATGAATATCATCATGAAAAGCTTTGAGATCTTACAAGGAGTCACTATTGTGTCACCAGTCTTGTGTTCTTTCCTGAAATTCATTAGCCTTACATGACACATATTCCTTAATTAGCTCTAAAAAACAATTATGACACATACATATATATGTATATACAAACATATACATATATATTAATAAAAAGATAAATTGTGCTTTAAATAAATGCAGTTCTTTTTTATTCCTTTAAGTATGGGGTGGAGTTAAATCTCACGTTATTAAAAAAAACATTGGTATAAGTCAAAAGCTCTTAGTTCCATATCTGATGTTTTGAATTTCTTGTTCCTTATTCACCAGGCAATCATTTATTTTATTTTCCATTTGTAAAAGGGCAATTATTTTTTCCCATTGGCTAAAGGGATATTAAAAGGAATACTGCTTTTCAAAGATTTTGACTTCATGATAGTATTATTATGAGTTTCTTTTGCAAGGAGTTTTTACCCATTCACATGCATTTGTTTAGCAACTAAGTTTCCGTTAGTCGCATATGCTTTTGCAATCCTAACATTTTAAATGCCATTTTTAGAGCAAATCTTTACAAGTATAGCTAAAGATTTGGTGTACCAAGGTTATTCCTGTCTATGGACAAAGTATCTGATCATCTACATGACCTAAGAGATGTTTGGCACCATCAAAATTGTTCTGCACCAGTCAGTTTCCTAGCTATCTAAACCACTTGTCCCTTTTTCTAAGTCTGATTTTCCAGACTTCAGCATAATGCCATTATGCCACATCTGTAGTAACTTTCATTAGTACATGGGCCTCCTCTATGTGAAATATCCATCCATCACTGTGACCTTTATAAGATGGGACATGACTCTGCATCCCAACCCTCTTTTCTCATTGATTTTTTCTTCCTTTCTCCTTATGGTTACCTTTTCCTTCCCCTTCTTATGTCACCTTGATAGTGGAACCCAACCAGCTCCATTTGCTTCAGTTTGCCATATATTAAAGGGAAAAAAACTCCTTTCTCTAAATTTCTCTGGTAAAATTTAAAAAATCAAATGTTTAGAGTAGGGTCCAATTAATAAGTATGTTATTTCACTTACTTACAGAGATTGTAGACCATCATCTGTGAGCCAAACTCACATTTAACTATTTTTTTTCCTGCTTTGTTACATGGAGAATATTTGTTTAAAGTCTTAGATTTGCTATTATAATTTAACTCCAGTCCTCACTGTGTTTCTACCTTATGGCATACTCCCAATTTGAGTAGGGTAATTGCTTACTCAAAGAGATCTATTTGATGATCAGAATTTCAGGCAGTGTCATAGTTAATTGTCTCAGTAACTGCATTTTGTGTTATTCTTCTTCATATTCCCAGTAGGATTCTCAAGAAGGGAGTAAAGTGAAGTAGAATAAATGCATCTTGAATTAAACTTCAAAGTTAAGTTAATTTAGATAGGTCTGAGATCAAGCTTACTTCATGTGTCATAAAAAGAACTCTCATAAAATCTGAGATTTAAAAGCAATAGGGCCATTAGGTAACATCTCATTTAACCCACTCATTTGATTTGATTTTTAGTTTTTAAAATTTTATTAATATCTTTGCTTTTAGATAATTCTCTTTGGGTTCAATTTCCTCCTCTGAACTATACTGTCTATTTTACCTTGGGTTAATCACTTACTTTCTCATTCTCCTCAAGTACCACCCCCCTCCCAAGGCTAAAGTATCAGAACAATTGCAAAAATATATTGATAGAAGGAGTTTCCTTACCAGAAATCCCCCACACTAATAATATCACAGGTTTAGAATAACAATAACCAAAACAACAATCAAAACCATTTTTTCCTTTAACCCCTTACCCAGAAAGTCATCTCTTATAAGAAAGAAGAAAACAGAAAGAAAAATAAAAGTCATTCAGCCAAACTAAATAGTACATCATATTAGTCTGGCAGTATATGTAGCATTCAATGTCAATAGTTATCTACTTTTTCTTAAGAAGGGAGAGAAGTGTGTGTATGTCTATATGTATGCATGTATATTTACATGTGTGTGTATGTATGTACCTATGTGTGTGTATTTGCTTAAGCTATTTTTTATGTTTCTTGAAGGAGATGACAGAGGCATGTTAAGTGACTTGTCCCTTATTATTCAGGTAGAAAATTATTCAGAATTTTAACTCAAAGCTTTTAATTTAAAATTCAGTGTTCTTTTCAGAGTTTCACTCTGCCAACAGTTCAGATTATCAGTGTGCCTAAATACTATTAACTAATAATGAACCATATTCTTCTCCTTGGCTCCCAATTATCCAAATGTTAATACACACATAAATAGGACCAGACCCATAATATCCTAAAGTTTCATTGCTTTTTTACAGGAAAAAAGTTCCTAATTTAATACAAACAATATGGAAATCTTTGATCTCTGAGATTGCCATAATATAGCTTAGGAAAAGAAATGATTTATTATGTTTGATGTTATGGATCATTTCTAATTTTTAAAAGTTAAGGGTAAAAAACAAGTTTAATTTTATAATGAGTAAAAACTGTTAGCAGATTATTTTTAAAAAGTTTTCCTCAGATTTAACATACCGTAGTTAAAATCTAGTTATTTATTATAGATGTCAAAATTAAATTCTGAAATACTTACTTGTAAGGATTTGGATAATGATTAGTGACAAATGAAGGTTGTAATGAATGTCATTATCTATCTTTCCCAGTAGGTTTTTGTCATTTTCTCTCTAGCTGTTACTTTTTTCTTTACACTGACAATTGAATTACCTTCTAATTAAAACTGCAGAGTTTGCTCTACATTAGCTGCTTTCTATTCAGGGCACTGATGTTTGGGGAAATTGCAGGATTTAACATCATTTTCTGTCAACAGATAAAGAAAAAATACACACATATGGGATGTTTGTTTCTGCATAATAATTCAAAAACATATAGAAAAAATACCAAGAAAAGTGTAATTTTCAAAAATAATTGAAAATTATGCCATAGATATCTCCTTGACTATGTTTTTGCAAGTGTATGTCCAAATGGATTTACAAATGCATCTTATGTTAAAAAATTCGCACACGGTGAGGCGGAGCCAAGATGGCAGAGTAGAAAGACACACATACACATAGCTCCGAACCCACAACCCATAGAACGGCTACAGGGAAGTAACTCACGGCGAATTCTGCACCCAGAGGCCACGGAACATTGGAGCGAAGGAGATTTCTGTTCCAGAGAGACCTGCAAACCTCTCGCAGGGGGTCCTTCATGCTGCGGACTGGGCGCCAGGACTGGGACCTGAGTGCAGCCCTGCCGCGGTCGTGGCACCGAGAGGAAAAGATCCGAGCGGGCTTCAAGGATAGGATCTCCAGAGGCCGCACAAGTCCCTCCACTCACAGGTGACAGGGGTCAGTGAGAGAGTCTCTTTGGCGGGTCGAGAGGGGAGTGGGGTGCCCCCATAACTCAGGCCCTCCCAGGAGGTAGAAGCTGAGAGGCAGCTGCAGACCAGGGCTCCCCAAGGGGGCAGGAGGCTGGATCCATTGTGGAAGGTCTGTGCATAAACCCCCTGAGGGAACTGAGCCTGAGAGGTGGCCCTGCCCCAACCTGACCACCTGAACTTAATTTCACACTGAATAGCAGCCCTGCCCCTGCCAAAAGCCCTAAGGCTGGAAGCAGGATTTGAATCTCAGACCCCAAACGCTGGCTGGGAGGATCAGGAGGTGAGGTGGGTGTGAGGAGAATATTCAGAAGTCAAGTCACTGGCTGGGAAAATGCCCAGAAAAGGGAAAAGAAATAAAACTATAGAAGGTTACTTTCTTGGTGAACAGGCATTTCCTCCCTTCCTTTCTGATGAGGAAGAACAATGCTTACCATCAGGCAAAGACACGGAAATCAAGGCTTCTGTGTCCCAGCCCACACAATGGGCTCAGGCCATGGAAGAGCTCAAAAAGAATTTTGAAAATCAAGTTAGAGAGGTAGAAGAAAAGCTGGGAAGAGAAATGAGAGACATGAAGTCAAAGCATGAACAGCAGATCAGCTCCCTGCTAAAGGAGAACCAAAAAAATGTTCAAGAAAATAACACCTTGAAAACTAGCCTAACTCAATTGGCAAAAGAGGTTCAAAAAGCCAATGAGGAGAAGAATGCTTTCAAAAGCAGAATTAGCCAAATGGAAAAGGAGATTCAAAAGCTCACTGAAGAAAACAGTTCTTTCAAAATTAGAATGACACAGATGGAGGCTAAGGACTTTATGAGAAAGCAAGAAATCACAGGACAAAGCCAGAAGAATGGAAAAATGGAAGATAATGTGAAATATCTCATTGGAAAAACAACTGACTTGGAAAATAGATCCAGGAGAGACAATTTAAAAATTATGGGCCTACCTGAAAGCCATGATCAAAAGAAGAGCCTAGACATCATCTTTCATGAAATTATCAAGGAAAACTGCCCTGAGATTCTAGAACCAGAGGGCAAAATAAATATTCAAAGAATCCACAGAACACCACCTGAAAGAGATCCAAAAAGAGAAACTCCTAGGAACATTGTGGCCAAATTCCAGAGTTCCAGGTCAAGGAGAAAATATTGCAAGCAGCTAGAAAGAAACAATTCAAGTATTGTGGAAATACAATCAGGATAACACAAGATCTAGCAGCCTCTACGTTAAGGGATCGAAGGGCACGGAATAGGATATTCCAGAAGTCAAAGGAGCTAGGACTAAAACCAAGAATCACCTACCCAGCAAAACTGACTATACTACTTCAGGGGAAAAATTGGTCTTTCAATGAAATAGAGGATTTTCAAGCATTCTTGATGAAAAGACCAGAGCTAAAAAGAAAATTTGACTTTCAAACACAAGAATGAAGAGAACTATGAAAAGGTAAACAGCAAAGAGAAGTCATAAGGGACTTACTAAAGTTGAACTGTTTACATTCCTACATGGAAAGACAATATTTGTAACTCTTGAAACATTTCAGTATCTGGGTGCTAGGTGGGATTACATACACACACATGCACACACGCACACATACATAGAGACAGAGTGCACAGAGTGAATTGAAGAGGATGGGATCATATCTTAAAAAAAAATGAAATCAAGCAGTGAGAGAGAAATATATTGGGAGGAGAAAGGGAGAAATTGAATGGGGCAAATTATCTCTCATAAAAGAGGCAAGCAAAAGACTCATTAGTGGAGGGATAAAGAGGGGAGGTGAGAGAAAAACATGAAGTCTACTCTCATCACATTTCACTAAAGGAAAGAATAAAATGCACACTCAATTTGGTAGGAAAACCTATCTCACAATACAGGAAAGTGGGGTGTAAGGGGACAAGCAGGGTGATAGAAGGGAGGGCATGGGGAGGAGAGTGCAATTCGAGGTCGACACTCATGGGGAGAGATAGGATCAAAAGAGAATAAAATAATGGGGGACAGGATAGGATGGAGGGAAATATAGTTAGTCCTATACAACACAACTATTATGGAAGTCATTTGCAAAACTGCACAGATTTGGCCTATATTGAATTGCTTGCCTTCCAAAGGGAAGGGGTGGAGAGGGAGGGAGGTAAAGAAGTTGGAACTCAAATTGTTAGGATCAACTGTCGAGTAATGTTCTTGCCACTAGGAAATAAGAAATACAAGTAAAGGGGTATAGAAAGCTATCTGGCCCTACAGGACAAAAGAGAAGACGGTGACAAGGGCAGAGATGGATGATAGAAGAGAGAGCAGATTGGTCATAGGGGCAATTTGAATGCTTGGTGTTTGGGGAGGGAGGGGACAAAAGGGGAGAAAATTTGTAACCCAAAATTTTGTGAAAAGTTTATGTTAAATAAACTTTAATGTTAAAAGTTAAATAAATAAATTTAATTAAAAAAATTTCACACAATTTAAAACACAAAAATAATCTTTCTTCTTTGTTCTCTTACTTTTCTTCCTACTAAAGCATTTTATTAAGTACACAATCATAGATGTCAGACAGTCAATACTATTACTGTTACTCTTGTTGCTCCTGCTGCTGCTACAACTATGACTCTTCATCTTCCTCCTCCTCCTCCTCCTTCTACTACTACTACGACTACCAATTATCTGTTATATAATACTGACTTTGGGCCAAGCACAGGGCTAAGTGTTTAAACATTATTATCTCATTTGATGCTCAAAATAGCTCTGGGAGTTAAATGTTCTTAACTCCACACATATTAGGTCCTCCATTAAAATAATTATATTGTCATTTGTATTACTATACTTTTAAAATATATTAAGTATTACAGAATGAGATATAATTATTGCTGTCTAATGGATAGAGATCTGACTTTTGCATTCATGTCTTGCCTCTAACATATTGACCCTGGAACCTTGTGCAAGTCACTTAATATCTCTCTTCTCTTGTCAGCTTTCTAACTATATATGGCAGAATGTGATTTCACAAATCAATTTACTTGCTAAAAAATTATTTAAATGATGAAATTGTATGTTTGCATTAAAATAACAGCAAGCAACAACAACAAACAATAAAAATCAAAGGAATGAAGTTCACAATAATAGTTAATCTTAAAGCTGTAAATTTTAAGGTTTGTAAAGTCCTTGACTCATAAAACTCACTAGAGGTGATATTGCAAACATTATTGCTTCCACTTCACGGATGAGGAAGCAGAGACTTAGACATTTTAAATTACTTGTCCAAAGTCAAGCAGCTGGTAGGTAGCAAATATGGAACTTGAACCTAGGTTCTCTTGACTCCTAGAAAAGCTCATATTCCACTACATAACAATTCATTGAACAAACTATGTATAGTTAAATCCATTCACAAATTTTAGATAGATCCAAGATCTGTATTTAGAATTGTTGTATATAATAACAATTATAGCTTAAATTGCAAAACAGGTTTCAATTATTTTCTCATTTGATCCTCACAATATTTATAGGAGGTAGATGCTATTATTATCCTAATTTTCCAGATATGGTAAATGAGGCAGACAAATATTAATTCACTTGCCCAAGTTCATATAGTCAGTAAATTTCTGATTTTGCATTTGAACTGTTTTCTAGACTCCAGATATAGCACTTTATCCATTAAACACCTAGCTTTTAGATCTAATCAATCCCTCTAAAAAGGCATATATAGTGGGGAATAATAAAAAAAAATCTGTAGGTTTACATGCAAATCCACCCGAGTAAACCCCATATGACACATTTATTTCAAATATGTAAATAACTTTGTAAAATCTACAAGAATACAAGTAATTACTGAATTGATAAATGGTCAAATGATAGAAGCAGACAGTTTTCAGGTGAAGAAATCAAAACATTGTGTTGTCATATAAAAAAGTGGTCTATCATGTGGTTGTGTGGTTTTTCCTTTTTCTTAAAGAGGGCTATGACATCAGAGAGATGATGGCATGCTTGTAATTGAACTGGAGTGAGGGAGAGCTGTATGAAACCACCAACCTCACTTTCTCCTCTAGAGTCATCTGGGTCCAGTGGTCAGATATAGATAATAACAACTGGAGATGGCCCAGAATGCAGTGAGAGACCTCGGCCTTTAAAAGTTAAGGTCTTTTTGAGTGCTCACTTTGAATAAGGCAATGCCTGTTATTGATTAGAGAATTGAAAATTAAAAAAAAAAAACTTGAAATATCATTTAATACCTTTCAGATTGGCCAAAATGATTGAAAGGGAAAGCAAGAAATGTTGGTGGGGATGTGGAAAAAATGGGACACT
Source organism: Notamacropus eugenii (assembly GCF_028372415.1). Classification (NCBI taxonomy): domain Eukaryota; kingdom Metazoa; phylum Chordata; class Mammalia; order Diprotodontia; family Macropodidae; genus Notamacropus; species Notamacropus eugenii. Next base: position 138,342,958 of record NC_092875.1, on the reverse strand, counting down.
AATTCATTTTTCATTGAATTGTGAATTGATTTAACCATTTTGGAAAGGAATACTCAAATATGCCCAAAGAGTTATTAAACTGCCTGTACAATAATATAAGTACTACATCTATATCCAAAGGCAGTTAAGGAAAAAAGAAGAAAAAAATGCTCTATGTTCAAATACACACATATACATATACATATGTGTTTACATATACATACATATATGTGTCTGCATATATGTATGTGTGTATGTGAGTACATGCATATTTGTGTCTATGGCCATCTCTAGGCAGGAGAGGGGAGAGAAGAAAAAAATAGAAAAAAAAAAGCAACTTACATGAGAACTTAAACTTCATGTGGAATCATCTTTTCTTTTTAGTATGCTACATTGTGGCAATGCTATATGAAAATTTCATAAATTAAAAGAATAAATACTTTTCGAAAAATGCTTTCCTCAAATTTCATTTTCAGAATTCTGGATTCATTGATATTTTAATGTTAGATTACTCTATGCAAAGAAAGATTGGTTCCAACTTCTTTTGATTATGGTTTCATTATCTGTGAAAAGAGAGTAGCAGGCAGAGCCAAGATGGAAGAGTAAAAACGGAGACTTTCTTTAGCTTTCCATCAAACCCTTCCAAATACCTTTAAAAATGACTCTGAACAAGTTCTGGAACTGTAGAACCCACAGAATGATGGAGTGAAGTAAATCTCCAGCTCAAGACAGCCTAGAAGGTCTATAGGAAGCTTCCATCATTCTGGACTGGGAGTGGAGTACAGTTCAACATGAGTTGCACCAGCCTAGATGCTGCCTGAGCAGGCCTCAGGCGACTGAATCACTGGCAGCTGTGGTGGTTTCCAGATTTCTCGACCTCCAGATGCTATAGACAACTTGGAATATCAGTGGGAAAAGTCAGTCAGACCTCTGTGAGAGAATACTGTGGTATGGCCCCACCACTTGGGAGGCAGAGGATGCAGTGTAGCCTGTAGTTGTCACAACAGAATCTGGAATCTAGACCTACAGATTGTGGGAGGACTGAAGAACTGATCAGAGGGGGGTTATGGTAAGCAGGGATCACTTTGCTGATGCGGATGCTCTGCTTGGGTCTGGGTGGCAGTCCTGGGTGTTCTTAGAGCTAGGAGTGCTAGCATGGTTGAGCTTGTAGCAGCATTAGAGAGGGAAATGTGTTCAAGTTCCATAGCAGAAAAGAGTGCTGGAGGTCACTCACAGATCAGAGCACAGATGAGGAGAGGATAAATACCTCTACTTTGATCCTACAACCTTGGAGGAACTAAAAATTTGCAGATTCCTAGAAGTATTTCTGAAAACAGCTGAACAAAATGGCTGATGCTAGGGGCAGTAGCCCCTTCTTCAACTGGAATCAGAGAACTACTTGACAAAGAGTTAAAAGTCAATTGGCTGGGGAAACAAGCAAACGGGAAAAAAAAAAGTCATTCTATAGACATGCCTTAGTGACAAGGAAGATCCAAATATACAACTGGAAGAATAAAACAAAGTCAAACCTTCTACCTTGAAAACCTCTAAGAAAAATATTAATTGGTCTCAGGTCATGGAAGAACTCAAAAAGAATTTTAGAAATCAAGTAAGAGAAGTAGAAGAAAAATTGGGAAGAGAAATGAGAGTGATGCAACAAAATCATGAAAGATGAGTCAACTTCTTGCTAATGGGGATCCAAAATTGCTAAAGAAAATAACACCTTAAAAACAGACTAATCCAAATGGCAAATGAGGTCCAAAAATCTAATGAGGAGAAGAACGCTTTAAAAAGCAGAGTTGGCCTAATGGAAAAAGATATCCAAAAGTTCCCTGAATGAACAAATTCCTTCAAATTAGAATGTAGCCGATGGAAGCTAATGACTTTATGAAAAGTCAAGAAATCGTAAAACAAAACCAAAAGAATAATAAAAAAAAAAACTAAGAAGACAAAGTGAAATATCTAACTGGAATAACAACTCACAGTGAAAATATGTCTAGGAAAGATAGTTTTAAAATTATTGGACTACCTGAAAGCCATGATAAGAAAAAAAAAAAAAACAGCCTAGACTTGATGAAGACATTAGCAAGGAAAACTGCCCTGATATTCTAGAACTAGAGAGTAAAAAAAAAAAAAAAAATGGAAAGAATACATCAACTTTCTGGAAGAGAACACAAAAGCAAAATTCCTGGGAATATTGTAGCCAAATCCCTGTGTTTTCTGGTCAAGGAGAAAATATTGCAAGCAACCAGAAAGAAACAATTAGAGTATAGTGGAAACGTAGCCAGGATAACACAAGATCTAGTAGCTTCTACATAAAGGGACTAAAGAACTTAGAATATGATATTTCAGAGTTCATAAGAATTAGAATTAAAACCAAGAAGCATCTATCCAGTCAAACTGAATATAATCCTTCATTGGAAAAATGGTCATTGCATGAAACAGAGGCCTTTTAAGAATTCTCCATGAAAAGACCAGAGCTAAATATAAATTCTGACTTTCAAATACAACCATCAAAAGAAACACAAAAAGGTAAACAGGAAAGAGAAATCATAAGGAACTTACTAAAGGTGAACTGTTTACATTCCTACAAGGAAAGATAGTATTTGTAACTCTTGAGAATTTTCTCAGTGTTAGGGTATTTGGAGGGTAAATTTAATATGAAGGGATGATATCTAAAAATAAAATTAAGGGGTGAGAGACAAATTTATTTGGATAAGGAGAAATGGAGAAACAGAACAGTTTAAATTCTCTCACATAAAAGATTTAGATTAGATTTAAGGAGAGAATGACATGCATATTCAATTGAATATGAAAATCTATGTTACCCTACAGCAAAGCAGAGGGGAAGGGGACAAGAGGGGGAATGATACAAGGGAGGGCAAATGGGAAGGGGGGTAAGGAGCAGGAAACTCTTTTGAGGAGGTCTCTAGATAGTCTTTCACCTTTTGCATGACTTCATATGTATAATCTATATTGAATTGCTTGCCTTCTCAAGTCGGGGGTAAGGGAGAGAATTTGGAACTCAGAGTTTTAAAAACGAATGCTAAAAATTGTTTTTACATGCAACTGGGAAATAAGACATACAGGTAATAGGGTATAGAAATCTATCTTTCCCTACAAGAAAACAGAGAAGAAGAGGACAATAGAAGGGAGATGTGGTAGAAGGGAGGGCAGAATAGGGAAAGTGGTAATCAGAATGCATGCTGTCTTAGGGTGCCAGAGGAGAAGCAATGGAGAGGAAATTTGGAACTCAAAATCTTGTGGAAGTGAATTTTAAAAATTAAAAATGAATTATATAAAAAAGAGAGAGTTGCAAAAGAGAACAACTGTGGTTCCTCTTGGTGTACAGGCAAAAATAAATCTCCAGTAAATTTCCACATTTTCAGAGGTTTCAGAAACTGTAGGAGAGATGATGATAATGATTTATGAATTTTAGTAAACATTTCAAAGCTGATAATGCTAAGTCTGGATCTTTTGCCCCTAGACCAAAAAACAAAACAACAACAACAACAACAGCAGGAACAACAATAACAACAAAAAAAACAACAAAAAACAAAAAACTAAATCAACTGTCACTGTTGCCTATTAGGAAACTTGACTATTAGGTAACGTTTCTTCATCATTCCCATCATGAGGACCACTCAATTTCCCCCCACCATCAATAGTTTATATAATCTTTCTGTGAGAATAAGCTAAGGTGCAGGTCTTGGCCAGTGGGAGGAGAAATGGAATATCTGCATCAGGCTGCTAATTTCCTTTTTCTATGAAGAGGGATAGTGTGAGAGGAGGAAATGATTATACCTTGGTTTCATTTTTACCTTCAATCAAGCAAATCTTCAGGCCTTGACAGATAAAGGCTATAATATTTTCAATCCCACTTTATATATCAAGAGAGTAACATATATGTTTGTGAAATTGCACATTTCAAAGTTAGAAAGTTAGTTCATAGTAAAACTAGGACATTATTCAGATGCCTAATATCTAAACTACAATATTTCTCAATACTCTTAAAAGTTACATATTCTGTTGGTCCTAATGCTAAACCTTAAAAAGATTCATCAAAAATTAATTTAAAAATCCATAATTTTCTTTTTAATTTATTTGAAAAAAGTCATAAGGGGAATAAAATATGAACTAAGCTACATTCATCTATGCTCAGAGTTCACATACTAGCACTATTAAAAAGGATCTTTGTATATTCTGGTTTCTAACATTTTTCAATTTATTTTCTTAATATTCCTTTTGTTTCTAATTTGTAATTGGATAATGCCATACTTTTTTCAAATGTAACATTGCAAATAACATTTTAAAATAACACAGATAATCCTTTTCATGCTACCCTTTAAAAGAGACTAAGTATAGTTTTGAAGATATAATTTTGAGAAGTTAATATAATTAATTTAAGCAATGACTGCCAACTACTTTAATATTCTTTTATCATTTATCTGATCCACTGTTTGCTCTGTTTGGTGTTTTAGCAGCTCTGAATATGGGTCTTTTCTTTTTGTTGCTTTTTCTTTGTGTTCCTTCAGTATCTTGTTGCTTCACATTCTTAGAGCGGACCTTAATATTTTTTCAAGAAAGAAGAATTTTCTACTGTATGCTATCTGGTGATGAAACTGTTTTGTCAAAAGAATGTTTATATGCAGAATTGCTGTATCTACATGATTTCAAAACAGCCAATCAATTTGAACAAATCATTAAACTTTTTAAAAGTTAATTTTATTTATTGTTAGTTTCAAAACTCACTTTCATAAGTTTTAAATTTTCTCCCTGTAATGGCAAAGACCCTTTGCCATTTAGAGGACAGCCTGTTCTATAAGTTATTAGATCTACTTTTCTAAAAGGAAAACAACTTTTGAGAGGTCAATAATCATCTATTTTCTTATTTTTTAATTTATTTTGAAGTTTTTGTTAAATTATTTTGTTTGTTTTCAATGTTCTGCAGTCATTTCCATACATCTTAGATCTTTTCCCCTTCCTCCATTTCCTTCCCCCACCTTCCCCCTCCCTCCCCACTCCCTCCCTGAGATGTCGTACAAACTATATATATATATATATATATATATATATATATATATATATATATATATATATATATATATATATATATATATATACCTATGTATATATACATATATACATACGTATATATATGTAGGTTCTACATGTACATTCCTATTAAATACATGGGAGAAGCCATAAAACAAAGCATAATACAAAGAAAATGATCTGCTTCATTCTGGGATTCAGTTCCATAATTCTTTCACTGGATGTAGAAGACATTTTGCCTCGAGTCAATTGGGAATTTTTAAATTGCATTACAATGAAGTACTAAGTCTACCAGAAAAATTCCTCCCACACTGTGGTTGTTGCTGTGGGTACAAAGTTCTCCTGGTTCTGCTCCTTTCACTCAGCATCAGTTCATATAAGTCTTTCCAGGCCTCTCTGAAGTCTTCCTTTTCATCATTTTTTATAGCCCAATATCATTCCATTACATTCATGTATCAAAACTTGTTCAACCATTCCTCAATTGATGGACATCCCTTTGATTTCCGGTTTTTGATCACCACAAAAAGTGCTGCTATAAATAATTTTGTACAAGTGGGGCCCTTTCCCATTTTTATGATCTTTTGGGGATACAGCACCAGAAGTGATATTCCTGGTTCAAAGGGTAATCACATTTTTATAGCCCTTTGAACACAGTTCCAAATTGTTCTCCAAAATGATTGGGTCAGCTCATAGCTCCATCAACAATGGATGAGTGTTCCAACTCTCCCACATCTTCTCCAATATTTATCATCTTCCTGTTTTGTCATGTTAACCAATCCAATAGGTGTGATGTGGTACCTCAGAGTTATTTTGATTTGCATCTCTCTAATAAATAGTGATTTAAATAAGTTTTTTTCCTATGACTATAGATTGCTTTAATTTGTTCCTCTGAAAACTCCCTGTTCATATCCTTTGACCATTTATCAATTGAGGAACGACTTGTATTCTTGTATATTTGACTCAATTCTCCATATATTTTAGAAATGAGGCCTTTTGTCACAGACACAAGTTGCAAAAATTCTTTTCCAGTTTTCTGCTTCCCTCCTAATCTTGGTTACAGTCACTTTAATCAGCGAAAATACAAGCAGAGAAATAAAGACCAATAAATAGAACTTTCAACTGTCTGTCCATAAACAATACATGCATCACAGATCAAGAGACATATCCAGCTGTCTGACCATTACATACACACGTAGTTACCAGGGACAGAAGCACCAATATGTGGGTTTTCAAAGTTGAGGAGCTCCTTATTGTCCAACCATAGTCTCATATGGCCAAACAAACACTTACAATGAGTAAGCCAAAAGGTAAAACCTCACGTCAGAGTATTTACACACTCTTCAAAACCAGAGGACACAACCCTCTGACCCAGGGGCTCAATAGAAATTAACTAAAGATATTGAGGCCTATTAATGAATAAGGATGATCTTTAACTCTTTCCCCCACCCACCATTGGTCTTATATTAACATTACAACCCCTACATCCTTCTCCCCTCCTCAAGGTGGTATGCAATCTCATCTAAGTTTACATATATATTCTTATTAAACCTATTTGCACATTATTCATGTTGTATAGAAGAATTGGAATAAAACGGATGAACCATGGGAAAGGAAAAACAAAACAAAACAACAACAGCCACAAAAGAAAATAGCGTGCTTAACTCAGTATTCAAACTCAGTAATTCTTTCTCTGGATGTGGATGGCATTTTCTAACATGAGTCCCTTGGAATTGTTGTAGGTCCTTTCATCACTGAGAAGGGAAAAGTCTATCATATTCAGTTTTCACATACTACGGCTGTTTCTGTGTACATTGTTCTACTGGTTCTCCTCACTTCACTCAGCTTCAGTCCACATAAGTTTTTCCAGGTTTTTTCTGAAATCTACCTAACTATCATTTCTTATAGCACAATAATATTACATTATATTCACATGCCACAGTTTGTTCAGCCATTCCCCAAATGTTGAGCATCCCCTCCATTTCTGGTTCTTGGCCACCATGAAAAGAGCTGGTGCAAATATTTTTGTACAGGAGAGTCATTTTCCCATTTTTATGATCTTTTTGGGATACAGTCCTAGAAGTGATATTGCTGGATTGAAGAGTATGTTAAATTTTTAGCCCTTTGGGGGTATTTGCAAATTTCTTTCCAGAATGTTTGGATCAGCTCACAACTCCACCAACAATGGTTTAGTGTTCCAACTCTCCCACATTTTCTTGAACATTTATCATTTTCTTATTTTGTCATTCTTAGTCAGTCAGATAGGTGTTTTGATTTGAATTTCTCCAATAAATACTGATTTAGAGTATTTTATGTGACTATAGACAGATTTTATTTTTTCCTTTGAAAACTGCCTGTTCATATTCTTTCACCATTTATCATTTGTAGAATGACTTGTATTCTTGTAAATTTGACTCAGTTCTCCACATATTTTAGAAATGAGGACTTTAGGGGGGCAGAGCCAAGATGGTGGAGTAGAAAGACGCACATACACATAGCTCCGAACCCACAAGACATAGAACAGCTACAAGGAAGTAATTCACGGCGAATTCTGCACCCAGAGGCCACGGAACATTGGAGCGAGGGAGATTTCTGTTCCAGAGAGACCTGCAAACCTCTCGCAGGGGGTCCTTCGTGCTGCGGACTGGGCGCCAGGACTGGCACCTGAGTGCAGCCCTGCTGCGGCCGCGGCACCGAGAGGAAAAGATACGAGCGGGCTTCAGGGACGGGATCTCCAGCGGCCACGGGGGTCCCTCCACCCACAGAGGGACCTGCAAACCTCTCGCAAAAGGTCCGTCGCGCCGCAGACACAGAGCCCAGCCCAGACTTGCTGCGGCAGCGGCCGCAGCACCGAGAGATACAGATCCGAGCAGGCTTCAGGGATGGGATCTCCAGCGGCCTCACAAGTCCCTACACCCACAGGTGACAGGGGTCAGTGAGAGAGTCTCTTTTGCGGGTCGAGAGGGGAGTGGGGTATCCACATAATTCAGGCCCCCCCGGAAGGTAGAAGCTGAGAGGCGGCTGCAGACCAGGGCTCCCCAAATGGGCGGGAGCCTGCATCCATTGTGGAAGGTCTGTGCCTAAACCCCCTGAGGGAACTGAGCCTGAGAGGCGGCCCTGCCCCGACCTGACCACCTGAACTTAATTCTCACACTGAATACCAGCCCTGCCCCCACCAAAAGCCGTAAGGCTGGAAGCAGCATTTGAATCTCAGACCCCAAACTCTGGCTGGGAGGATCAGGAGGCGAGGTGGGTGTGAGGAGAATATTCAGAGGCCAAGTCACTGGCTGGGAAAATGCCCAGAAAAGGGAAAAGAAATAAGACTATTGAAGGTTACTTTCTTGGAGAACAGACATTTCCTCCCTTCCTTTCTGATGAGGAAGATCAATGCTTACCATCAGGCAAAGACACAGAAATCAAGGCTTCTGTGTCCCAGCCCACACAATGGGCTCAGGCCATGGAAGAGCTCAAAAAGAATTTTGAAAATCAAGTTAGAGAGGTGGAGGAAAAACTGGGAAGAGAAACGAGAGAGATGAAAGAAAAGCATGAACAGCAGATCAGCTCCCTGCTAAAGGAGACCCAAAAAAATGTTGAAGAAATTAACACCTTGAAAACTAGCCTAACTCAATTGGCAAAAGAGGTTCAAAAACCAATGAGGAGAAGAATGCTTTCAAAAGCAGAATTAGCCAAATGGAAAAGGTGATTCAAAAGTTCACTGAAGAAAATAGTTCTTTCAAAATTAAAATGGCACAGATGGAGGCTAATGACTTTATGAGAAAGCATGACATCACAGAACAAAGAGAGAAGAATGGAAAAATGGAAGATAATGTGAAATATCTCATTGGAAAAACAACAGACCTGGAAAATAGATCCAGGAGAGACAATTTAAAAATTATGGGACTACCTGAAAGCCATGATCAAAAGAAGAGCCTAGACATCATCTTTCATGAAATTATCAAGGAAAACTGCCCTGAGATTCTAGAACCAGAGGGCAAAATAAATATTCAAGGAATCCACAGAACACCACCTGAAAGAGATCCAAAAAGAGAAACTCCTAGGAATATTGTGGCCAAATTCCAGAGTTCCCAGGTCAAGGAGAAAATATTGCAAGCAGCTAGAAAGAAACAGTTCAAGTATTGTGGAAATACAATCAGGATAACACAAGATCTAGCAGCCTCTACATTAAGGGATCGAAGGGCACAGAATAGGATATTCCAGAAGTCAAAGGAGCTAGGACTAAAACCAAGAATCACCTACCCAGCAAAACTGAGTATAATACTTCAGGGGAAAAATTGGTCTTTCAATGAAATAAGAGGATTTTCAAATTTTCTTGATGAAATGACCAGAGCTGAAAAGAAAATTTGACTTTCAAACACAAGAATGAAGAGAACCATGAAAAGGTGAACAGCAAAGAGAAGTCATAAGGGACTTACTAAAGCTGAACTGTTTACATTCCTACATGGAAAGACAGTATTTGTAACTCTTGAAATATCTCAGTTTCTGGGTACTGGGTGGGAGTACACACACACACATGCACACACCCACACATACATAGAGGCAGAGTGCACAGAGTGAATTGAAGAGGATGGGATCATATCTTAAAAAAAAATGAAATCAAGCAGTGAGAGAGAAATATATTGGGAGGAGAAAGGGAGAAATTGAATGGGGCAAATTATCTCTCATAAAAGAGGCAAGCAAAAGACTCATTAGTGGAGGGATAAAGAGGGGAGGTGAGAGAAAAACATGAAATCTACTCTCATCACATCACATTCCACTAAAGGAAAGAATAAAATGCACACTCATTTTGGTAGGAAAACCTATCTCACAATACAGGAAAGTGGGGGATAAGGGGCCAAGCAGGGTGGGGGGGTGATAGAAGGGAGGGCATGGGGAGGAGAGTGCAATTCGAGGTCGACACTCATGGGGAGGGATAGGATCAAAAGAGAATAGAAGTAATGGGGGACAGGATAGGATGGAGGGAAATATAGTTAGTCCTATACAACACAACTATTATGGAAGTCATTTGCAAAACTACACAGATTTGGCCTATATTGAATTGCTTGCCTTCCAAAGGGAAGGGGTGGAGAAGGAGGGAGGTAAAGAAGTTGGAACTCAAATTGTTAGGATCAGCTGTCGAGTAATGTTCTTGCCACTAGGAAATAAGAAATACAGGTAAAGGGGTATAGAAAGCTATCTGGCCCTACAGGACTAAAGAGAAGACGGAGACAAGGGCAGAGAGGGATGATAGAAGAGAGAGCAGATTGGTCATAGGGGCAATTAGAATGCTTGATGTTTGGGGCGGGGAGGGGGTGAAAGGGGAGAAAATTTGTAACCCAAAATTTTGTGAAAATGAATGTTAAAAGTTAAATAAATAAATTTAATAAAAAAATAAAAATAAAAAATAAAATTAAATTAAATAAAATAGAGAAAAAGAAATGAGGACTTTATCCAAGACACAATTGGTAAAAAAAAAAAAAAAAAGAAAGAAATCTTTCCCAGTTTTCTGCTCACTTCCTAATCTTAATTGCATTTGCTGTGTTTCTGCAAAAAAAAAAAAACTTTTCAATTTAATATAATCAGAATAATTCATTTTGCTTTTCATAATGTTCTCTATCTTGTATGTATCTCTATCTATCTTGTTTGGTCATAAATTCCTCCACTCTCTATAAATCTGACAGATAAATTATTCCTTGCTCCCCTAATTTTTTTATAGTATCAGTCTTTATATTTCAATTATGTACCCATTTGAACTTTATTTTGTTATCTGGTGTAAAATGTTGCTCTCTGCTCAGTTTATGCCATTCTATTTTCCAGTTTTTTCCAGCAGTTTTTGTCGAATAGTGAGTTACTATCCCAGAAGCTAGGTCTTCATATTTATCAAACAGTAGATTGCTGTAATCATTGACTGTTGTCTCTTGTGTACTTAACCTATTCCATTCATCCACTCATCTCTGTCATAGCCTGTACCAAGTAGTTTTGATGATAGCTTCTTTATAATACAATTTAAGATCTGGAAGGGCTTGACGACCTTCCCTAGCATTTCTTCTCATTAATTCCTTGATATTGTGGACCAGTTCTTGGTTTTATTTATTAGTTCAATAGTTTCTTAATTTAAATTTTATTCATCTCTCCTTTGATTTATAATATTTCTAATTTGCTATTTGACTGAGAATTCTTACTTTGTTCTTTATCTAGCTTTTTTCAGTTACACGCCCAATTCATTGATCTCCTCTTTCTCTATTTTATTCATGTAAGCATTATGATATAAAACTTCACCTAAGAAGTACTTTTGTTGTATTCCATAAGTTTTGATATGTTGTCTCATTTTGTCATTCTCTTGAATTGATTGTTTCTATGATTTGTTGTTTTATTCACTCATTCTTAGAATCAGATTTTTTGGTTTCAAATTAATTTTTGTCCTATCTTTCCATGGCCCTTGATTACATATAATTTTTATTGCATCATGATCTGAAAAGGATGCATTGACTCTTTCTCCCTTTCCTCACTGGATTGTGAGGTTTTCATGCCCTAGTACATGATCAGTTTTGATCTATGTGGCATGTACCTCTCAGAAAAAGGTACATTCCATTCTATCCCCATTTGATTTTCTCCAGAGTTTACCTAATCTACCTTTTTCTAAAATTCTATTCACCTGTTTAACTTCATTTTTTTTTTTCATTTTAATGTTGGATTTATCAACTTCAAAGAGGGGGAAGTTGAAGTCTCCCACTGGTATAGTTTTGTGGTCTATTTCTTCCTGTCATTCCCTTATCTTCTCCTCAAAGAATCTGGATGCTAGAACACTTGGCTGATATATGTTTAATAATGAAATTACTTCATTATCTATGGTGCATTTTAACAGAATATAGTTTCCTTCCTTGTCATTTTTATTAGTTATGATTTTGCTTTTGCTTTTTCTGAGATTAGGATTGCTAACCCTGCTTCTTTTACTTTCACTTCAGCTGAAGCATAATATATTCTATTCCAGCCTTTTTCCTTTGTCTCTGTATTTCCCTGTTTCAATTGTGTTGCTTATAAACAGCCTATTGTAGGATTTTATTTTTTATCCATTCTGCTACCTGCTTTTGTTCTATGGTAGAGTTCATCCCATTCACATTCACATTTATGATTACTGTGTGTTTCTCTCCATCCCATTCCTCCTACCTGCTTATGCTTTTATTTTTTACTTCCTCTCTTTCCCTTCCCAAAATAGTTTTTCTTTTGACCATGTCCTCCCTGAATCTTGTCCCATTGCTATCTGTCACCCTCCCTTTTCCCTTTCTGTTACCACTTCTTTCTTCCTTTCTAACCATCCCTCCTTTTTCTTTGCCCTTTCTCCTCCTATTGCCTGTTGGACAAGTTAGATTATTATACTTAGATAAGCATGTTATTCCCTCCTTGAACCAAATCTCAAGACAGTAAGTCTCAAACAGTGCTCATCTCCTTCCATTCTATTCTTCAAATATATATATACGTATATATCATACGCAAATATATATATATACACATATACAAACAAATATGTACGTATTGTACACACACATATATACATGCATATATGTATACATGCATGTATACATATATGAAATATATATATATAATATATAATACTTTTTGTGCATCTTAAAATCCTTTTCTAATTCTTCCTTTCTTCTTCTCCCATTACAATCCTTTTTCACTTTTTAATTAGGTTTTTATCATCACATAGGTTAATTTGTACCCACACCTTCTTTCTATGTATATCCCTCTTAAAAGTCATAAAAAAATTCAGTTCTCAAAATTTACAAGTAGTATCTTTCCATATAGAGATGTAGACAGAATGTCATATTAAATAATAAATAATTTTTCTTGCTTACCTTTTTATGCCTCTCTTGAGACTCACGTTTGAAGTTCAAATGTTCCACTGACCTCTGGTCTTTTTATCTGGAAGGTCAGGAGGCCCCTATTTTCTTGAAAGTCCATCTCCTTACCTGAAAGATTATGCTCAGTTTTGCTGGATAATTGATTCTTGGTTATAATCCCAGCTCCTATGCCTTTCAGAATAATCATATTCCATGATCTGCATTTTTTTTTTTTTTACGATAGAAGCTGCAAGGTCCTGTGTGATCCTGATTGTAATCCCATGACACTTGAATTGTTCCTTTCTGGCTGCTTTCAGTATTTCTCCTTGACCTGAGAGTTCTGGAATTTGGCTACAATATTATTTGCTGAATTCAATTTGAGATCTTTTCTAGGAGGTGATTGGTGGATTCTTTCAATGTCTACTTTTTCCCTGTAGGTCTAGGACCCCAGGGAAGTTTTTCTTGGTTATTTCTTTTAGGATACTGGCCAGGATCTTTTTTTTCCAACATTGCTTTCCAAGAGACCAATAATTCTCAAATTCTCTCTCTTGGATGTATTTTCCAGGTCATTTGTTTTTTCAACTAGATATTTCAGGTTTTCTACTAGTTTTTCCTTCTTTAGATGTTGTTTGACTTATTCTTGATGCTCAGTGATGTCCTTAGCTTCTACTTGCTGAGTTCTAATTTTTAATAAATTATTTTCTTCAATTATTTTTTGTATCTCCTTTTCAACTTGGCCAATTTTACTTTTTTAAGGAGTAGTTTTCTTCAGTGATTTTTTTCCCATTTTTTTCTCATTTTGTTTTTAAACGAATTGATCATTTTTTTCTTTTACCCCTCTAACTTGACTTTTAAAATCCCTCTCAATCTCTTTCAAGAATGCTTTTTGGCTTAAGGCCAATTCATATTACCTTTTGAGATTCCAGATGTGGGTAGAGTGTCAATACTGTCCTCTTCTGAATTTTTATTTTTATTTTCCCTATCTCTACAGTAAGAATCTATGGTCTTTGCTTTTGTAATTTGTTTTCTGTTCATTGTGATTGCTTTTTCCCTAGATTCCTTGTGCTTGGGGGTAGGTGCTTGTTACTGGTTTTTTGTGCTGTGCCCTCTGGTTCTGGGAGCTGGAAGCTCCATAATGTCATAGCTTGCCTGGTGCTAAGCTGGAGCTTGCTGGAGTGTGTGGAGGCATATGTAGTCTTTCTGCATTTCCACAAGATTACACTGAAGCTTGCAACATGAGATGTTGGGGTGGAGTGGTCTGGCTGCTGGAGATCTCCTCCTCCCCTAAGGCTGGGTTACAGCATGAGAAATCTCAGCTACTGGTTGATGTGTTTTGCTCTACTGTCTGCCAATTTCCCTGGCTAGGTGAAGGTATGCTAAGGGTCCTAGTATTGCCTCTTGACAACTTCACCACCCTAGATTTCAGAATCTCCTCCTGGTCCACTGAGGTGGGACTTGCTACTGGTTCGTTGTGATGGCTCCCATATGGGAGCCCCTTGTATTAGTCCCCTTCAGTCATGGCAGGAAGGACCTTTCCTGTTAATCCTCCTAACCTCCCAAACTAAAAGTCTGCAGTAACCTATCAGTTTGCACCACTCTTTCAGAGTTTTTCCTGGAGCAATATTCTCTGGGTTTTTCAAGGACAATAATAGAAGGTGAGTGTGACTTCTGTTTACTTCATCAACTTGGTTCATGGAAGTTTAAAATCGAAATTTTAAAAGAATGAAATTGTGATTATATGTATGGGGTAGAATAAAAAAGAGGAGAAATTCCCTTATCTTTATGGCCAGTTTTACTTTCTAAGGAGCTGTTCTCCTCAGTGAATTTTTTTTTTAATTTTGTCAATTGTATTTTTAAAATCATTGGTTAATTTTTTTTCCATTTCTCTAATTTCGCTTTTAATTCATTCTTGTATTCTTCCAAAAAATGCTTTTTGGATGAATTTGTCATTGCTCAAGTTCTTTCACTGAGTCATCACCACACTTTAAAGGGACATGATTATATTTCAGTTTACCCCATAAGACAATCATTCCAGTTCTCAAAACTGAAACCACCTCAGCAATGAAGTCCTTTGTAACCTCAAACTTCCAAGTGTCTAATCACATAGTATAATGAACTCTCTATTCAGCAACAAACTAGGCATTGTTCAATAAAGCATGACATTCAGAGCAACTTACATACATATAATAACAGTAGTAACATCTTTATTCAATACCAAGTATCCAAGTAGAGTCCTCTTTCAAAATAACGCACTTTCAACCTCTAGGTTACTCTAAGAACAATTTTTTAAAATCAATATCAAGTGTTCAACTAAAAACATCTTTCATCTTAAGTCACAGTTGACTTCTAAGTCCCATGACTCTTCCTCTGTGGGCTGACCACCCTTGGATTCACACATAGGCAATTCTCTGCTCCTGTCCCATGTCTCAGTTGAAGGGGACTGCTCCATTTTGTAGCATCTGCCTCTGGGAAAACAAACTTCAGCAAGACAGCAACAACACTAACACACACCATCACCAACATCATCTCAATTCACTCATAAAGACCAACAGACAGGCTTTGGTCTGAGAAATGAACACAGATCAAGACACAGGACTTCTGTCTGAGAAATTAACAGACTAACAGACAGGACTTCTGTCTCAGAAATCAACACAGATCAACAGACAGGAGGAAGTCTCCTCTCTCAGCTCTGGGGGGTCTCTTGCTGGCTCTTGGAGGTCTCCCACTCTGCTCTCAGTTGTCTTGCTCTCTACTCTCAGAGATTTACCACACCACACTTTCATCTTCTCATTGTTGGCTCTCTTCAAAGCTGCATCAGTTCTACTCAGCATCTGATTGGCTAGAGTCCACATGTATTCTATATATTACATTTATTATATATATTACATGCTATATAATATATAATCTGTTTTTAGTCCAAGACATTTGATTGATTCATTCAAATACAATATTCAAACAGAGGCATTTGACTGTCTAAAACAAAACTAGCAAAAAATCCTACTTTGTTTGCCATTACAACATGATGCACCTCTGGAGAAAACTGAATGGGGACAGAAACTAATATACCTTTTTCTCAGTGGTACATAGCAGATACACTAAACTGACCATGTATTAGGGCACAAACCAGTGTAGAAAGGCAGAAATAGCCAACACAATAACATTCTGTGTAAAAAAGGGCCATGGAAAGATAAACCAAAAATTAATTGGAAACTAAATAATCTATTTAATCTGAAAGAATGAGTGGGTCAAACAGCAAATCACAGAAACAATAATTTCATTCAAGAGAATGATAATAATGAGACAATCTACCAAAGCATATGGGATACGATGAAAGCACTTCTTAAAGGAAGTTGTATATTTCTGAATGCTTACATAAATAAAATAGAGACAGATAGCAGAGTAATCTGTAACTGCTCTCTCCCTCGCCTTGTTTGTCAGATTTGTTTTCTGAAGGCTTAATACCCTCCACCTGCAGATTTATGATCACTTAAGCTGGATATCACCCCCTATCCATGACTGCACTGTGTCATCTCTGGACCTGAAGTCAACCAAATTTCAGATGGCAGTTAAAGAAGAGATCTCTCAAATGGGACCTTTTGGGGCAGAGACAGCTCTATATCCAATCAGGAGGAAATAGCTATGGAAGAAGAGATCTTTTCCTCTTACCCCCAAGATTTTTGGCCCCATTTGTTTGAGGAGGGAATGATGGGGTGCTTGTGTTTAAACCTCACCCTAAGATATTGTTTTATGTGTTTATTTTGTGTGATCCCTGTTATACTGTTGTAAAGTTTTGTTGACATCAGTTGCCCCACCAACCTATGTAATGAAAATGAAAGATCTTGGGGCCTAGTGTAATGGTAATTTGAATTGGAAAACCTTTCCTATTCCTTAATAGGACCATTAAGTTGTATAGAGCCTGAGGTGGGAGGAGTTTGCTGAATGGGTAGAGTAGAAAGAGGCAGAGCTAGAGCAGAGCTGAGAGGAACTTATTTTTGAGAGCAGTCAGAGCTAGGAAGGATGCAGGCTCCTGGGTAGCTTGAGTGATTTTGTGATTGTGATTTTGTTTAAGAGAGCCTGCTTGTGTTAAGTGTAATGGACCTGGTTTGTGTGAAACCCAGAAGGGGGAAGACTTGGGAATGGTGTTGTACTCTGTATGTTATTACGTGTAGATTTTTGTTGCTGTGAATATTGCATTGGCACTAAACTCTCCCATCCTCTTGTCCAAGATGGCACGTTATCTGATATAGGCTATATATGTACAATCCTAGTAAGCATATTTCCACATTAGTCGTGTTTGAAAAAAAAATTCAGAGCAATAGGGGAAAACCATGAGGAAGAAAAAAAAAGGAAAGAAATTTAAAATAATACACATCAATCTGCATTCAAATTCAAGTTCTTTTTCTGGATAAGAATGCATTTTTTCATCATGAGTCTTTTGGAATTGCCATCAATTATTGTTTTACTAAGAAGAGGTATGTCTATCAAAATTGGTCATCATACAGTGTTGCCATTACTGTATAACTGTTGTACAGTGTTTTCCTGGTTCTGTTCACTTCACTCAACATTCATTCATGCATGTGTTTCCAGACTTTTTCTGAAATGTGTCTGCCTACCAGTTGTTATGTAACAACAGTATTCCATTACACTCATAAATCACAACCTGTTCAGTCATTACCCAACTGATAGGCATCACCTCAATTTCAAATTCTTAGCCACCACAAAAGTAGTTGCATAAATATTTTTGTACACCTGGGTCCTTTTTTATGATCTCTTTGGGATACAGACCCAGAAATGGTATAACTGACTTAAAGGGTATGCACAGTTTTGTAGTTCTTTGGGCATAGTTCCCTATTGCTCTCCAGAATAGTTGAATCAGTTCACAACTCTACCAATAAGACATTAATGTTCTAATTTTCCCAAATCTTCTCCACTGTTTATCATTTCTTCTTTTGTCATGTTAGTCAATTTGATAGGAATGTTGTGGTACCTCAGAGTTGTTTTGATTTGGATTTCTCTAATCAGTAGTGGTTTAGAGCATTTTTCATATGACTATAGGAAACTTTAATTTCTTCCTTTAAAAACTGCTTATTGATATGCTTTGATCATTTATAAATTTGGTAATGAATTGTTGAATATCCTTTATCTTAGTCAAATTGACATGTTAACTATTCCCTGGACTCCAAATGTCACATCTGGGTGCAATTGCAAAGAATGCCAATCCCACCCCCATTTCCTGGAACCAATTCCATTCTCATGTTGGTATCTTAGTCTTTTTAACTTCAAATATCATTTTACTTGTTAGCTCTTATGTGAAGCATAGAGACAAAAGAATAGACTTAAAATTTCATTTTTGGGAACTCTCAGATGAGGACACCCTCTTTATCAATGCAAGGATATATGGTAGTCTTAGAGTATTTCCTATAACACTAAGAGATAAATTGAGTTGCAAAGGCTTATACATGTAGGATATACTTGAAACAGGGTTTGAACCCAGTTATTCTTGGCACCAGAGCCAGATTGCCATTTATTGTATCAAGGTTGATTTTCCCCCATTCCCCTCATTATTGTCCAAGTAGCTGTTCATATTTTCTACTTAAATTATCTTATTCATTTATCCATGTTAATACTGAATAATTTTCCTCCCAACTCCAATGGAATGCATGTTTCTTCAATGCAGGGACTTTTTGTTTGTTTGCTTTTGTATCTTTCTTGCATAGCAGAGTGCCTTGTACTCAATAATGTTTAAAAGTGTTTAATAAATCTTTCCTGAATTAAACAAAAATATAAAATTTTCTTTACACTCTTTTTAATTCACTACATTCTGACTCCTGAATTGATTCAACCAAAACTACTCTCTTTCAAACTGCCAAATCCATGGTTTTAAAAAAAACTCCACACCTTTTTTGTTCTCCCTTCAGCTTTCACAGGAAGACAAAAGGGAGTGTATGAGTTGGGTTACCCAGTTTTCTGGGTCCCCACTCAGGCAGCTTCATCTGCTCACAGGTGGTGTTCATCCTTCATTTTCAAAGAATACCATAACATCAGAGAAATAAGACATGACTTGCACTTGACTTTGTTTTGAGTAAGGGAGGGCTGTGCAAGGTCACCAATCTCACTTTCTCCTCCTGAGTCATCTGCATCCAGTGACTAGATATTAGTCAGGATGAATGGAGATGACCCAGACTACAATGGGTCACTTATTAAGTGACTGCTATATATTAAGTGTGGTGTAGGGTGTGTTCAGCACACTGTTTTCTGTTTACATAAACACAGTAAAACTTCATGGATGTACCCTTGTAACAAACATTGGCATCTAATAGATTATGTGATTCTAATGAGAAGAGACAGACCAGATGTGAGATTGGCAAAGACAATGTGTGGAGCAGAGTGCTGGACTGATCACAGACTTATCCTTTCCAAGCTAAATATTTGCATTCATCAAAAGTGCCCCCCCCCCCCCAAGGCAAAATGTCAACAAATTAGAGCTGTTCTCTGAGCATGAACAATTTTTTTGCTAACTTGGAGGGAAAGTTGAGCCGGCACATAGTTGGCAACAGTGGAGCAGAAAAGGAGTGGGCAACTTTCAGAGATTTGGGGTACTGTATTGCATTTTCTCATCTGAATCAGAACACTCTCAGTCACCAAGACTGGTTGGATGAAAATGATGGGAAAATCCAGAAGCTGATAAATGAAAAACAAGAACTCTATAGGATTTACCAGCAGAATAGTTCATCTATTTCTAAGACGGCAGTATTTAATTTCATCAAGAGTAAAGTACAAGCAAAGCTTAGACAGATGCAGAATTCCAGGCTCAGTAAGAAGGCAGATGAAATTAAGTTTTATGATGATAGTAACAATTCAAAGAGATTTCATGATTTCCTGAAAGCTATTCATGGACCAAAAACTTATAGTGGATCACAACTATTCAGTGCTGATAGAGCTACATTTATAAGTGATAAGGGTATGTTCCTCACGAGATAGGCTGAACACTTCCATAGTGTTCTCAACACACCATTGTCAATCAATGCTGAGGTCTCTGACCATTTACCTCAGGGTGAAGTCAGTCCCTCCTTAGCTAAATTTCAAACTGAAGAAGAGATTTTGAATGCCATTAGGCTCTTTTTATGTGGCAAAGCATGTAGGGGGAGCATTGCTCATACAAAAGCTGACTGAAATATTCCAGGTTATATGCCAAGAGGAAGTTGTCCACCAGCAGTTTGATGATGCCTCCATTGTCCATCTCTATAAAGGTAAAGGGAATAGATTGTCCTGCAACAACCACATGAGGGTCTCTCTTAGCCAAGACTGGAAACATTCTTACTAGAGAGCTCCTTAATAGATTTATCCTTCACCTGGAAGATGTTTATATACCTGAGAGCTGGTGTGGCTTCAGAAAGGGCTAAGGAGCAGTCAACACAGGGTTTGCTGCCACACAACTTAAGGAGAAATGCCAAGAGCAGTACAGAGGTCTGTACAAAATGTTTCTAGATCTGGCCAAGGCCATTGACACTGTTAGTCATAAGGGCATATGGAAAATTGTGTCAAATTTGGTTGCCCAGAGAAGTTCATCAGCATTGTATTTCAATTTCATGATGGCATATTTGCCTGGGTTCTGGAGAGTAGATAAGACTCTTATGCCTTCCCAGTCACCAGTGGAATGAAACAGGGATGTGTGCTTGCTCCCATGCTTTGTAGTATGATGTTTTCAGCCATGTTGTCAAATGCTTTCAATGAGAATGAAAAGGCATCAAGTTCAACCGCTGTACTGATGGTAAGTTCTTAAATCTGAATAGGCTACAAGCCAAGACCAAAGTGGAGGGAGTGTTTGTGCATGATTTTTTGTTTGCTGATGATTGTGCACTCAATGCAGTCTCTGAATCTGAGATGCGACAAAGTATGGATCAATTATCTGCTGCCTGTGCTAATTTTGGCCTAAGAATCAACACCAAGAAAACACAGGTGCTCCATCAGCTACTACCACAACATCCATATGTGAAACCATCAGTTACAAAAAATGGAGAAGTTCTGAATACTGTGGATAAATTGACTTACCTTGCTAGTGTACTTTCTAGGTATACACACATTGACAATGAAGTTGATACATGCATTGACAGAGCCAAGTCAGTGTTTGGGAGGCTACAAAGAAAAGTTGGGGAGAGAAGAGGTATTAGGTCTACAGAGTCATTGTACTGACCTCATTGTTTCATGCCTGCGAAAAATGAAGTCTACCAGGGCCAGGTCAGGAAACTGAATCACTTCCATTTGAATTGTCTTAGGAAGATTTTGAAGATCACCTGGTCAGATAAGGTATCAGACAATGAGGTACTTGCTAGAACTAAACTGCCACCCATTCAAACTATGCATAATGTATACTTGCCAGAAAGACTATTTTATGGAGAACTCACATGGGACAGTCAATCCCATGGGAGTCAGAAGAAGAGATACAAGTACACTCTCAAGGTCTCTCTCAAGAATCTTCGATTTGATTGTAGCACATGAGAGACACTGGCACAAGACCACTCAGCATGGGGTATGCACATCAGAAAAAGTGCTCTGCTCTATGAATAAAGCAGAATTGAAACAGCACAAAGGAAACATAAGATGTGTACATTTTGATTAACCACCACAAATGTTCACAGGGACTTTCTGTGCCCAATCTGTGGTAGAGAATACTGAACTCATATGGGTCTATTCAGTTGCAGTCATACACAGTGAAACTTCACTTTATCATGGTTATGTTATTTTTATCCTCTTTAAGTACGTAAGACAACAACCAACTATATATTAAGTACTGTGCTATGTGCTATCGATATAATGAAAGGGAAAGACAGTCGTTGCCCTCAAGATGCTCACAACCAAATTGGGGAAACAACTCTATAAGGAAGCTATATACAGAATAAATAGAAAATTAGCAACTAATGAAAATAAATATAATCAAGATTGGTCAGTTTCTCATAAAAGCTGATATTTTAGCTGGATCTTGAAGGAATCCAGGGATCCAAGAGACAGAAATTGAGAAGCATTCAAAGTTTGGGAGATAATGCCCTGAACTGATAGATGAAGTGTCTTTTTCAAGGAACTGCAGAGGCCAATTGCTGCTGTTGTAAAGAATACACATGAGTTATAAGATCAAGGATACTGCAAAAACTGGGGTGGAGAGGCTAGAATATGAAATGTTTTGAATGTCAAACTGATAATTTTGTATTTGATCCTGTTTGTGAGAGAGAGTCACTAAAGCTGATTGAATAAGAAGATGACATGGTCTGAGCAGAAAATTGCTTTAATATTTTAATGGAGGATAGATTGCGTTTGGGTGACACTTGTGGCAGACAGAACAACAAACAGGCTATTGAAATAGTCCAGATGTTAGGTGACAAGGAAATGCATCAGTGTTTTGGCAGTGTCAGAAGAAAGATATGATGAATGTGAGAGATGTTTTGAAGATATTAATAGACCTTGGAAACAGATTGGATTTGAGGGAGTGGTGAGAGAAAGAAAGAGAGAGAGAGAGAGAGAGAGAGAGAGAGAGAGAGAGAGAGAGAGAGAGAGAGAGAGAGAGAGACAGAGACAGAGACAGAGACAGAGACAGAGACAGAGAGAGAGGGGGTGAAGTATTGACAATGATTGTGATCCTGAGGTATGCAAGTATGGTGTTGTAATTGACAGTAATAGGAATATTTGGAAGTAGGGAGGCTTTGAGCAGAAAGACAATGAGTTCAGTTTTGTATATATTGAATTTAAAGTGAGACATTCTCTACTAGGAAGTTGGAGATGCAGACTACAGGTTAGAGCTGGATAAGTAGATCTGAGAATCACCACAATTGAGATTCCATTCCATCCTTCACCAAATATCAAATCATTCTTCCTAAATTACAGGTCTGACCAAATTACCCTGATATGCAACCAATTCCAATGGATCCCTTTCACATACAGGGTCAAACATAAAATCCTGTGTTGATCAAAAGCCTTCAGAACTTCTCCCTTCCTCCTACTCCAGTTTTCACATGTTGCTAAAGTCTACTATTATTTAATCTACTGATATGGCCTTGTTGTTCTCTGCACAAGACATGCTATCTAAGCATTTTCCCTTCTCACTCTACTCACTATCTCAGCCTACTTCCTTCGGTTTCTTTAAATTCCAGGTAAATTTCACTGCCTACAAGAAGTCTTTCCCAATCTTTCCTAATACTAATTTGTTCTCTCAGATGATAATGTGTATAAGGTTAAAAAAAAAAAATCAAAGCAATGAGCACATATTTAATTATCTTGCTGAAAAATATGTCATTGGTAGGTGTTTTAAAAGAAATGCCCTATAGAGTTCTATTTGGGAATAATGACTTCATCATAAAAATGAAGCACTTCTCCAGGAAGAAAAAGTTGGATTAATATAAAGCGAGCAGACATGAAAATTTGACATTAAAAGGAGAATACACTTGGAACTAGTCATAATAATACCTTGGCTTCTACATTTGTGGGATAGAGTAATGAGTGTATAGAAAACAAAATGGCCCTAGGAGATGGCTTAACAGTGACAGGATCCTTGGGAGACTGAGACACTTATGCCATGCAGCCAGGGACCATGAAATGAGATTTTGATTCCTCTGAATTGCAGTACTCTGAAACTAACCCCAAAATATCTTACTATACTGACTGTTGTAGTGAGAGGTCTGGTTTATCACAGGAGCACAAATAAAATAAAAAGAAGTTTCATATAAAGGGCAATCACATTCTTTTTATTTGTTTTAAAATTTATTTATTTTAAGTTAACAAAATTCACTTCCACAAAATTTTTAATTGCAGTCCCTGTCTTCCCCCTCCTCCCACCCCAGGACAGAATGTATTCTGATTGGCAATTCCTCCAATCATCCCTCCCTGCTATCATCCCCATCCCTTGCCCTTCTATTTTCCTGTAGGGCAAGATAGATTTCGATACTTCATTGCCTATATATCTTATTTCCTAGTTGCACGTAAAAATAATTTTTTAGCATTCATTTTTAAAGTTTTGAGTTCCACATTCTCTCCCTTCCCCCTTCCCATTCACCTTCATATAGAAGGCAAGAAATTACACATATACTATGCATGTGTAGTCATGCTAAACACTTCCATAACAGTTATGCTGTGAAAGTCTAACTACATTTCTATCTTGTCCCGCCCTCCATTTATTCTTTTCTCTCCTTTGACCTGTCCCTCTGCTAAAGTATTTACTTCTGATTATCCCTTCCCCAATGTGCTATCCCTTCTCTTATAGGGCAATCAAGTTCCTGATGCTGATGCTTTTACCTCTGTGGTTCTTCCCTTATTTCCCTTCCAAGTATTTGATGATTTTGACTAGTTATTGCCGAAATTTCTGTCTTTCCTTTCTCCATTTGATTTCTCTCAGTTTCTTTATGGAATGGGAATGGACTTCTAAAAACTCAATACATGGTGGCTAAAGGTGTTTTTGGTTACAAGTCATGATATATACCAGCTCAAAATAAATCAGAGGATTTCATAATGTACTTGGAATTAGAAGGACTTGGATTCATATCCTAATTTTGAAATGTGCTTTCTAGGTTCTCATGGACAAATCATTTAATCTCTTTAAACTTCAGTTTCCTCATATATAAAATGGTTAGAATTGTTGTTTGTCCTTAATTTTTTGCTTTTTTAAATTCACTTTTTTATTTGTTTTCAGTTTTCTATAATCACTTCCATGTAGCTTAGATTTTTCTCCCCCTCCCCTTCCTTCCCCCCTACCACCTCATTCCCTCCCTGAGAGGGCATACAATTTTATATAGGTTTTACACATATATTACTAATAAATACATTTTCACCTAAGTCATGTTGCACAGAAGAATTAAAATGAGTGGGAGAAATCATAAAAGAAACCAAGAGATACTACAAAAGAAAATGATCTGCTACATTCTATCAAATTCCATTGTTCTTTCTCTGGATGTGGAGGGCATTTTGCCTTAAGAGACCATTGGGAATTTTTAAAGTCCTTGCATTGCAATGAAGTACTAAGTCTACCAGAAAAATTCCTCGCACACTGTGATTGTTGCTGTGTACAAAGTTCTCCTGGTTCTGCTCCTTTCACTCAGTATCATTTCATATAAGTCTTTCCAAGCCTCTCAGAAGTCTTCCTGTTCATCATTCCTTATAGCACAACAGTATTCCATTACATTCATAAATCACAATTAATTCAGCCATTCCCCAACTGATTAGCATTCCCTTGATTTCCAGTTTTTGGCCACCACAAAGAGAGCTGCTATAAATATTTGTGTATATGTGGGACCCTTTCCCATTTTTATGATCTCTTGGGGATATAGTCCTAGAAGCAGTATTACTGCATCAAATGGTATGCGCATTTTTGAAGCCATTTGGGCAAAATTCCAAACTGATCTCCAGAATGGTTGGATGAGCTTACAGCTCCACCAATAATAGATGAGTGTTACAACTCTCCCACATCTTCTCCAACATTTATCATCTTCCTGTTTTGTCATGTTAGCCAGTCTGATAGGTATGATGTGGTATCTCAGAGTTTTTCGATTTACATTTTTCTAATCAATAGTGATTTATTGCATTTTTTCATATGACTATAGATAGCTTTAATTTCTTCCTCAGATAACTGCCTGTTCATATCTTTTGACCATTTATCAATTGGGGAATGACTTGTATTCTTGTACAATTGACTCAGTTCTCTATGTATTTTAGAAAGGAGGTCTTTATTACAGACATTACAAAAATTATTTTCCAGTTTTCTATTTGCCTCCTAATCTTGTTTTCATTGGATTTATTTATGCAAAAACTTTTTAATTTAATGTAATCAAAATTATCCATTTTGCACTTTATAATGTTTTCTATTTCTTGTTTAGTCAAGATTATTCCCTTCTCCATCAATCTGATAAATGCATTATTCCTTGTTCCATTAATTTGTTTATAGTATCAATCTTTATACCTAGATCATGTACTCATTTGGATTTTATTCTCATGTATGGTGTCAGGCATTGGTCTATACCAAATTTTTGCTACACTCTTATCCAGTTTTCACAGGAATTTTTCTCAAACAGTGAGTTCTTATCCCAGAAGCTGGGGTTCTTGAGTTTATCAAACAGTAGATTGCTATATTCATTGACTATTGTGTCTTGGGTACCTAACATACTCCACTGGTCTACCCTTCCGTGTCTTAGCTTGTACCAAGTGGTTGTAATAATTGCTGCTTTATAATACAGTTTGAGATGTGGCAGAGCTAGCACTTCTTCTCATTAGTTTCCTTAATATGTTGGACATTTTGTTCTTCCAGATGAATTTTGATATTATTTTTACTAGCTCTACAAAATAATTATCTGATAGTTTGATTGGTATGGTACTGAATAAGCAAATTAATTTAGGTAGAATTATCATTTTTATTATACTGGCTTGACTTACTCAAGAGCAACTGATGTATTTCCTCTTACTTAGATCTGACTTTATTTGTGTGAAAACTGTTTTGTAATTGTGTTCATATAGTCCATGGATTTGTTTTGGCAGGTAGACTCCCAAATATTTTATACTGTCTACACTAACTTTAAATGGGGTGTGTCTTTCTATCTCTTGCTGTTGGACTTTGTTAGTAATATATAGGAATGCAGAAGATTTGTGTGGGTTTATTTTTTAACCTGCAACTTTACCAAAGTTGTTTATTATTTCAAGTAGTTTTTTACTTTATTCTTTGGGATTCTCTAAGTATATCATCATACTGTTTGCAAAGAGTGACATATTAGTTATTTTCTTCACCTATTCTAATTCTTTCAATTTCTTTTTCTCCTCTTATTGCTACAGCTAACATGTCCTGTACTTGAATTCTTGTATCTTGTTCTCGAATAATAGTGGTGATAATGGACATCAGTGTATCTTTTTTAAAAATTTTATTTATTTAACTTTTAACATTCATTTTCACAAAATTTTGGGTTCCAAGTTTTCTCCCCCCTTGTCCCCTCCCCCCACCCCAAAGCACCGAGCATTCCAATTGCTCTCATTACCAATCTGCTTTCTTCTCTATCATCCCTCTCTGCCCTTGTCTCCATCCTCTCCTCTGTCCTGTAGGGCCCAATAACTTTCTATACACCTTTACCTGCATTTCTTATTTCTCAGTGGCAAGAACAGTACTTGACAGTTGTTCCTAAAACTTTGAGTTCCAACTTCTTTTCCTCCCTCCCTCCCCACCCCCTCCCTTTGGAAGGCAAGCAATTCAATATAGGCCAAATCTGTGTAGTTTTGCAAATGACTTCCATAATAGTCGTGTTGTATGAGACTAACTATATTTCCTTCCATCCTATCCTGCCCCCAATTACTTCTATTCTCTCTTTTGATCCTATTCCTCCCCATGAGCGTCGACCTTAAATTGCTTCCTCTGCCCCATGCCCTCCCTTCCATCCTCCCCCCCACCCTGCTTATCCCCTTATCCCCCACTTTCCTGTATTGTAAGATAGGTTTTCATACCAAACTGATGTGCATTTCATTCCTTCCTTTAGTGGAATGTGATGAGAGTAAACTTCATGTTTTTCTCTCACCTCCCCTCTTTATCCCTGCTTTAATAAGTCTTTTGCTTGCCTCTTTTATGAGAGATAATTTGCCCCGTTCCATTTCTCCCTTTCGCCTCCCATATATTTCTCTCTCACTGCTTGATTTCATTATTTTAAGATATGATCCCATCCTTTTCTATTCACTCTGTCTCTATGTGTGTGTGCATGTGCGTGTGCATGTGTGTGTGTGTAATCCTACCCAGTACTCAGATACTGAATAGTTTGAAGAGTTACAAATATTGTCTTTCCATGTAGGAATGTGAACAGTTCAACTTTTATAAGTCCCTTATGACTTCT
Organism: Notamacropus eugenii; assembly: GCF_028372415.1. NCBI lineage: Eukaryota > Metazoa > Chordata > Mammalia > Diprotodontia > Macropodidae > Notamacropus > Notamacropus eugenii. The sequence goes on along the minus strand of NC_092875.1, from coordinate 138,315,246 downwards.
CTTTGCTGTTTGCCTTTTCATGCTTCTCTTCATTCTTGTGTTTGAAAGTCAAATTTTCTTTTCAGCTCTGGTCTTTTCATCAAGAATGCTTGAAAGTCCTCTGTTTCATTGAAAGACCAATTTTTCCCCTGAAATATTATACTCAGTTTTTCTGGGTAGGTGATTCTTGGTTTTAGTTCTAGTTCCTTTGACTTCTGGAATATCCTATTCCATGCCCTTCGATCCCTTAATGTAGAAGCTTCTAGATCTTGTGTTATGCTGATTGTATTTCCACAATACTTGAATTGTTTCTTTCTAGCTGCTTGCAATATTTTCTCCTTGACCTGAGAACTCTGGCATTTGGCCACAATGTTCCTAGGAGTTTCTCTTTTTGGATCTCTTTCAGGTGGTGTTCTGTGGATTTCTTGAATACTTATTTTGCCCTCTGGCTCTAGAATCTCAGGGCAATTTTCCTTGATAATTTCATGAAAAATGATGTCTAGGCTCTTTTTTTGATCATGGTTTTCAGGTAATCCCATAATTTTTAAATTGTCTCTCCTGGATCTATTTCCCAGGTCAGTTGTTTTTCCAATGAGAGAGTTCACATTGTCTTCCATTTTTCCATTCTTTTTTTTTTGTTTTGTGATTTCTTGGTTTCTCATAAAGTCATTAACCTCCATCAGTTCCATTCTAATTTTTAAAGAGCTATTTTCTTCAGTGAGCTTTTGAACCTCCTTTTCCATTTGGCTAATTCTGCTTTTGAAAGCATTCTTCTCCTCATTGGCTTTTTGAACCTCTTTTGCCAATTGAGTTAGCCTATTTTTCAAGGTGTTATTTTCTTCAGCATTTTTTTGGGTCTTCTTTAGCAGGGTGTTTATTTGTCTTTCATACTTTGCTTGCTTGTCTCTCATTTCTCTTCCCAGTTTTTCCTCCATCTCTCTAACTTGATTTTCAAAATCCTTTTTGAACTTTTCCATGGCCTGAGCCCATTGAGTGGGCTGGGATACAGAAGCCTTGACTTCTGTGTCTTTCCCTGATGGTAAGGATTGTTCTTCCTCACCAGAAAGGAAGGGAGGGAATACCTGTTCACCAAGAAAGTAGCCTTCTATAGTCTTATTTTCTTCCCCCTTTTCAGGGCATTTTCCCAGCCAGTGACTTAACTTCTGAATATTCTCTTCACACCCACTTCACCTCCAGATCAGCCCAGCCAGCACTTGGGGTCTGAGATTCAAATGCTGTTCCCAAGCCTCAGGGATTCGACAGGGGTGGGGCCACTATTCAGTGTGAGGTCAAGTTCAGGTGCTCAGGTTGGGGCAGGGCCGCCTCATGGGCTCAGTTTCCTCAGGGGGTTTATGCAGAGACCTTCAACAATGGATCTGGACTCCTGCCTGCTTGGGGAACCCCAGTCTTCTCCCACCTTTGCTGCTGCCTCCCGAGGGTGCCTGAACTATGGGGGCACTCCACTCCCCTCTCAATCAGCCAAAGAGACCCTCTCCCCAACCCTTGTCACTTGTGGGTGGAAGGACCTGTGGGGCCACTGGAGATTCTGTCCCTGAAGCCTGCTCAGATATGCTCCTCTTGGTGCCATGGCCAAGGCAGGGCTGGGCTTGGCTCCATGACCACAGCGTGATAGACCTTTTGTGAGAAGTTTTCAGGTTCTCTGGAACAGAAATCTCTTCAGCTCCGTTGTTCTGTGGCTTCTGCTGCTCCAGAATTTGTTCGAAGTTCTTTTTTTACAGATATTTTATGGGCTGTGGGTTTGGTGCTAGCATATATGCATCTTTCTACTCCGCCATCTTGGCTCCACCCCCCCTGTATCTTCTTTCTCGGAAAAAAATATTTTATTAGGAAACCAACAAACAGTTTTTATGTATAAACAGCAAATTTGTTCTGAAAATTGCGTAAGTGAAAATCTTAGGCTGAATTGTTTCTTTTGGCCAACTGTTAGCAATATGGCCCTGGTTCCTTAACTGTAAAAGTGTTTCTCTACTCTCCCAACACTTCAATCAATCCATGACCTCATCCATGAGCGCACTCCCTCTATTGGTACTGATAGTAACCCATCTCTAAGGTCTCTTTCTCTGATTCTTTTCCCTGGTGTCTCAAAAAGATTTTCCACATAGCTATCTAGTACACTAGAGGTATTTCTCTGCTTTTTACATTTTGTGGACAGTAGTCCATCACTTATGTTGTCTTTCTGTTACTCCCTAGTCATTGCTACATGGCTGGTCCATCAGTTTTCCCTTTGACACCATTTCTTGCACACAGTCATCAGTGGAAATAGGCATACTTTTTCCCCACTACCTATCTCTTATTTACTCCAGGGTCTCCTGGAAAACTTTGATTCTTCACAGATCAAAGCATTCCAAGATTTTGAACATATAGGATTCTTGAGAGAACATTCATGTTGAAAAGATGATCATATTTTATAATATATTTCAGGGTGAAGAAAGTAACACAAGATGGAAAAAAATTGTGGCTAATATCACCCCCTGATCCCCAGTGTGGTCCACAGAACATTAAAAACTTTTAAAATTTATGCCAATTTTGATGTCTTTATAAAAATAATTTTTGTTTATTTTCTAATATGCAAAATAAAATATTGTTCATTTGTGTAGGAAGGTTAAGTTTATGTATGACTTGAAAAGATATCCCAAAGGGTACAATCAAATATTCTATTTTGGCTTTTGTTTTAATGAAGAGATGTCTAGCAACAGCCTCCACCAAATTCAAAGGTTCATCTTCAAAAAATTCCTAAGCTGCAAAAAGCAACTGAACACAATACATCCCTTTTTCAATGTGGACCTCTTTGTATCAAAACACGAGCTCTAAACCTGCTGGGGGAGCCACCACAGATACCAAAGAGCAATCAGAAAATTCTTCCCCTTTTGCTAATACAAAACTGGTCCCTGTGACTTACCAACCTTTTGAAGTTGGGACTGGTTCTATTGGGTCAAATCCAGTCCTCAGATACATTAAGTTTACCTTTCCTTGGATAGCCCTAGAGCAATTAAGGGATTTCTGTGTTCATTGTGTAAATCTGAATCAGGTCAGACACAATATTATCAATGACTGGTTTGATAAGGTCTTCCCTAAAAACCTGCCACCAGGGCTTTTCTGCCTCGGAATCAGCAGCAACCTCCACTCCATACCATTGCATGGCAAGATAAAGCACTGCTACAGCTATGTGCTAGGCAGAATACTGAAGGCACAATGCTCCATGGTAGCTGTGCCTCAGCAGCACCCAGACTGCCAGAGAAATGGGAGTCATCTCCCAGCTATGACAGTTCATCTAGTTTTTTAAAGAAATAAGGTAGTGGAGCAGGTATTTGTAGGGATGCTGGAAGGAGACCCAGAAATGCAAAACTCTCAACATTAGTAATTCATACTGAACAATGCTGTTCCTCAACTCCCAGAACCAGAAGTCTAACTCCAAAAGTTCACTCTTGGGATTTAAATACCTGTGAGAAACATTGATGATGTCTCTTGTCCTGAGGTGTTGCTCCTCTACTTTACCTGCCAGGTAAATGGCTGACATGGCTATGAGGTAAGGGTCATATGCATCTAATCTGGTCTCACATAAAAAATTATGATAAATAGTACAGGCTGTGGCAATTGGAATGGATTACAATCCTAGCTTGACACCAGCACCCATGATGAAATGAGTCACTTTGAAGTGGACTTTGGCCTCGGAGGCTGGGTGTCCCTTTTTCCTCACTTTATCAGTCTCTGCAATGCTCTCACTCTGTCTTGACTCCATGGCTGACACTCTCATCCCCAATGTATACCTGGTCCCTTGGGTTCCTCAATGCCAAACAAAAATCCAATTTAAGTCACAAGAGAGAACAAAATGAGATAAATGAAAGAGAAAGAAACACATACTACTACTATGAGGTCTTTGCAGGAATGATCTATTCACATATCATGGAAACCTTAAAACTATGAACCTGTCAGCATTCACAGAAGATTTCCTATGGCATACCACATATCTTTATAATCCCTCAATTCCCTGAAAAGTAAAGAGAAAACAAGATTCTGCAGTACTGAGTGTTTTTTTTTTTTTTTTTTGGTTTTTTGGACAATAAAGAAGCCTTTGGCTTCACAGATTAAAAAAACACCACTTAAGGGTTCTCTTCTAATGAGGAATCCCTAATAATTATATTAGTACAAGATTTCTTGATGAATGCAATCAGGATATTGCTGACAAACAACACTTCAATCACTAACATCCAATAAAGAATAAAAGACAAGAGGAATGCTCACCAAAGGTACACATCAGTGTCATGTAAGGTGGTCTATACAGAGCAAAAATGGACAGTGATGTCCTCTCATGTTCCTGTTGTGGATTCAAGTCCCACAACATGGAGTTCACACACAGGGGAAAAAAGATGAAAAATCTCTTTTGTCCAGAATATGATGTGTATGTTCATCCTTTGTTGCTGAAGATGATCATGCCATCAGGAAATGATGACATGACTTGCACTTGACTTTGTTTTTGAGTGAGGGAGGGCTGTGCAGGTCATCAGCCTCAATTCTCCTCCAGAGACATCTGAATCCAGGGACCAGATATTCATCAGGATGATTGGAGGTGACCCAAAATAAAGCAAATGGGGTTAAGTGACTTGCCCAAGGTCACACAGTTAGTGAGTGTCAAGTGTCTGAGATGAGATTTGAACTCGGGTCCTCCTGATTCCTGCACTGGTGCTGTATCCACTGCACCACCTAGCTGCCCCGTTGTGGTTACCTATGTGATTGTCAGTCCAGCTTGTATCCATCAGCAATATCTGTTTCATGTATATGAATTGATGTACTGATTCAGCTTCCTGGCCATCCAACTGCTACATATCATACCTGATCATAGTGTATTCTTCTCATAAGTTGTTCTATTCTTTTTGATAAAATCTCATTTATGAGAGGTGGTGCCAAGATAATGGAGTAGAAAGACACACATATGCAGGCTCTCCCCACACAGCCCATAAAATACCTGTAGAGTGGTACTCTCAACAAATTCTGGGGCAGCAGAAGTGGAGAACAACAGAGTGGAGGATATTTCCAGCCCAGGGTGACCAGAAAGGCCCATAGGAAATGTCTGTTGCACCAGACACAGAGCAGAGCCCAGCCCAGCCTTGGCCACATGGGGCAACTCTGGGAGGAGGACACCTCAGGGGCAGAATCTCCAGTTGCAGAATCCTCAGTCCCAGCAGCAGCAGGTTCTCAGATCCCTCAACCCACAGGCATCAAAGGTCAGTGACATGGTCTTTTCAGCTGGCTGGGAAGAGAGAAGGACGTTCCCATAGCTCTGGCCTCAGGCAGTGGCCCATAGAGGCCACATTGACTGGGTGGGAGCAGCAGCCCCATATAACTGCCCTCATCCATTGTTAGATCGCAAAACCCCTGGGGGCACTGAGAAGCTGATTCTTACCTCAGCCCTGTGTAGAGGCCCTGAGGGCCTGAGATCTTTATCTCACACTGATTGACGGCCATGCCCCGAGAACTTAATTGAATCTCAGCCCCCACTGCTGGCTTGGCAGAACTGGAGGCCAGCTGGCTGTGGAGAGGAAACTCTGCTAAGATTCTAGACACAAAAATCTCTTCCTGTTGCCAGACCAGTGTACTCGCTTGATTGTGCCACCTAGGAGGAACTGAGATTTTATGCACTTTCAGAGCACACCCTACTTTTGCCAAAGGACACAAAAACCAAGTAACCAGTGGGGAAAATGCCCGAAAAAGAGAAAAAAATAAGACTATAGCAGGTTACTTTCTTGGTGAACAGATATCTTCTCCCATCCTTTCAGATGAGGAAGAACAATGCTTACCATCAGGGAAAGACTGAAAAGCCAAGACTTCTGTATCCCAAACATCCAAAATAAATATTCAGTGGTCAGGCCATGGAAGAGCTCAAAAAGGATTTTGAAAATCAAGTAAGAGAGGTGGAGGAAAATTGGGAGGAGAAATGAGAAAGATGCAAGAAAAGCATGAAATGCAGGTCAACACCTTGCTAAAGGAAACCCCCCAAAAAATGCTCACTGAAGAAAATAGCTCTTTAAAAATTAGAATGGAACTGATGGAGGTTAATGACTTTATGAGAAACCAAGAAATCACAAAACAAAAAAAAAAAGAATGGAAAAATGGAAGACAATGTGAACTCTCTCATTGGAAAAACAACTGACCTGGAAAATAGATCCAGGAGAGACAATTTAAAAATTATGGGATTACCTGAAAACCATGATGAGAAAAAGAGCCTAGACATCATCTTTCATGAAATTATCAAGGAAAACTGTTTTGATATTCTAGAACCAGGGGCAAAATAAATATTGAAAGAATCCACTGATCACCTCCTGAAAGAGATCCAAAAAAGCAACTTCTAGGGACATTGTGGCCAAATTAAAGAGTTCCAGAGTTCTCCAGAGTCAAGGAGAAAATATTGCAAGCAACTAGAAAGAAACAATTTGAGTACTGTGGAAAAACAATTAGGATAACACAGGATCTGGCAGCTTCTGCATTAAGGGATCGAAGGGCTTGGAGTGAGATATTTCAGAAGTCAAATGGACTGGGACTGAAACCAAGAATCACCTACCCAGCAAATCTAAATATAATACTTCAAGGGAAAAAATGCTCATTCAGTGATATAGCCGAATTTCAAGATTTCATGTTGAGGAAAAGACCAAATATGTATTTAAAAAATTGACTTCTCAGGTCAAGAATCAAGAAAAGCATGAAAAGATAAACAGAAAAGAAAAATCATATAAGACTTTCTAAAGCTGAACTGTTTACATTACTACATGGAAAGAAAATATTTTTAACTCTGGAATCTTTTCTCAGTATTTGGGTAGTTGGAGAGATTGTATACACACACACACACACATACACATGTAGATAGAGAGTACAGGGTGTGTTATATCAGAAGAGATGATATCCACACACACACACACACACACACACACACACACAATAAAATAAAATAAAAATTAAGGAGTGAAGGAGGAAAATTCCAGGAAGAGAAAGGAAGTAATGGAATAGGGAAGGCTATAACTTATAAAAGAGATAAGAAAAATCTTATTCAACAGAGGAGGTAAGGGAGAAGAGGAGAGGGGGAAAATTGAAGCTACTCTCCCCACATGTCTCTGAAGGAGGGAATAACATGCTCACTAAATTTGATATGAAAATTTTTATACACCACAGGAAAGTAGGAGAGGAGGTGACAAGTAGAGGGAGGGGAATGCTAGAAGGGAGGGCAAATGGGAGAAGGGAGTCACTGGAAATAAACACTTTTGAGAAGGGACAAGGTCAATTGTAAGGGGAAAAATAAGGGGGGGATAGGGTAGGTCAGAGGGTAATATAATTAGTATTACACAACATGATTACTGTCGAAGTTTTTTGCAAAACAACACAAATTTAGTCTGTATTGAATTGCTTACCTTCTCACTTGGGCTGGGGAGGGACGGGGGGAAGGAGAGAAGTTGGAATTCAAAGCATTAGAAATGAATGTTGAGAATTTTTATTGCATATAATCAGGAAATAAGAACAACAGGGACAGGGGCATGGAAATTTGTCTTGCCCTGCAAGAAAAGAGAGAAGATGGGGATAGGAGAGGGGTGGGGTGTGATGGAGGGGAGGGTACCTTGAGGGAAGGAGTAATCAGAATGCAAGATATTAGGAAGTGGGAGGAGGGGAGTGATGAAGAGAAAAATTGGGCATGTTACAAAGTGAGGTAAAAGCAATTAGTATTAAAACAATACACTGAAATAATTCTGAGAATAAATCAATGACATCTTTAGTTTGGAGAAAAGAATTTCAGTCTAAATTTCCTAGAGGAAAGTAACCTCGGGTAAAATTTGGCATTGATGGAAAAGTCAAGGTTTTAATGGTAAATTTGATTTTATGTTTGCCATTTAACCAGCAACTAGAACATGTATGGAAAGGCATGTAAACCACTTAAGATTTGCCTCAAAAGATGTTCCTTAGCCAAAGTGAAACTATAATCATATTTGAAACCTGGTTATTGGAACTTGTCATTTTTTAGATGCTATGGGACTATTAAGTGACTGTTCTTCTGAGTCTAACTCCAGGTATTGGAAGCAAGAAAGGCGATCTGAACCTCCAATACATGATGCCAGTAAGCTGATGAGATGCTGGTATGAATTGCATAGGTGATCTCAAGGGAAGGGTGGGAGAATGGCTGTTCAGCAAGGGCTGAGATGGGATTCTCCTGACTCAGTTTCCCCACTGACACCCGGAAGACTTTAAGCCTGGTTGAATGCAAGTGGATAATCTAATTCCGCCTAGAACTGACATGAAGTTGGGGAGATATTGTATCACAGCAATGTCCTTACTATTGGTGGAAATTCCCTATAATCAAAAGGATTGTAAGCTTATTACTAGATCTATTCAATTATAGATTACGGGTAGGGAAACCTTTGAGGTTGTCAAAAATTAAGCTATTAGGCATAGGACTTTAGACCTTGTTGAAGTTTTGGAAAATTGGTATGATCTTTGGAAAATTATTTCCCCTTCTGAGTTTCATTTTCCTCCTCTACAAAATAATGAGGATTGAACTAGATCAGTGTCATCAAACTCTAACTGAAATAAAGACCATTAATTTATACACAAGAATCCCTGTGGACCTTATATTGACTTAGTTGTAAAATGTGATATTATCCATGCTTTACTGTATTTTTATTGATTTTGTTAAATATTTCTCAATTACATTTTATTCTTGTTCAAACCACACTCTGGAGTGTTATGCAGCCCACCTGGGGTTTTGATACCTCCCTTTCTTCAGCCTCCTGTCAGTATACTTACATTTTCTTGTTTTTTTTTTTTTATTTAACTTTTAACATTTATTTTCACAACATTTTGGGTTACAAATTTTCTCCCCTTTTATCCCCTCCCCCCCCCCCAGGCCCAAGCATTCTAATTGCCCCTGTGACCAATCTGCCCTCTCTTCTATCATCCCTCTCTGCCCTTGTCTCCGTCTTCTCTTTTGTCCTGTAGGGCCAGATAGCTTTCTTTACCCCTTAACCTGTATTTCTTATTTCCTAGTGGTAAGAACATTACAGTTAATCCTAACACTTTGAGTTCCAACTTCTTTACCTCCCTCCCTCTCCACCCCTTCCCTTTGGAAAGCAAGCAATTCAATATAGGCCAAATCTGTGTAGTTTTGCAAATGATTTCCATAATAGTTGTGTTGTATAGGACTAACTATATTTCCCTCCATGCTATCCTGTCCCCCATTACTTCTATTCTCTTATGATCCTTTCCCTCCCCATAAGTGTCGACCTCGGATTGCATTCTCCTCCCCATGCCCTCCCCTCTATCTTCCCCCCCACCCTGCTTGTGCCCTTGTCCCCCACTCTCCTGTATTGTGAGATAGGTTTTCCTATCAAAATGAGTGTGCATTTTATTCTTTCCTTTAGTGGAATGTGGTGGGAGTAGACCTCATGTTTTTCTCTCGCCTCCCCTCTTTATCCCTCCACTAATGAGTCTTTTGCTTGCCTCTTTTATGAGAGATAATTTGCCCCATTCAATTTCTCCCTTTCTCCTCCCACTATTTCTCTCTCACTGCTTGATTTCATTTTTTTTAAGATATGATCCCATCCTCTTCAATTCACTCTGTGCACTCTGTCTCTATGTATGTGTGCGTGTGTGCATGTGTGTGTGTGTACTCCCACCCAGTACCCAGATACTGAAATGTTTCAAGAGTTACAAATATTGTCTTTCCATGTAAGAATGTAAACAGTTCAACTTTAGTAAGTCCCTTATGACTTCTCTTTGCTGTTCACCTTTTCATGGTTCTCTTCATTCTTGTGTTTGAAAGTCAAATTTTCTTTTCAGCTCTGGTCTTTTCATCAAGAAAATTTGAAAATCCTCTATTTCATTGAAAGACCATTTTTTCTCCTGAAATATTATACTCAGTTTTGCTGGGTAGGTGATTCTTGGTTTTAGTCCTAGTTCCTTTGAGTTCTGGAATATCCTATTCCATGCCCTTCGATCCCTTAATGTAGAGGCTGCTAGATCTTCTGTTATCCTGATTGTATTTCCACAATACTTGAATTGTTTCTTTCTAGGTGCTTGCAATATTTTCTCCTTCACCTGGGAATTCTGGAATTTGGCCACAATGTTCCTAGGAGTGTCTCTTTTTGGATCTCTTTCAGGTGGTGTTCTGTGGATTCCTTGAATATGTATTTTGCCCTCTGGTTCTAGAATCTCAGGGCAGTTTTCCTTGATAATTTCATGGAAGATGATGTCTAGGCTCTTCTTTTGATCATGGTTTTCAGGTTGTCCCAAAATTTTTACATTGTATCTCCTGAATCTATTTTCCAGGTCAGTTGTTTTTCCAATGAGATATTTTACATTATCTTCCATTTTTCTAATTTTCTCGCTATGTTCTGTGATATCTTGCTTTCTCACAAAGTCCTTAGCATCCATCTGTGCCATTCTAGTTTTGAAAGAACTATTATCTTCAGTGAGCTTTTGAATCTCCTTTTCCATTTGGCTAATTCTGCTTTTGAAAGCATTCTTCTCCTCATTGGCTTTTTGAACCTCTTTTGCCAATTGAGTAAGGCTAGTTTTCAAGGTGTTAATTTCTTCAACATTTTTTTGGTTCTCCTTTAGCAGGGAGCTGATCTGCTTTTCATGCTTTTCTTTCATCTCTCTCATTTCTCTTCCCAGTTTTTCCTCCACCTCTCTAACTTGATTTTCAAAATTCTTTTTGAGCTCTTCCATGGCCTGAGGCCATTGGGTGGGCTGGCACACAGAAGCCTTGATTTCTGTGTCTTTGCCTGATGGTAAGCATTGTTCTTCCTCATCAGAAAGGAAGGGATGTAATGTCTGTTCTGCAGGAAAGTAGCCTTCAATAGTCTTATTTCTTTTCCCTTTTCTGGGCATTTTCCCAGCCAGTGACTTGACCTCTGAATATTCTCCTCACACCCACCTTGCCTCCTGGTCCTCCCAGCCAGTGTTTGGGGACTGAGATTCAAATGCTGCTTCCAGCCTTAGGGCTTTTGGCGGGGGCAGGGCTGCTATTCAGTGTGAAATTAAGTTCAGGTGGTCAGGTTGGGGCAGGGCCACCTCTCAGGCTCAGTTCCCTCAGGGGGTTTATGCACAGACCTTCCACAATGGATTCAGGCTCCCGCCCATTTGGGGAGGCCCTGTCTGCAGCCGCCTCTCAGCTTCTACCTCCCGGAGGGGCCCGAATCATGGGGCACCCCACTCCCCTCTCGACCTGCCAAAGAGACTCTCTCACCGACCCCTGTCACCTGTGGGTGGAGGGACTTGTGCGGCCGCTGGAGATCCCTTCCCCGAAGCCCGCTTGGATCTTTTCCTCTCGGTGCCGCAGCTGCTGCAGGGCTGCCCTCTGCTCCCAGTCCTGGCGTCCAGTCCACAGAGCGAAGGACCCCCCTTAAGAGGTTTGCAGGTCTCTCTGGAACAGAAATCTCCTTTGCTCCAATATTCTGTGGCCTCTGGGTTCAGAATTCACTGTGAGTTGCTCCCCTGTAGCCGATCTGTGGGTTGTGGGTTCGGAGCTATGTGTATGTGCATCTTTCTACTCTGCCATCTTTGCTCCGCCCAGGACTTTAGCCCAACAACAATAAGTTAAGGTAACTTAATTCTTAGTAATACTGTGGAGACAATTAGGTCAAGAGCTCATGAAGTTAGAAACATAAATATTATTTTTGTCTCAGTTGGCTAATGTTTAAAAAAAATTTTTTTCTTTTGTGGTCCATATTGTAAATGCTTTAAAAAGAAGTATCACTTGACCAAAAGTAGGAATTGCTTTATCTGTTATAAACTGTGTTAAAAATAAATTTAAAAAATGATCTTTCAATGAAATAGAGGATGTCCAAGAATTCTTTTTTTGATATTATTTTATCCAGCTCTAGAAAGTAATTGTCTGATAGTTTACTTGGTATGGCACTAAATAAGTATATTAATTTGGGTAGGATTGTCATTTTTATTATATTAGCACGGCCTATCCATGAGCAACTAATGTTTTTCCACTTACTTAAATCTGACTTTATTTGTGCAAAAAGTGTCTTGTAATTGTGTTCATATAATCCCTGGGTTTGTTTTGGCAGGTAGACTTCTAAGTATTTTATACTGTCTACCCTAGCTTTAAATAGGATTTCTCTTTCTATCTCTTGCTGTTGGACTTTGTTGCTAATATATAGGAACGCAGAAGATTTGTGTGGGTTTATTTTGTAACCTGCAACTTTGCCAAAGTTGTTTATTAATTCAAGTAATTTTTCACTTGAATCTCTGGGATTGTCTAGGTAAATCATCATATCGTCTGCAAAGAGTGATAACTTAGTTTCTTCTTTGGCTATTCTTATTCCTTGAATATCTTTATCTTGTCTAATTGCTACAGCTAACATTTCTAGCACCATATTGAATAATAGTGGTGATAATGGACAACCTTGTTTCACCCCTGATCTTATTGGGAATGCATCTAGCTTATCCCCATTGCATATAATGCTTGCTGAAGGTTTTAGATAGATACTGCTTATTATTTTATGGAAAGTTCCCTTTATTCCTACGTTCTCCAATGTTTTTAGTAGGAATGGATGTTGTATTTTGTCAAAAGCTTCTTCTGCATCTATTGAGATAATCATGTGGTTTTTGTTAGCTTTGTTGTTGATGTGATCAATAATGCTAATAGTTTTCCTAATATTGAACCAGCCCTGTAGTCCTGGTATGAATCCTACCTGATCATAATGTATTAATCTCATGATAAGATGCTGTATTCGTTTTGCTAAAAACTTATTTAAAATTTTTGCATCTATATTCATTAGGGAAATTGGTCTATAATTTTCTTTCTCTGTTTTGTCTCTTCCTGGTTTGGGTATCAAAACCATATTTGTATCATAGAAAGAATTTGGGAGGACTCCTTCTTCCCCGATTTTCAAAAATAGTGTATGTAGTATTGGAATTAACTGTTCTTTAAATGTTTGATAGAATTCACTTGTGAATCCATCTGGCCTTGGAGATTTTTTCCTAGGGAGTTCATTGATGGCTTGTTCAATTTCTTTTTCTGAGATGGGGTTGTTTAAGTATTCAACTTCCTCTTCTGTTAATCTGGGCAATTTGTATTTTTTAAAATATTCATCCATCTCGTTTAGATTGTCGAATTTGTGGGCATAAAGTTGGGCAAAGTAGTTTCTAATTATTGTTTTAATTTCCTCCTCATTGGAGGTGAGTTCACCCCTTTCATTTTTAATATTAGTAATTTGGTTTTCTTCTTTCTTTTTTTTAATCAGATTGACCAAAGGTTTATCAATTTTATTAGTTTTTTCATAAAACCAATTATTGGTTTTATTTATTAATTCAATAGTTTTCTTAATTTCAATTTTATTAATCTCTCCTTTGGTTTTCAGTATTTCTAATTTGGTATTTACTTGGGGATTTTCAATTTGTTCTTTTTCTAGCTTTTTCAACTGCAAGCCCAAGTCATTGATCTCCTCTTTCTCTATTTTATTTATGTAAGCATTCAAAGATATAAAACTTCCCCTAATAACTGCTTTTTCAGTATCCCATAAGTTTTTGTATGTTGTCTCACTATTGTCATTCTCTTGAATGAAATTGTTGATTGTTTCTATGATTTCTTCTTTAACCCAACCCTTCTTTAGAATTAGATTATTTAGTTTCCAATTGATTTTTGGTTTCTCTTTCCATGGCCTTTTATTACATGCAATTTTTAATGCATTATGATCTGAAAAGGATGCATTGATTATCTCTACCTTTCTGCACTGGATTGTGAGATTTTTATGTCCTAGTACATGGTCAATTTTTGTAAATGTTCCATGTACTGCTGAGAAAAAGGTATATTCCTTTCTCTTCCCATTTAATTTTCTCCAAAGATCTATCATATTTACCTTTTCCAGAGTTTTATTTACCTCCTTAACCTCTTTCTTGTTTATTTTGAGGTTAGATTTATCGAGTTCAGAGAGGGGGAGGTTGAGGTCCCCCACTAGTATAGTTTTGCTATCAATTTCTTCCTTCAACTCCCCCAACCTCTCCTCTAAGAATCTGGATGCTATACCACTTGGAGCATACATGTTTAGTAATGATATTGCTTCACTGTCTATGGTGCCTTTTAGCAGGATATAGTTTCTATCCTTATTCCTTTTGATTAGATCTGTTTCTGCTTTCGCTTTGTCTGAGATTAGGATTGCTACTCCTGCCTTTCTTACATGAGCTGAAGCACAATATATTCTGCTCCATCCTTTGACCTTTATGCTATGTGTATCCCCCCGTTTCAAATGTGTTTCTTGTAAGCAGTATATTGTTGGATTATGTCTTTTAATCCATTCTGCTATCCGTCTCCGTTTTATGGGAGAGTTCATTCCATTCACATTCACAGTTATGATTACAATCTGTGTATTTCCCTCCAACCTCTTTCCCACCATTTGTGCTTTTAGCTCTCCCGTCTCCCTTCCCCTCCTCAATAGTATTCACTTTTCTCCCCCTCCTCCTGCAGCCTTCCCCTCCTTCTTTTAGCCCCCCTCCCTTTTACTCCCCTTTACTCTTATTGCTTCTTTCCTCCCTTTTAGCCACCCTCCCCTTTCTTCCCCCTTCCCCTCCTACTACCTATAGAACTAGTTAGGATTATCTACTTAAGATTATTGTTCCCTCCTTTGAACAAATCAGATGAGAGTACCTCTCAAACAATGCTCATCTCCCTCCCCTCCTTCCCTCTACTATAGTTTTGTACTTCTTCCTGTGATATGATTTGCCATTTTCTGCTTCCCCCTTTCCACACCTCCTATTACATTCCCTTCTCATTCTTAAATCATATTTTTGACATGACATCATTTACTTTATGCCTGTTCCCTCTACATATATCCCTTTTATCATAATAGCTGCACAGTTCTCAAGATTAACAGGTATCATCTTCCCTTATAGGGAGGTAAACAGTTTGCCCTAATTGAGTAGCAAGTTTTTGTTTTTGTTTTTTCCCCTCTGTTTACCTTTTTATGATTCTCTGGATACCTGCATTTGAAGATCAAATTGTCTATTGAGTTCTGGTGTTTTCGTCAGGAAGCTCTGGAAATCCCTTATTTCGTTGAATGACTTTCTCTTTGCCTGAAATGTTATGCTAAACTTTGCTGGGTAGTTGATCCTTGGTTGAAGTCCCAACTCCTTTGCCTTACGGAATATTGGGTTCCAGTTCTTTCGATCTTTTAATGTAGAAGCTGCAAGGTCCTGTGTGATCCTGACTGTGTGTCCTTGATATTTGAATTGTTTCTTTCTGGCTGCTTGTAGTATTTTCTCCTTTATTTGATAGCTCTGGAATTTGGCAACTATATTTCTTGGGGTTTTGAGTTTGGGATCCCTTTCGGGAGGGCAATGGTGGATTCTTTCGATGACTATTTTGCCCTCTGAGTCTAGTACTTCTGGGCAGTTTTCCTTGATGATTTCCTGGAAGATGTTGTCCAGACTCTTTTCTTCATCATGGGTTTCTGGCAGGCCAATAATTCTTAAATTTTCTCTCCTGGATCTATTTTCCAGGTCAGTTGTTTTTCAATTAAATATTTTACATTTTCTTCTATCTTTTCATTCTTTAGATTTTGTTTAACTGATTCTTGTTGCCTCATTGAGTCATTAGTTTCTACTTGCCCAATTCTAATCTTCATTGTATTGTTTTCTACCATTAGCTTTTGCATTTCCTTTTCCATCTGACCAATTTTTCCCTTGAAGGAGCTATTTTCTCCATTTAATTTTTGTATTTCTTTTTCCATTTGACTAATTTTCCCAGTTAGGTTTTGGGTTTCCTTTTCCATCTGTTCAATATTCCCAATTAGGTTTTGGGTTTCCTTTTCCGTTTGATTAACTCTTCCTTTTAGGGAGTTATTCTCTCCAGTTAATTTTTGAACTTCCTTTTCTCTTTCTTCAATTTTCTTTTTCAGAGTGATGTTCTCATCAGTGAATTCTTTTTTTATAATTTTAAAATCATTGGCCAGTTTTTCTTTTATATCCTTCTTCAGACGTTCAAGGTAATCTAGTTGTGCTTGCGAGAAATTCATAGTCCCATCTGAGGTTTCAGATGGAAGTACAGTCTCAGCTCTGACCTCTTTGGTGTTTGTGTTTTGGTCCTTATCCCCATAGAAAGATTCTATGGTTTTTTCACTTTTCGTCTGCTTTTTCCGATTCATGATTTTGACTGAGTGTTGTAGCTTTTGGTTCTTTCAATCAGAAGATACAGATCTTTTAAGTTGGGCTGCTGTGTGTCTAGGCTGAAAGCAGGCTTTTTTTGTTGTTGTTGTTGTTGTTGTTGTTGTTTCCCAGATCAACCCTGGGGTTAGCTTGTTAGGTGTGTGGGAGGGGTGGTCTCGTCTCAGGAGATCTCCTCAGCTGACTTGAGGCAAAGGCAAGGTCAGGGGATGGTGATCCCAGCTTCCCTATTGTCTTCCCTTTTCCCCTGGAGGGCTGGGGTACGCCTAGAAGTTAATGCGTGTTCCCGCCCCTCCTGGCGTTTGTCTCCTGGCTCTGAGGCTTGCCGTGGTCTCAGTGCGAATTTTCTCTGCCCTGGGTCGTCTGTCCCTCCATATCGCCTCTGCCACAGTAGGAAGAATCCACCCTTGCCACTTTTCCAGCCTCTGGTGTTGTGAGACCACCCGCCCCCTTCTACTGTTCCCGCTGATCCAGGATTAATCTGGGGAAGAATTTTATGGTTCCCTCACGGTCATCAGAGGGGAGCAGAGAGCACTTACTGATCACTCCGCCATCCCAACTCCTGGAAGTTCAAGTAGCTGACCCACTGAAGTCCAGTCTTCAGGCTGAAGGTTTTAAGGGCTGCTGCGCTGATATCTAGCGCTCAGCGGCTCTCATCCGCTCAGCCTGGCTTATCTCCTGCTCTGCTGGTCTCGCCTGACACTCTTGGGCCCCTCAGGTCCCCTCCGCCCTGTCGCGCCAACCGCGCTGCGCTGTGCGCTGGGGTCTTACCCCCGTGGAACAGATCCCTCTCTTGGACCCTCCAGTCCAACCTGGGCTCTGAATCCGTCAAAGTCCTTCACCCACTGGATTCTATACCTCCAAAGTCTGGTCAGACTCTCCCCCCAGAGATATCCAGAGGAGTTTTTCCAGGAGCTTGGGTGAGTCGTTGCTTTCACTTCGCCATCTTGGCTCCACCCACCAAGAATTCTTTTTTTAAAAAAAATTTATTTATTTAATTTTTAGCATTCATTTTCACAAAATTTTGGGTTCCAGATTTTCTCCCCATTTGTCCCCTCCAACCACCCCAAAATATCTAGCATTCTAATTGCCTCTATCACCAATCTACCCTCTCTTCTATCATCCCTCTCTTCTTCTCTTTTGTCCTGTAGGGCCAGATAACTTTCTATGCACCATTACTTGTATTTCTTATTTCCTAGTAGCAAGAACAGTACCCGACAGTTGTTCCTAACACTTTGACTTCCACCTTCTCTTCATCCCTCCCTGCCCACCCTTTCCCTTTGGGAGGCAAGCAATTCAATATAGGCCGTATCTGTGTAGTTTTGCAAATGACTTCCATAATAGTCGTGTTCTGTAAGACTAACTACATTTCCCTCCATCCTATCCTGCCCCCCTCCATTGCTTCTATTCTCTCTTTGGATCCTGTCCCTCCCCAAGAGTGTTGACTTCAAATTGCTTCCTCCTCCCATTGCCCTCCCTTCCATCATCCCCCCCACCCTGCTTATCCCCTTCTCCCCCACTTTCCTGTATTGTGAGATAGGTTTTCATACCAAAATGAGTGTGCATTTTATTTCTTCCTTTAGTGGAATGTGATGAGAGTAAACTTCATGTTTTTCTCTCACCTCCCCTCTTTTTTCCTCCACTAAAAAGTCTTTTGCTTGCCTCTTTTGTAAGAGATAATTTGCCCCATTCCATTTCTCCCCTTCTCCTCCCAATATATTTCTCTCTCACCACTTAATTTCATTTTTTTAAGATATGATCCCATCCTAATCAATTCACTCTGAGCTCTCTGTCTCTCTGTCTCTCTCTCTGTCTTTCTCTCTCTCTCTCTCTCTCTCTCTCTCTCTCTCTCTCTCTCTGTATGTGTATGTGTCTGTGTGTGTGTGTGTGTAATCCCACCAACTACCCAGATACTGAAAAGTTTCAAGAGTTACAAATATTGTCTTTCCATGTAACAATGTAAACACTTCAACTTTAGTAAGTCCCTTATGGCTTCTCTTTGCTGTTTACCTTTTCATGCTTTTCTTCATTCTTCTGTTTGAAAATCAAATTTTCTTTTCATCTCTGGTCTTTTTGTCAAGAATGCTTGAAAGTCCTCTATTTCTTTGAAAGACGATTTTTTCCCCTGAATTATTACACTCAGTTTTGCTGGGTGGGTGATTCTTGGTTTTAGTCCTAGTTCCTTTGACTTCTGGAATATTATATTCCACACCCTTCTATCCCTTAATGTAGAAGCTGCTAGATCTTGTGTTATCCTGATTGTATTTCCACAATACTTGAATTGTTTCTTTCTAGCTGCTTGCAGTATTTTCTCCTTGACCAGGAAGCTCTGGAATTTTGCTACAATGTTCCTAGGAGTTTCTCTTTTTGGATCTCTTTCAGGTGGTGATTGGTGGATTCCTTGAACACTTATTTTGCCCTTTGGTTCTAGAATATCAGGACAGTTTTCCTTGATAATTTCATGAAAAATGATGTCTAGGCTCTTTTTATTTATCATGACTTTCAGGTATTCTCATAATTTTTAAAATCTCTCTCCTGGATCTATTTTCCATATCAGTTGTTTTTCCAATGAGATATTTCACATTATCTTCCATTTTTTCATTCTTTTGGTTTTGTTTTTTTTGATTTCTTGGTTTCTCGTAAGGTCATCAGCCTCCATCTGTTCCATTCTAATTTTGAAAGAACTGTTTTCTTCAGTGAGCTTTTGAACCTACTTTTGCATTTGTCTAATTCTGCTTTTTAAAGCATTCTTCTCCATTGGCTTTTTGAACCTCTTTTGCCAATTGAGTTAGCCTATTTTTAAAGGTGTTATTTTCTTCAGCATTTTTTTGGGTCTCCTTTAGCAAGGTGTTGACCTTCTTTTCATGCTTTTCTTGCATCTCTTTCATTTCTCTTCCCAGTTTTTCCTCCACCTCTCTAACTTGATTTTCAAAATCTTTTTTGAGCTCTTCCATGGCCCGAGCCTATTGAATATTTATTTTGAATGTTTGGGATATAGAAGCCTTGATTTCTATGTCATTCCCTGATGGTAAGCATTGTTCTTCCTCATCCAAAAGGATGGGAGGAGATATCTGTTCACCAAGAAAGTAACCTTCTATGGTCTTATTTTTTTTCCCTTTTCTGGGCTTTTCCCCAGGCAGTGACTTGACTTCTGCATTTCCTCTCCACACCCACCTCAACTCTAGATCCGCCCAGCCAGCACTTGGGGTCCGAGATTTAAATGTTGCTTCCCAGCCTTCGGGATTTTGGTGCTGGCAGGGCTGCTATTCATTGTGAGATTAAATTCAGGTGCTCAGGTCGGGGCAGGGCAGCCACACTGGGCTCAGTTCCCTTAGGGGGTTTACAAGAATATCTTCAAGAATGGATCTGAGCTCTTGCCTACTTTGGGAGCCCTTGTGCGCTGCTGCCTCCTAAGGGGGCCTGAGATATGGAGACATCCCACTCCCCACTTGGCCAGGATTCTCTCACTGACCTCTGGCTTCTGTGAGTGGAGGGACCTGCGTGGCTGCTGGAGATTCCGTCCCTGAAACCTGCTGGGATGTGCTCCTTTTGGTGCTGTGCAGCCAAGGCAGGGCTAGGCTCTGCTCTGGGTCCAGGGCACAGGGCATGACTGACCCTTTGTGTTGGTTTTTCAGGTCTCCCTGGAACATAAATCTCCTCCACTCCATTGTTCTGTGGCTTCTGCTGCTCCAGAATTGGTTGGGAGTTCTTCTTTACAGGTGTTTTATGGGCTCTGGGCAAGGAGCTAACATATGTGTATCTTTCTACTCCGCCATCTTGGCTCCTTCCCCTGTTCAATAATTATTGATGAAAAGACCTGAATTGGCAAGAAATTTGACTTTCAAACATTAGAATCAAGAGAAGCATGAAAAGGTAAACAGGAAAGAGAAATCATAAGGGACTTACTAAAGTTGAACTATTTACATTCCTACATGTAAAGACAATGTTTGTAAATCTTGAAACTTTTTTCAGTATCTAGGTAGATGGTGGGATTACACACACACACACACACACACACACACACACACACACAAACACTCACGTGCATACACACACACGTAGAGAGAAAGACAAAGAGCACAGGGTGAATTGAATAGAATAGGATCATATCTTAAAAAAATGAAATTAAGGGATGAGAGAGAAATATATTGGGAGAAGAAAAGAAGAAATGAAATGAGGCAAATTACCTCTCATGAAAGAGACAAGTAAAAGACTTTTCAATGGAGGGAAAAATGGAGAGGTGAGAGAAAAAACATGAAGCTTACTCTCATCATATTCCATTAAAGGAAGGAATAAAATGTACACTCATTTTGGTATGAAAACCTATCTTACAATACAGGAAAGTGGAGGAGAAGGGAATAAGCAGGGTGGGTGGGATCATGGAAGGAGGGTAAGGGGAGGAGGGAACAATTAGAAGTCAACACTCTTGGGGTGGGACAGGATCAAAAAGAGAGAGCAGAAGAAATGGGGGGCAAGATAGGATGGAGGGAAATATAGTTAGTCTTACACAAGATGACTATTATGGAAGTCATTTGCAAAACTTCACAGAGATGGCCTATATTGAATTGCTTGCTTCCCAAAGGGAAAGGGTGGGGAGGGAGGGATGAGGAGAAGTTGGAACTCAAAGTTTTAGGAACAACAATTGAGTGTTGTTCTTGCCCACAACTAGGAAATGAGAAATACAGGTAATGGGATATAGAAAGTAATCTTGCCCTACAGGACAAAAGAGAAGATGGGGCTAAGGGAAGGGAGGGATGTTAGAAGGGAGGGCAGATTGGTAATAGGGGTAATTAGAATGCTTGGTGCTTTGGGGTGGGGGGAGGAGACAAATGGGGAGATAATTTGGAACCCAAAACTTTGTGGAAATGAACATTGAAAACTTAAATAAATAAATTTAAATTGAAAAAAATTCTCCTTTAAAATTTTTATCTCTATGGTCATGAGAGAAATTGGTCTATGATTTCTTTCTCTGTTTTGGCTCTTCCTGGTTTAGGTTAAAAAAAAAAAACATATTTGTATCATAAAAAGAATTTAGGAGGACTTCTTTCCCAATTTTCCCAAAGAGTCTATATAGTATTAGAATTAGGTGTTCTTTAAAGTTTTGATAGAATTTACTTTTAAGTTCATCTGGTCCTGGAGACTTTCCTAGGGTGTTCCTTGATGGCTTGTTCAATTTCTTTTTCTGATATGAGGTTATTAAAGTATTAAACTTCTTCTTCTGTTAATCTGGGCAGTTTATATTTTAAAAAAATATTCAACCATTTAGTTTAGATTGTCGAATTTATGGGCATACAGTTGGACAAAGTAATTTCCAATTATGGTTTTAATTTACTACACATTGGAGGTGAGTGCACCATTTTTATTTTTGATATTGGTAATTTCGTTTTCTTCTCTCTTTTTTAAAATCAAATTGATGAAGGGTTTACCCATTTTATTATTTTTTTCATAAAACTCACTCTTAGTTTTATTTGTTAGTTCAGTAGTCTTCTTAATTTCAATTTTATTAATCTTTGGTTTTCAATGTTTCTAATTTGGTATTTACTTGAGAATTTTCAGTTTGTTTATTTTTTGAGCTTTTTCAACTCCATGACCAATTCATTGATCCCCTCTTTTTTTATTTTATTCATGTAGGCATTCAAAGATACAAAACATCCGCTAAGAACTGCTTTTGCAGTATCCCATAAGATTTGGTAGGTTGTCTCATTATTGTTACTCTCTTGAATGAAGTTGTTGATTGTTTCTATGATTTGTTGTTTAACTCATTCATTCTTTTGGATTAGATCATTTAGTTTCCAATTAACTTTTGTTCTATCTTTTCATGGCCTTTTATTACGTATAATTTTTATTGCATTATGATATGAGAAAGATGTATTCACTAGCTCTGCCTTTCTGCACTGGACTGTGAGGTTTTTATGCCCTAGTACATGGTCAAATTTTGTATATGTGCTATGTACCACTGAGAAAAAAGGTTTATTCCTTTCCATCCCCATTCAGTTTTCTCCCTAGATCTATCATATCTACTTTATCTACAGTTTTATTCACCTCTTTATCTTCTTTCTTGCTTATTTTGAGGTTATATTTATCAAGTTCAGGGAAGATGAGGTTCAGGTCCCCCACCAGTATAGCTTTCCTGTCTATTTCTTTCTGTAACTCTCTTAACTTCTCCTCTAAGAATTTGGATGTTATGTCACTTGGAGCACAAATGTTTAGTAATGATATTGCTTCATCGTCTATGATTCCTTTCAGCAGGATTTAGTTTCCTTCCTTATCTCTTTTGATTGGATCCATTTCTTCTTTTGCTTTTTCTGATATTAGGATTGCTATCCTTGCTATTTTTACATCAGATTAAGCACAAAATATTTTGCCCCAACCTTTTACCTTTACCCTGTGTATATCCCCCATTTTCAAATGTGTTTCTTGTAAACAACATACTGTTGGATTATGGTTTTTAATCCATTCTGCTATCTTGGCTCTGTCTCTTGTTTGTCCTTAATTTTTGAAAAGGACCAGTGACTTCATGGGGTGATGTCTTGATTTGTCCATAAATTGAATTTCAAGCACAGGCCTCACTGATCTTTTTAATCTAATTATATTTTAATCCCCTTTTCCACCTTCTACAGCCTAAGCATTCTTATCCCCTGCTGTTCCTTACATTGCATGTCCTTTCTTCTTGACTTGACCCTGGTCTTGCCATAAACTTGGAATGCATTCTTTTCTTATTTCTGAGTAGTTTACTTTCTTATTTCCCTCAAGACTACCTTTCTTTTTTTTTATTCTTTTTTGAGCCTCCAAACTATATATAGTGAGGAAATTCCTGGATCGATGGACCACTGATAGTGTGAGTGAATTGCACGTAGCCCCAAGCTAGTATATGTGAAAGGAAAGATTTGAAACTATGGACTGACAATGCCATCCACTTTTATGCATTACTTTTTGTCCCTTCTTGAAGGTAGTAGGACTTTGTCCACTCTTCCTTTTATCAGTATCTAGATTTTGTTATTTCAGAAGAAACTGTCCTGTGGTAAAAATTCCTCTTCCAGACTCTGTTTCATTGCTCTTTTTTCATGAAAAATCTTTGCACATATATTCTGACCTCATTTTCTCACCAACTTTCTTCTTGAGACATTGTTGCTCAGATTCTAACTGCATTCCATTGAAAAGATTCCCACTAAGATGCCAATACTCTCTTCTTGGCCAAATATCATCCTCCTAGATTATTCTACTGTCCTTGATATGACTCTACTCTTACAACTCCTTGAAAATATTCCTCTCCTGGATTTCAGGGATACTCTATTCTACTTGTCCTTCCTTATCATCAAATAAGATTAATTTCCTAATTTGTTAATTTCCTCTGATTCATTTCTTTTCCATATCCATTTTATTTTAATATCTTAGAATGATCTACCATGTATTATATGAGATTTATGGAATGAGCTGTTAGTGGCTACACAATATAATGCAAATCGTCATGGTTTGAAATCAGAAGAATTTGGTTTGATCCCATGCTCTGAACATTTCTGCCAGAGTGAATGTGGTCTAGTCACTTGACCTCACTGAACCTGACTTTTCTCATTGTAAAATTGTATAAAAATATTTGCACTATCTCACAGACAAAACCACTTTAAAAGTGTTCAAGTGCTATACAAAGATACACTATGATTAAGTAATAGATTTCTACTGTAATGAAATACCTTGTTGGTATCATCAGTGTGATACCAACTGTAGAAATCCAATCTAACCCATGAAATCCTGACTGACATAGATCTCTGAGATGGAAAAATCTTTTAGGGCCAGAGTTTTACTCAGTTTCTTACTTCTATTCTGTTAGAAACCTCTTTTCTTTTGGTAATGATCCTTTCATCAAACATATCATTTAATGACAACTGTTACAGCATCATCTCCTGGAACAGCTTCATCTACAATTTCTTGATGAAAAGATTGAACCCAATAGCACTTGACAAAAATTTCACTAAAAGTAATCAACTTTTCTCAAATTTATATTTTAATTGACTGAAGTTTTTCTTACCCAATACTGCTCACTCATGATAAATGTTTAAGCAGATGTGCATATGGAAAGGAATCCCAGTGAACTTCAGTCAGTTTAAATAAATTGTTCCTAGATTTCTAATTGCTTATCTGAAATAACTACATATTTCATATTTTAGGAATAAAGAGAACTAAAGAGCTGAGAAAACTGTCAGCAGAATTCACTTCTAATGATTCTCACTTGTTATATCAGATTAATGATGATAATAATGACAATAATAGTAACAATAATGATTATATTAACAAAAGTTAGCATATAGATGGCATTCTAAGGTTTGCAAAGGTGTTTAACAAACAACTGAAGCAGAGAGAGGTTAAGTAATTTGCCCTGGGTCATACAGGTGCCTGAGTTTAGAGTTAAACAGAGATTTTCTTCAATTAAAGTTCAGTAATAGGACTGAGATCCAGGCCCATTCACTGTGCCACCAATTCCAAAATCCTCCAGTTAAATTTATCTAGGTGGAGACAGGCACAAAGAAACTGAGATAATAGCTATAGATAGCATTTATAAATCACTTTAAAATGTATATAATACTATATAATCATTACTACATTTGAACTTCTTAGCAATCATATGGGACTACAGGCATTATGAATTCCATTTTGGAGATGAGGAAACTGAGGTTTAGAAAAAGCAAAGCAATTGTGTATCATGGGATATCTGATAAGTGTTAGATGTAGCACTCATACACACATATTTTTGACTGCAAATCTAGCCATATAATCACTGCTTACCCCACCTGTGTAACTGCCTAAAGCGCAAGAAGAATCTAACATTCCCAAATTGGTTTTTCTCCTATTTCATGGTTATGCCATGGCTAAAGGACCTATTTTTAAAATCCTGTAGTCAACTGAATCAATGACAATCTTAATCTGGGTATAACTTCACTTTGGTTTTGGTTCTGTACAAAAACTAGCAAGGCTTACTAGGCAAAATAATATAAAACCTCTTCCAGAGTTGACTGCAAAAATATAAAATGTTACTAAATTCATTTATAATGAGGGCTCACTGAATTCCCAAGAAAACCCATGACAGTTCTAGAGATAATAAAGTATATCTGGAAGCAGTAAAATAAATCACTGAGGGAAGACAAATAGTTGAACAAAAGGTGGAGAACTTTTTGCTTGTACAATAAGAAAGAATTTACTGAAAAAAACAAATTAGTCCCTGTCAACAGTTTGACTAACTGTTTCAGGAAAATGGAAGAATTTTACATGTCGAAGGAGTCTATATGAGGCACACTGGCAGTGCTTCACATATGAAGAGGCATGGTCATGAAACTTTTTTTTTTCCTAACTAAACTCAAAAAGTGTTTTTACTTAAATCTCATTTAAGCATGTGTCTTAGTTCATTAAAAGTCAACTTTGAAGAAGTTATATTTTTTTGTGTAAAAATGATCAAGGTTCTAAAAATTCAAATGGGTAAAGAATGCAGTTCAACATTGCAATTTTACAAAGTATTTATAATTTGACCTAGTTTGAGTTCCAGGTGATTAAAAAATTTTACATCTTTATGTTTTCCTTAATTACAAATGAGGTTATTGTCTAAAAGAAATAAATGAGCATGTCTACACAATTGTTCTACATTGGTTGAAAAACAATGAAATTCTTATTTCTTAAGGAAGGTAAGTGGTGGTGTATGGCTAGAGTACTGGGCCTGAAGTCAGCAAGCTTGAGTTCAAATCTGGTCTCACACTTACTAATTGTGACCTTGGGCAAGTCACTACATCCCCATTGCCTCAATTTCCTCATCTATAAAATGAGTTGGATAAGGAAAGGATAAATCATTCTAGTATGTCTTCTGAGGAAATCCCAAATGGGGTCATAAAGAGTTGGCCATGACCAAAACAACTGAACAACAACAAAGGAGAGCAAAAATGTTAACTAGACCTACGCTAAGTCAATCTGAATTTTAGATGTGTCTAGGAGATAATATTATCTGGTACTTTAAAGTGTGTAATCCTTCCAGCAACCCTGTGAAGTAAATAAAAGAAGCATTATTATTGTCGTTTTTGTTATCATTAACATTCCTTTAAAAATGAGGACCTGAAACTGAGTTTATTATTCAGGAGCTAGTGTCAGATGCAGGATGTGAACTCAAGTTTTCCTTGAAGATTCACGTACTTATGTCTAGGTTCCCATAGATGCCAGTAAAAGAGTCTATAGCTCCTATATAGTCATCCAAATTATAAATAAAATCAATTATGATAGCCCTTATTTCACCTCACATAAAAACAACATGCAAAAGACCAACAGAAACTTATGAACAAAAGAACATTTTGATTTTTAATAGCCTACAATCAGTGGAAACAATTTCTCTCTCTATTCTGAGTAATTTGTTACATAAAGTGCTAGAGTCCTCCATTGATAGTTACAAAATGATACTGAAGTATTTTAATGTTAACTTGAATTGGAAAATCTTTCCTATTCATTAATAGGTCCATTAAGTCACATGGAGCCTGTGGCAGGAGGAGTTTTGGTGAATGAGTGGAACAGGAAGAGACAGAGCTAGAGCAGAGTTGAGAGGAAGTTAGCTTTGAGAATAGTCAGAGTTAGGAAGGATGCAGGTTCCTGGGTAGATTGAGTGATTTTGTGATTGTTTGTGGTTTTGTTTAAGAGAGCCTGCTTGTGATGAGTGCACTGGACTTGGTTTGTGGGAAGCCTAGGGGGGGGAAGACTTGGGGATGGTGTTGTCCTCTGCATTGTTATTGTATATAGATTTTTGTTGCTGTGATGGATTTGGGTCTGAATAAATGTATTGTTTCTGCCTTTCATGTAGACAGCCTGTGGTATTTCCTAATTTTGAATGGTGCCATGATATTCATGGCTGCTGTGGGAGTTGTGAATATTGGATTGCTGTTACAAGTATTGATTATAAGCAGGCTATACTCTGACATTTCCTTTCTACCACAGGATCGCTAATAGTCCTACCCATGACAGTACCATGCTGGATGCTCTGTGGAAGGGAAATACCTTTTAAAGATGTTAGATAAGCATTTAATTCCTTTCCATCGCACACATGTCTCAAAAATGATGAGATGACATGCCCTTCTAAGCATATTCTAGAGTCAGGTCTAACCAGCTTGGGAAGGTAATCAGTTAATCAATAAATATTTCTTAAGCACCTGATCTGCGCCAAGCACTATGGTAAATGCTAGGGATAAAAATTTTTTCACACAATTTTTACACATTTTCAGTGTAAGCATTTTAAATTCAGAAATAAAAAATACTATTAATCAAGGATTAATTTATTGTTTTATTGATTCTCAAGTTGTAAGAAAATGTTAATAAAGCAGATTAAACTTAAGAATATAAATGTGTCTTTTTTCTAGAGATAAAAGTTGTTGAATGTTTATCAATATGTCCTTATATTGCTCTACAAAAAGTGCTAGTGCTCATCAGTTATACAGTAGAAAGTTCAGGGAATGAAGTCATCATCAGACTGAAAATTTGGTAGTCAGATAATAATCACAAAAATAATAACTAATTCTATTATTTAGATAATGTTTTAAAGTTTGAAAAAAACCTTATATTTCTTTTCTCATTTGAGCCTAATAATGTCCTTTAGTCTATCCCTTTTGAACCCTCAAGTTATAGCTGTAATTTTTTTCTTGTACTCTACTTGTAGATGCTGAGGGGGAACATATGAACAATTTTATTCTTTTTCTAAGAGGAAGACTTCTTGAGAAATACTAGAGAAGGGGATGGGATTCTTCTCTCCCATCACCATTACAATTTTCCTCTTTCCAGGAAAAAAAGTAAAGTGAAAAGACAAAAGTCTATATTTCAACATAAGGCTATTTTTGTCAAGTTGTAGGTGTGGCTCTTTGACAAAATTTGTCTCCTGAGTCCAAGCCAAGGAAATAGTCTTTAAGACAGCCCCACTCACTGAAATATATGTCTTGGAAGGCAGCAAAGGGTGACTACAAGTTAACAATTCATCAGAGTGCAAACAACAGATGTGTATTGAGACTTTATTAGAAACTGTACTTTTTCTAACAATGCTTTAATGGACAGATGCATACCTTCTCTGATAATAAAAAAAATGTTCCAGATAAAGACTTAATACTTTTTAAGATCAACAATATTGTATGATAATTCCCTGATCATCTCACCACGTAACACCCTAGTCTCCTTTCAAATTCTTGGAGTCATTTTTCTTTATTTGTGCCCAATTAGAAATGAATATCCAGGTATCCCAACTTGCCAATGTTGCCCTAGCCATGGAAACTAGGGACAGTGTATTCTGAGGGTTCTATAGATGTTGATACCATAAATAATAGGGTATTGCAGTGCTTTTACAATGTGTAATAATACATGCAGATTATTTTGATGCGTGTTTAAATTAGGGGACATATAAGAGAGGCAAAAAATTATGCTTATTAATCATATAAGCAGGTGACTCTGAGAAGTAAATGATTTATATCCAATGTATCTTTCAAGATCCAATAAACATCTAATTCCTTGACCCTCTCACCTACACTGTGGGGTCTTCTTAGGCAATTCTAGTCCTCAGTGATTTTTGCTTTTTAACAACTACTACAGTATTTGTTGTCCTTAACCAGGAATGTGCCACTGATCAAATGTTATTTTTCAGGAAGTAACATGCCCATTGTGGATAGAGTACTGGCATTGGAGTCAGAAAGATGTGCATTTGATTATTATCTCTCAAATTAGTAGCTATGTAACCATGGACCTGCCGTTTCACTTCTCTCCAAGTTCACTTATTTATTAAACAGGCATAGTAATGCCTAAGACAAAAGGTTATTGTGATATTCAAGTGATATACATACACATGCACTCATAAGTTTGTGATATGATATATATGATTTTTGTTAGATCTTGATCACAAATATATATATGTGCAAATGTATACATATATAATTATGTGCTTGTATAAATAAAATTAAATCATGTTATATTATACTAGCCTTTCCAATGGAATGCGAAGTTTCTTTAGGATACATACTGTGTCTTCTACTTTAAAAGAAAAGCCCGTGTGCTTAGTAAAATCTTTATCAAAGTAGAAAGAATCCAATAAATCCTAGTTAAGTTTAATTCAATCTAAACAAACATTTTTTCAAAATATGCAGTGCACTGAGTAGTGTATTAAGCACTTAAAGATACAGTGGAATAAAAAATGCTCTCAATGAGCTTACAACAGAAGGTCTTGATTCTCATTTCAGTAGTTTTATCAACTTGCTTTAGACATTAAATGGGTTGTATAATTTTGTGAATCTCAATATCCATGGTCTTGATTTTTATGAAGATGTAAGCAAATATGGATTGATCTCAATTAGTGAGATTAATGAATCTCTTAAGTCACATGTATTCTCATTTTTAATATTAGAAGTTTTAATTAAGTGAAATATGGTGATTCCCACTCAATGAAAATATGCAGTGCAAAATCAAAGAATTAAACCACTTCATTATTTTCACTATCAGAACTAGCTACAAATATCTGCGAAGATATGGACTTTCACACAATCTATTTACAATGAAATTTTACTTTACATTAATTTCTTTTTAAGTTATTAATTGATTTATAAACATGCATTTTTCCTTGTCTTGACTCCTTAATATGGAATTATATTTACATTTTATTTTCAGATAAAGATTTTGCAAACCAGAAACATAGTCAAGTGGGTAGATTTTATAAGAAAGTGTGGTTCCCAGGAACTGACTGCAGTAAAGCTGCTGACAAGTCTCTTCAACGAGTATTCATAAAATATACCCTTTTGATCCTTTTTATCAAAAGTGATGATATAGTTTGTGCTATTCAGAACAATTTCCATCTAATGATTGCAATGACATTTATCAGAATAATGTTCCTTGACATTTACCACAAATTGTACTATTTAGATTTTGCTCTCAGCTTCCTCCTTTATCACCCTCATAAGGTTTGCTGACATGGTGAATCATGTACACTGTACATGCACTTTGATTAAGTTCTGTAATTTACTTTGGAATTGGATAACTTTTTAAAGGAAGTAATGGCACAAGCTTAGAGTGTTTATTTAATCTGGCATTTCACTGACAAGCTTCTCACTTTCTCAAAATGTGGTCATTTTTTTTTTTTTGCTCATGTTAATTATAAGTGATTCTTGATTGAAAGTTGCCAAGGGTAAAATGTAGATAAGAAAGAAGAATATTAGAATTCTTCCACAAATGCTATCAGGGAGAAATAATGAAGAGTAGTCTGGGAATTGTATACACTGTTTGACGTTCTTTTTGTAGTTCATGTCATCAATTTTCTCTACTTATGTTTTTTTTTCTTTTTTGATTGACAGTAAAACTCTACTTAACCTTTATTTCACAGCAGCCTGCACAGCATGGTAGCTATGTTTCATCTTCTGTGATCATGACACATCTCAAAAACAGTGTCTCTCTAATATAGCCCTGCAAATGGTATTTACAATAACCAGTAAGTTAAGATTTGAATGATTAAATTGGAGAGAAAGTGGTATGATGGAATGAAATCTGTATTTGGAGATGAGGAGATTTTCATTTAATTTTTATCACTACATAATTTGATGACTTTGAAAGTTATTCAAGATTTGAGTGGCAAGTTCTTTATTTCAAAAATGAAGAGGCTTGACTAAATGAATGCCTAAAATTCCTTCCAATTCTAAATTCCATTCTTCTTTCTGCAAAAATGTTTAAAACTATTATTTTGATTATTAATTGTGAAAAAATATATTCTACAGATAAATAGGAAATGTTTCAATTTAATCAAATTTCATTGGATACCAGACTATTCTATGAAAGTGATCTAAAATGGATTCAATTATTGCTTTTGTTAAATTACTTTTAGGGAAAAAATCTATTACTAATACTGGCAGTCAAGCAAAATAAATTCTATACATAAATACATACATATATGCATATGTACATACATACACATATGCATGTGTATGTGTGTGTGCGTACCTACATTCTGAGTTCACAACCTCCCTATTTGAAAATGGGTAGCATATTTCATCATGAGTTATTTTAAATTATGGCTAGTGATTATGCTGATTAAAGTTCTTGAATATTTCTAAGTTGCTTGTCTTTACAAATTATTCTGGCTCTGCTCACTTCATTTTTCAGTAGTTCTTACAAGTCTTCGCAGGTTTCTTCTGAAACCAACCCTTCCATAATATCTTATAGAACAAGTCTTCCTTTTAACTTATATACCATGAATTTATTTAGAATTTTTGCAATTGATAGGCTGCCTATCAGTTTTCCAATTCTTTGTCATCATGAAAAGAGATTCTAGAAATATTTTTGTATATATGGGCTTTTTATTTCTTTGTCATATAGAACTTCTTGGAATACTGATGGATCAAAGGCAAAACATAGTGTACTATCTTCTGGAGCATGATTACAAATTGCTTTCCTGAATAGTTAGATCAGTTCATAGTTATGACAGTAGCCCCATCAGAATTTATCATTTTCCATGTTATTTTGGCCAAATTAATGGATGTAACATAGTAGATCCAATGTATTTTTTCTACTCAGCACTCATCTTTTTAATAAGAATGCCACAATTCTTCTATTTAATTAAATTTCAGCATTTCTCCCAGTGGAATTGATTGAAATCAGTTTTCCTGGATGAGCTATTATTGGCTACAAGCCAAGGTCTTTGGCTTTCTGAAATATCATAATCCAAGCTTTCTATCTCTAAATCTCATGTGATCTTAACAGTGGTTCCTCAGTGATTGAATTATTTATTTTTGACTGATTGCAATTTTTTTTTATCTAGAAGCTCTGGATTTGGACTTTCATAGTCTTGAGCTTTCTCACCATAGGATTTTTTTTAACCAGAAAAGCAGTGTTATATTTCTATTTCCACTTTGCTCCTTAATTGCAAGAAGTCTAGGTAGTATTTTTTATGATTTCTTGAATTATGATATATAGTCTCTTTTGTTATGTCTTTGAGGAAGTCCAATGATTCTTAAATTATCTCTTTTTAATATGTTTTCCAGGTCATTTTTTAATTTTTTTATGTGGTCATATATTTTTTTTTAATTTAAAAGCTTAAAAATAAAAGTTTAACACTTCTTCAAATCAAAACAACTTTGCCAGACCATGTCACACTTATCAGATTGGCTAACATGA
Source organism: Notamacropus eugenii (assembly GCF_028372415.1). NCBI lineage: Eukaryota > Metazoa > Chordata > Mammalia > Diprotodontia > Macropodidae > Notamacropus > Notamacropus eugenii. The sequence goes on along the minus strand of NC_092875.1, from coordinate 138,282,948 downwards.
CAAAAACAGGAAAATGATAAATGTTGGAGACATGGAAAATTGGGACACTCATGCATTCTTGGTGGAATTGTGGACTGATTCAACTAAGGCTATAAAACTATGCATGCTCTTTGACCCAGTAATACCACTTCTAGTTCTATACCCCAAAGAGATCATAAAAAAGGGAAATGGACCTACATGTGCAAAATATTTACAGTGGTTCTTTTTGTGGTGGCAAAGAATTGGAAACTGAGTGGATGCCCATCAATTCAGAAGTGGCTGAACAACAGTTTTTTGGTATATGAATGCAACGGAATTCTTTCTATTTTACTTTATTTATTTTAGTTTTAACCATTAATTTCCACAAGATTTTGAGTTCCAAATTTTCTCCCCATCTCTATCTTCCCCCAAACTCAAGACACCATGTATTCTTAATACCCCTTTCCCAAATCTGCCCTTCCTACTATCACATTTCTCCCTTTCTCTATCCCTACTTTCTCTCTTCTCTTGTAGGGCAAGGCAGATTTCTATACACCATTATCTATATTTCTTATTTCCCAGTTGTATGCAAAAAACAATTCTCAACATTCATTTCTAAAACTTTGAGGTCCAACTTCTCTCCTTTTCTCCCTTCCCACACATCCCCACTTTGAAGGTAAGCAATTCCATACAGGTTATATATGTGTAGTTATGCCAAAGACTTCCATAATAGTCATGTTGTGAAAGACTAGCTATATTTCCCTCCAACCTATCCTAACCCCCACTTATTCTATTCTCTCTTTTGACCTTGTGCTTCCCCCAAAGTGTTTACTTCTAATTACTTCTTCTTCCCATTTGCCCTCCTTTCTATCATCCCCCTATACCCTATTTATTTCCTTATCCCCTACTTTTCTATAGTGTAAGAGAGATTTTCATACCAAATTGAGGTTCCATGTTATTCCCTCCTTAAGCCAAATGTGATGAGAGTAATCTTCAAGTTTCCTTCTCCACCTCTCCCCTTTTCCCCTCCAATGAAAAAGCTTTTTCTTTCCTCTTTTGTGAGAATTTGGCCCATTCCATTTCTCCCTTTCTCCTCCCAATATATTCCTCTCTCACCCTTTAATTTTATTTTTTAGATACCATCCTCTCCTACTCAATTTACCCTGTGCTCTCTGTCTACATGTATATAATCCCTCCAACTACCCAAACACTGAGAAAAGTCTACAGTTACAAATACCATCTTTCCATGTAGGGATGTAAACAGATCGACTTTAGTATATCCCTTATGATTTCTCTTTCTTTTCTTACTCCTCTTGATTATTGTGTTTGAAAATCAGATTTTCTATTCAACTCTGGTCTTATCATCAAAAATGCTTGAAAGTCCCTTATTTCATTGAATGACCATTTTTTCCCTTGATGTGTTATACTCACTTTTGCTGGGTAGGTAATTCTTGTTTTCAATCCAGTTCCTTTGACTTCTGGAAAGTCATATTCCAAGCCCATCATTCTCTTAATGTAGAAGCTGTTAGAACTTGTGTATTCCTGATTGTGTTTCCACAATACTCAAATTGTTTCTTTCTGGTTGCTTATATTTTCTCCTTGATGTAGGAATTCTGGAATCTGGTTCCTAGGAGATTTTGTTTTTGGATCTCTTTCAGGAGGAGATTGGGGGATACTTTCAATATTTATTTTACCCTTTGGTTCTACAGTATCAGGGCAGTTTTCCTTGATAATTTCATGTGGGATGATGTCTAAGCTTTTTTTTTTTTCCATCCTGTCTTTCAGGTAGCCCCACAAATTTTAAATTGTCTCTCCTAGACTTGTTTTCCACATCAGTTGTTTTTCCAATGAGATCTTTCACATAGTCTTCAATTTTCTCATTCTTTTAGTTTTGTTTTGTAATTTCTTGGTTTCTCACAAAGTCATTAGCTTCCATCTGCTCCATTCTAATTTTTAAAGAACTCTTTTCTTCAGTGAGCTTTTGAACCTTTTTATCCACTTGGCTAATTCTGCTTTTTAAAGCATTTTTCTCCTCATTGACTTTTTTGGACCTCTTTTGCCATTTGAGTTAGTCTATTTTTAAAGGTGTTATGTTCTTAACCATTTTGGGGGAGTCTCCTTTAACAAGCTGTTGATTCACTTTTCATGATTTTCTTGCATTGCTCTCATTTCTCTTCCCAATTTTTCCTCTACCTCCCTTACCTGATTTTCAAAATCTTTGTTGAACTCTTCCATGGTCTGAGGTTGTGGCAAATTTATTTTGGAAGTTTTGGATGAAGAAGCCTTTACTTTGATGTCTTCCTCTAAAGTTGTGCTTTTTTTTTCCTCATCTAAAAAATGGAAGAAAATAACCTTGTATAGTTTTATTTTTTCCTTTCTTGGGGCATTTTCCCAGCCAGCTAATTTACTTTTAAGTCCTTTGTCAAGAGGAAGGTACACTCTAGTGACTTGTAAATTCTCAGTTCCTCCAAGGTGGCACAATCCAGGGACAGGAGTTTATTCCTCTCCTGGCCTGTGCTGTGGTCTGGGAACAAAAACAGGCTTTCTACCCACAATCTCAGAGTAGGGTTCCTTTCCACAGCTGCCTTGAGCTCCATCAGCCTGTGCTCCTCCTCACCCCAAGGCCACCACTCAGGGCTGAGAACCAGATCAGAGGCTAACTTCCCCCAGGGTCTTTAGGCCAAGGTGCTCTAAAATGGATTCTGTGCTGCAGTGACTTCTGCCAGCCTTGGGCCTGATGCTAAGGCTGGACCCTACTCCCTTCAATCCCAGGTGAAAGAACTTTCTCATTGATTTTGAAGCTATTTTTGGCATTTGTGGGGTGAGATATCTCAGAACTGCCTGGAATTCTGCCTGCTTAAGTCCTGTTCATGCCTTGCAGAGAAGCCAAGGCTGAGTTGCATTCCACTCCATGCCCAATGTGATAGACACTTCCTGTTGGCCTTCCAGGCTGTCTTGGACTGGAAATCTCTTTCACTCTGTCATTTTGTGGCTTCTGCTGCTCTAGTATTAGTTTAGGGTTATTTTTTACAGGTATTTTATGTGCTTTGGGGGTAGAGCTAAGATTAGGTCTGTCCTTCTATTCTCCATCTTGGTTCCTCCTCCCATTTCTATTGTGCTATAAGGAATGATGAGTAGGTAGTCTTCAGAAAAACTTGGAAAGACTTACATGAACTGATGCTAAGTCAAGTGAGGAGAATGAAAGCATTGTTTATAGTAACAGCTACATTATGTGATGACTAACTTTGATAGATTTAGTTCTCCCAAACAAAGAAAGGATATAAGAGAAATCCTAAAGACTCATGATGGAAATCCACATCCCCATCCAGAAAAAGAAATATGAATTCTGCGTGCAGATTATAGCATACTATTCTCTCTCTCTCTCTCTCTCTCTCTCTCTTTCTTCTTTCTCATGTTTCCCCCCATTGGTTCTAATTCTTTTTTACAACATGACCAATGTGAAAATATTTAATATGATTATGTAATACCTACATCAGATTTCACGCTGTCTTGGGGAGGGGGAGAGGAGGGAGGAAGAGAAAATTTAGAACTCACAATCTTATGGAAGTGAATGTTGAAAACTAAAAATAACTAAACAAGTTGTGTTTCTCCTTCATTTTTGAAAAGGACCATGACATCAAAATGATGACATGACTTGCAGTTGACTTTGATTTGAGTGAGGGAGTGCTATGCAAGGCCACCAACCTCACTCTCTTTTGTGTCATTTGGATCCAGTGGCTTGATATTCATCAGGATGCCTGGAGATGACCCAGGATGCAATGTGAGACCTTGGCATTTTAAGTTAAGGTCCTATAACATTCTCATTTTGAGTGAGATACACCCACTCAGTGAATAGGCTTCTTTAAGTAGTCGCTCAAAAGATGACCCTTTTAATAAAAAAAAAAATCAAACTGGAAGAAAAAGACCCTCAGGGTTCCTGGGTAACAGAGAAACAATTACTATTTAGTATTTAAACTCACTCTGTGCTAGGTGGGTGGTGACTTGTTGTTCAGTCTTTGTGGCTTGATCTTTGAGCAAGAGATGTAGCCAGTAAACCTAAAGGAAAAAAGGCAGCTTTTCGTGGTGGAGCAGAGGAAGAGGAGAAGGAGGAGAAGGAGGAGGAAGAAATATATACATTTTTAAAAATCAGCATTTCTTAAAATATTGTAGACAAATTTATTTGATCATTTCCAATTTTAGGATTTTTTGCATAAAGTTCTTTTTTAAACCTTTTTTTCATTATTAATTTTATTTCCAAATAATTGTTTCAGTTTACATTTCTTTCTCCATTTTTCTTCAGACTACTCTGATTTTTACGTTCTTTTAAAATTTTTAATATATTGAGGAATTTTGGTTGGAGTTTCCAAGTTAAATGTTTGCTTGAGGCTTTGCTTCTAAGATGTTTTCAAATCATTTTCTTCTACATCTATGTGTTTAACTCCCCTGACTCAATAATGTGGTTGGATTTCTTTATCATGGAATTATTTTTTATTTGCTCATTCTCCTTGTCTGCTCTTTGACTTTGAACTTAGTGTTATAGCTGGGATCCATGCACTTAAGGAGTAAAGATCAGGACTAAATTTCTCTACTCCTGTATCTTTCTGCTGCTTTCATAGTTTAGAATGGAGTTCCGCCAGTTTTAAGAACTCCCAAAGTGATTTGATTTAGGATTAACTCTATTCTTTGCCTTCCTTATCTGTGCTTTGAAAGTTCCCCAAACAGGTCTGTTTATGTCACCTTGCTCTTGTTCCACAGTTTTAGAGTAGAATGATGCTGGACTCAGCCCTTTTAAGGCCTTGTAGCTTCAGAGTGAGTAAATGGTCAGCTCCTCTTTGGTCTGAGATTCTGCATTGGTTATTCCACTGCTGGCTTCATTCTGAGTTGAAAAATAGTAATGAGTATCTGCTTGGCTTCTAGAAGATTTAAATAGTGACTATCTTCTTCTGAACTTGTTCCTCACTCAGGGCACCAAAGCCTAAAACCATGGCCTTTCCTTTCTGACATGTTTAGGTAAAGAGCACTTCCTTTAGTTGACCTTGTTCTGTGAACATGAACTGGGTAGTGGGCAGTGGAGAGACCAGATGGCACCTGTTCCCATACTCTGTGTTTGTTAAGGGAAGCCTTGAGGTTTTGTTTTATTTTTGTTTTGTTTTGTTTTTGCCATGATACACAGTATTAACCATTTTTCCTGTCCCTGTCTATGTACACAGTGTGATTCCAGAAAGATTTTGTTATCAGGGTTATCAGACCTCCCTTCTTGTCTCCATGAACTGCCATGGACTGGAAAAATTAATTGCTGTGATGTTTTACTTGAATTTCCTAATTACAACTCAGTCTAGCACATTGTTCAAATCTTTGTGGAAAAAAATGCAGTGGGGGAACTAAGGTGGATTTCTTCCCCCTTCTCCTTTACTCTGTTTCCCAAGCTACATAGACTTTTAACGAAATGACATCAAAGAAGGAAGTGGGACATTTCCTCCTAGACCTAGGGTGGTGACTTGTTGTTCAGTCTCTGAGGCTTGATCTTTGCCCAAGAGATGTAGCCAGTAAACCCCAAGGGAAAAAGGCAGCTTTTGGTGGTGGAGCAGAGGAAGAGGGGAAGGAGGAGGAGGAGGAGGAAGAAATTTATATTTTTTAAAAAGTCAGCATTTCTTAAAATATTGTAGACAAATTTATTTGATCATTTCCACTTTTTAGGATTTTTTGCATAAAGTTCTTTTTTAAACAGAAGAATATGCCCAATGACTGTAATACAAATGAAGAAATCACCAAAATAGAGAATAACTCTAAGAAATCAAAAAAGGTATAATTTTCCTAGAGAATAAATATTAAACTATGATTACTGAATGGAGGCAATAAATTATAAATACAAAATATTACATATATAGTGAAAAATCAGTTAATAAACTAGTAATTTTTGTTTTACTTTGTTTGGTGTTGAATGGGAGAGTACCACTTGTCGATGTCATGGTCCTCTTCCAGAACAAAGGACAAACACAACCTGTGAGTGAGTAGCAGCTTTCCTCCTCCTCCTTCTAGTTATCCTCCTCTGTTTCACCTCAAAAATCTGCCTTTTTTCCTTTGGATTTACTGGCTACATTTCTTGCTCAAAGATCAAAACTCAAACCCAATTCACTGTGGAGCTCATGGAATGGACTAATCCCCACTCACCTAGCACAGAGTGAATTTAAATACTAAGCAGTAATTGTTTCTCTTTTATCCAGGTACTCTGAGGGTCTTCTCTTCCCAGTTTGATTTTTATTTTTTGATTAAAGGGACCATCCCTTGAGCAACTAATTAAAGGAGGGTATCCATTGAATGGCTGTATCTCATGCAAAGTGAAAATGCCATAGCACCTTAGCCTGAAAGGGCCAGGGTCTTACATTGCATACTGAGTCATCTCCAGCCATCCTGATGAATATCAGGCCACTGGATTCAGATGGCACGGGAGAAGAAATTGAGGTTGGTGACCTTGCATAGCCCTCACTCACTCAAATCAAAGTCAACTGCAAGTCATGTCATCATCTTGACATCATGGTCTTCTGAGAACGACAAACAAAGCAACAAATATTTGGCATGGAAGGAAGAGTTTAGGCATATACAAAAAATTGGATATATAAAGAAAAGACACGTTTACAATTCTTTAAATAATAGATGCGTTATAGGACCAAAAGGCATATAATTGAACATTCAGTTATTGTCTTGATAAATTTAATAAAAATCTGTAATTTCATTTATATAGCAAATTCGTGTTAAGAAAACTCACTCAATTGCTGTAAATCTCCAACTATGCTATAACTTAGTCATAGAGAACTTCCTGAGGGCACAATGAGGTTAAATGATTTATTCAGGATCACACAGCCAGTATTTGTAAAAAAGACAAATGTGAGCATGTGTTTTCTACCTCCTAGCATAGCTCTCTATTCATTATAACATACTGCTTCTTGAATATGTTTATAGTTCTGAAGATTTACGTAATTGGTGTCTTCCTTTTGTTTATAATTTTAATTCCTGAATTATACAGAGAGGACAATGGAACTTGAGATGTCACCTATACTATCTCCTCTTTCAAGACAGCTCTCTAGCTATACTTGACAAGATCAATTGCTCCCTTACAATGAAAGGGTTCTAATATTCTTTCACAATTTATTCTAGTATAGGAATCCACACAGTAAAGAAATTCTTCGTTACATCAATCCAATTTCACTTGCTGTAGTTTAGCCAATTTCCTCTGGAGTTACTCTCAGCTTATCAATCCCTTTACTATTAATGTGATGTTAGAAGAGAATCCACTTAAGCATGCATTTATATGCATAAGATTTAAAAAAAATATAACCCATTCTGTAGGTAATAGAGGGGAGCAATTACACAGATAATTCAACTATCGTTTGATTTTGGCATTGGAATACATTATGTTTTGTTTTGAAGTAGATTTACATTCTTAATTATGTTTTTCTTGGGCTAATATTAGAATGAGATCACATCCCTAAGTACAGTAAGGGAAAGGAGCTTAGAAAGGATTTGCTAGTTGAAATAAAAAAAAAGTCTGCAGAAGTACTCATAATGTCAATGTAAAGATAAATTCTATTAGAGATGATGCACCAAGTGAATAATCTACTCAGAGAAAATTAAGTATTGATGCATTATATTTCTATTTAAAATATAAATTTAATGACAAGCTTAATAAGACACATTCTAAGAGGATTATAATTTGTTAAGGTGTACACACATGCAAATACATTTTTCTATGTACTAATAAAATAATAATTATATAATACATACATTTTATTATGTTATTGAATCACAATAATGTATATTAGCATATTAATATATTATATTAATATATTGTATGATAATATTACATATATTTTATTATTATATATCTATACATTTTACATATATGTTATATGTGTGTTCTCTTAATGTTCTAAGAGAGAATGCATTCATTCAATTGCAATCCAGCCATCTTCCTTTGCATTCTATCACTGCTTGTTCTACAGGTATCCTACAAGATAGGACAAGAATATTCTTTCTAGTGGTGGAGACAGTGACCAACAGAAACCCAGTAGGTGGTGACAGAGAGATGAAGTTCTGAGATATGACCATAGAAAAACAGAACATGCTGAGCATAGGGCATAAGTAATTTTAACACGATTCATTTATATGTAAACAATCAGGAATTATGTTGACTAGGAATTATGATTCCTGGGTAGAAAATATTCTTTTGAGAAGTTAAAGAAGGGAAAAATAGGTACGCAAATTGGGGAATTATGTGGAAATGATGTAGAACAATGGTGTCAAATAAAAATAACGGCCACTAGATCTTGTATAAAGATTTATGTGGAGCACCTATTACTCAATTTTTAAAATATATTTTTGATATTTTATTTTATCTTTATTTTTCTTACTAATTTCAATCTAATTTGGATGGCACTTGGAAATATTATGGACCAAATGCCTCCAGTGTGCATTTGACAGTTCTGAAAAGATAGTTTATTTGTAGATGCAGTTGATTTGAAAGACAAGTAGTAACTTCCATAGAAAGTCTGTTCTTCACCTCCATGTCAGTTGGGGGGAAAGTGGCCCCCTGGAAGAGGAAAATCATTGTGTATCAGTACAGGATGGCATAGTCCCATGAGATAGATGTGGGATTGATAATTGCCTGGAGTGGTTCGTAGACAACTTGCTTTTCTGAAAAGGAAATTTTTACCACTGGATATTGGTGTACTAGTGAAAAATTGTTGTATTTTTTTTCTCACCAATTATAATTAATTTTGTATTTTATTGCTAAAGTCATGATGTCATATTTAAAATATCATTTGTTTCCCATTTGAATCTGTCCTGCTTATTTTTAATTTGGCCAACATGATCTAGGTGATGATAAAAGGCTATTATCAGGGTTTAGGCAGGTCAGGTGATAGCTGAAATATTTTTCGCCAGAAATCAAGAGTTGTGTAGTCACATTCTCAGATATTTAATTGACCATATCACTATTTTCCTGTTCTGCACTGCCCTACCCCCCAGCACCATTGTTTTTTTTAAAGAAGCTTTAAATGTATGTTAAAAATAAGGCAGATGATGAAATATATTGAGAAAAATAAAATCATATTTTGACTGACAGAGATCATTGTGACTGGGTCAGGGTATGAACATCTGTTGAGGTCTATATTCCCCACAACTTCCTACTTCACTGAATAGAAGGAAACCTAAAGACCCCTGGAATAAAACAATATCTGCCTAGATATAATGAGATCATCTATTGAAGGTTTTAGTCTAGAGGTCCAGTTCTATGTGATAGTCCCACTTGACTCCCTTTCTCTACAAAGCTAAAAATCTTCAAAAAGCAGATGGCAAATACAATTCACAAAATTCTCTAAATCTCTGGGCAATTCATTTACCGCTAAACACAGGGGGATGATGCCCTAGCCAGCTGGATTTAGTGCAGTTATTCACAAGTTCCCCTTCTCTTTCATGCCCTCTATAGTAGAAGCCTAACCATAAGATGAAGCAATACACCATTATAAAACTACAAATAATCAGACAGCAAAAATTTCTTTTAAATGAAGAAACCCTTAGTAATGATCCTTGCTGGTTGTTGAATCAGGAAAACAAATGTGAGTAACAGAGAGTGTATTACTTTCACCATTATTTTAGCAGTTTCTTGGAGAAGTCAGAATTCAGTCATTGTCAGCAAGGTTGACTGAATAAACTAAGCTCTTAGAAAAGGAAAGTAGTTTCCAGCTACTATTGTCTGTAGAGCAGTCTCCTGGGAAGAGTTGTCTGTCTTCTGTTGTTGCTACTATCATAGTTACTTTTGCAAGTTTTCTTCACCTCTTACTACCAATCTTATGTCCCTCTCCCAAGAAGTTTTTAAAGTTTCTGCTGTAACAGAAAACTCCTGATCCCATAAGATTCCCCTCTTTTTGTCCTGATGAAATACAAATAACAATGTCTTGGGCAACTTGGATACCCTCTCAAGACAGCTAGGTCAGACATGGTCAGATTAATGTTATACTAAAAATCCACAACCATGGGACTATTTAGATATTTAATCAGAGTTGAATCTACCAATCCTCATAACCTGTCTAAACAGGAAGTCTTTATCTATGTTTTCATCACTGAACTGACAATATGAAAAAATATTGGGGAACACATAGTTATCTCTTTTCAAAACATTAATGATAAATTTATATATGTATATACACATATCATGTATATATTTTTATAAAAGAAAGAATGTCTATTCCTTCCTAATTTTTCAATTAATTCATAAGCTAAATTAGTCATAAAAAACTTTCTGATCATCTCAGCACAATGTGAGGAGCAGCCTTAAATAAGAGGTTCTTGACCATTTTTTGGTTATGGACTTGTTTTGAATGTTTTTGGAACCTATAGACGCCTTCTAGGAATAATGTATTTAAGTGCATAAAATAAAACACACAAGATTACAAAGGAAACCAATTATATTGAAATGCTGTTATCAGAATGTTAAAAGAAACAAAAATTATATGGGCTTAAAAATGTCCATTTAAAATTCATAAAATTTTTTTTATCCGATGAAAGGCAGATGATGCTACAAACAAAATGTCTTGTGATTAGTTGAGAAGATTAAATCTTATTTCTTGGTCTAAATACAAAAGCAGGATGAGTTCAACAGTGAGATGAGTAACATGAAGGAACTATTTAGCACAACAGCATTTCTAATTCACAGAAAATGACTCCTGGGTGTTGAGGAAGGAGAGAGTGTCTGCACTTCTTTCCTGTTTTCCTACTCTGCCATTGGCCAAGCTTTTGGTGAAACTGGATCAGTCATATAATCAGGATCATAACTGAGAGAAATTGAGACAGAAATGAGGGTTTCTATCTTTAATTTGAAAACAATATTTTCTTTTATTTAGGTGAAATGGTGGTTTAATAATTATTTGAGGGTAAGTAAAACCAAAATAGATTCAAATTCTCCCTAAAACAAGCCTTTATTAACATGAATTGTTCTTGATACTTAGGATGGTATTTTTTTAAACAGAGAAAAGTTTTTCATGGCTATCAAATATGCTATTGTTCTCACTATACTGGGTTTACTTCAGTAAGTCAGTAAAGATTTATTAAGTAAGCACTAAGTACAACACAATGCTAAGAATGGAAGATATAAAGAAAGGCAAAGGAACTTCTCTCAAAGTGCAAACAACTATATCAAACCAAAATATAATCAGGATAAAATGAAAATAATCAACACCAGGAAGACACTAGATGATCAAGGCTTTATTTAGGGAGGAATTTCAATGGGATTTGAAGTATAAAAAATAATAGGCAGAGATGAATCCAAATAGCATTCCAAGCGTGGGAAACACCCAACAAAAATGCTCATAATCAGGAGATTTATTCTCTTTTTAAGGAGCAATATGCATTTGAATTTTGGTTAATCAAATTGTTGTTGTGCCTGTCCTTCATTTTTAAGAAGACCATGACATCAGGGAAATGATGACATGACTTACAGTTGACTTTGGTTTGAATGAGGGACAACTGTGCAAAGTCACCAGTCTCACTTTCTTCTCCAGAGTCATCTGGGTCCAGTGGGCAAATATTTATCAGGACAACTTGAGATGGCCCAGGATGCAGTGGGAGATCCTGGCCCTTTTAGACTAAGGCCTTTTCAGGTTTTCACTTAAAGAGAGATAATGTTCATTCAGTGAATTGGTCTTTTTAAGAAGTGAGTGAAGGGATAGTGCCTTAAATTAAAAAAATTAATAAAAAAAAAAAAAGTGGGAGGAGAAGACCCTCAGAGTTGCTGGTCAAAAGAGAAACAGATACTTTTTACATTCACTCTGACCCAGCAGGGCCCAAAAATAGCCATTAAGTATTGTTTGGGCAGGAGGTTACTACTCCAGAGAATGTGGCAGTGGGCTTAAAGTAAGAAGTATAAGTGTAAGAAGATTATAAAGTTGGGAGAGGAGTTGTGAGTTATGAATAGTTTTAAATTCCAGCTAATTTTATATTTGATCCAAGAAGTGATAGGGAGCCACTGGAGTTTACTGAGTAGAGAGCTAACATAACTATGTCTGTGGTTTGAGAAGATTATCGTGACATTTGAGTGAATGATAGACTGGGGTGGGGAGAGATTTGTGGCAAAGCAGGCTATTTCAAAAGTCCTGTCATAGAGGAATGAAGGTACCAACACCAGGGTGGCACTTTGAAATGAGAAAAGTCGGTATATAAAAGTAAAATTTACAAATCTGGATAACAGATTAGATATGAGAGAGGAGAGAGACAGAGACAGGGAGAGAGAGGGAGAGAGAGAGAAGGAGGGAGGGAGGGAGGGAGAGAGAGAGAATGAGAAACTAAGGATATTATCAAAGTTGTGAACCTCGGTGACTGCGAAGATACTCAGCATTAATAAAGAAGTTAGGAAGAGGAGAGGGTTTTAGGGATACATAATGAGTTCAGTTTTGGACATACTGATTTTGAGATGTCTGAATTATTCAGTTTTACATGTTCAGTAGACTATTGGAAATGTGATACCGGAGTTCATCATTGATGTTAGGTAAGGTTGGAAAATTCGGTTTGAGAATCATCAGCATAGAGATGTTTATTGAATCCATAGAAGCTGATGAAATCACTAAGTAAAATAGTATATAGGAAGAAGATAAAAGGATCCAAGAAATAGCCCTGTAGCCCACCAAAAATAATATCAAAAACATGGTCAGACTGACTGGACCAACCTAGGGTCATGTTATGAAAGCCTAGAGAAAAGAAACTATCTTGGAGAAGAGGATGATCCATAACATCCAAGGGTGAACCAAGGTCAAGAAAGATAAGGATTGGGGTAAAGCCATTACCCATGAGTGTGGATTTTAGTCAAGGACTTTGTGATAATAAATGAAAGTCGTATAAATGTTATGACACTTTAGGGCACCTATTTCAACAATTACCTGATAACTTACTCTGTACATCTTACGATTTATTTGGCCTAACTGTTTTGCTCTTTAGTATGTATTGTTTTTTGTAAGTGGTTATAGATCTTCGGTTTTTTTTCTAATCCTAAAATAAAGTGGATAAATATGTAATTGGCTTATATTTGATGGCTTTGTGATCTGTTCACTTTTGATTAAAATTATGGAGTATATTCTACTTTAAAAGTGAGATTATATCTATTTCTTAGAAGAAGCTGATGAAGTGTTTGTTTAATAATTCATATGTACCTGTGAAATATCTGAAGTAATGAATGCGTGGATATTATCTGGCCTTGATGCTTTCTTATTTTGAAAGTTAGTTTCAGACATCTTCATCAATATAAATTTTCTGTTATTGATTATATTAAAAAGCGTTCAAAGTGTTTCTTATTTTACCCCATTGGCATCCAAAATTATTGTGGACCCAAGCCTCTGATTCCTTTACTTCTCTATCTCCTGTTAGTAGCAATTTTTTCAAAGTGTAATTTTCCCCTCTCTAGTGACACTTTATATTGTGCTAACCTTTTCAATTTTACTTTCAGTTGCTGACCAAAGTAATCTTTAATTTCTGAAAATCCTTTGTTTTGAGCATTTCATACTATATGTTTGATTTTTTTGGAGTTTAATTAGATGATGTGGCATCTGTTTTATTTTGCCTGTTAGTAACTTGTTAACAGTTAACAAAGACTTTATGCAAATCTATAATACCTTTCTCCAGTCCCTTTTGTCAAGGTGCCATTTCATCACTGTCTTTAGGGGTATTCCTTGATTTCTCCATTTTCCTTTTATGGTTCATACTGTGGTAATGACCATCATATAGATTGCCTTTGAAGGGGCTGCTTTTTTAAACCCCACCCCCCCCCTTTTTTTTTTTGCTTTAGGCAAATGTCATTTCTCATGATGTTCATTGCAGTTGCCAATTTTTTTAATATTGTCTTAATATATTTTTCTCATGATTGAATTTATGCCATACTCAAAAAAATGCTCTTTGGAATTCTAGTCTCAGTATTCCTATCTCCTTTTCAAACTGATTTGATATATCAGTGCTACTTTGTCAGCCACTTGGAATTAACTATGATTGTGGAGTTCATATTATGGAAATATTTTCAGTTTCCTCATTTTTCAACTTTTTCTTTTTAGATTTTTAATTTTAGGAACAAAGTGACATTTTATGATAGGTGGCCTTGTACTGGTTGGTAAACATTATAATATTATGTGGAGCTAAAGTTACCATTAACAAAAATCAATACGAACTCATTGTTTTCACTGATAATGACTGTTACCATTTTCTTATAACACTTTAGTATTATGAAAATATCTTTATTTGATAATAATTTATACATTTATAATTTATACATACAAATTAAAATGATTTATTTAGTCCTTTTCATATTCATTCATATTTTCCTGCTTTATTTTTTATCACCATGTGCACTGAAACATTCCCAGAAGTTGAAATACTGGTATGTTAATCCACGTACTCTCTTGTAACTTGTCTTTGCATACTATCAGATAAGATGCAGCATCATTCAATCCATTGTCCTTTGCATTAAATTGACAATCATGTGCTTACAAGTGGGGTCAAGTGTAGTGTTATATTTCTCATTTTATTTATTTGACCCTTAAAAGCAGTTGCTTATCATTAACAATTTTGCTAGCCCAATCAATGATATTGCCCTATTCTCAAGGGTGTCAGGCCTTTACAGTTACTGTAGCTAACTCGGTGCAAAAAAAATCTTCTAAATTCAGAAAGAAATGAAAAGCTAAGGGGATAGGAATGGGGGGAAATGATAAGGGATACATTTTTCAGAGGAAACCCTAATCACAGAGAATCTAGGTTAAAAAGAGAACAATTTATTCATTTACAGGGGAATAAAAGTCTCCTAAATTTATATGATAAAAGCTTAAGGGGATAGGATAACAGGGGTATAAATGGGTTTTTAAATACGTTTTTTAAATCAGTTGAAATGGAAGAATAAAGGAGAGATCTTTTGGAGTGTAGGTTAGGTAACAGGAGAGCAAGATAGTGGGTAGAAGTAAAGTAGAGAAGGCAGGAACTATAGGAAATAAGATACACACAGACATAACATAAACAAAACATAAATCTACACAAACATAAAATAAAGATCAAGAGTGGAATTTATTAGGGAAAAAAAGCAGAGGTAGTAGTCATTATCTCAGATAAAGTTTAAAATAAATGCAATCAAAAAAGAAAAATAGAGATTTCACTATATGTCAGGTATATCAATCAGCATTGTTTTTGACTATTTAAAATAACTAGACAGCATAAGGTTGGAATATTGCTGTGATGTAGCTGGTGTATGAGCTGGTGTATGAACTTGAATTTATGAAGGAAGATGTTATCTACCCCTAGAGAAACATAGGACAAACAAGTATACATAGAGGCATACCATTATACATCTATATGTGAATATAATTATAGATATCTAAGTATATTTATAAGTGTGTATGTATGTGCACATGTCTGTGTATGTATATATACATGTATATACACATATCTTTATATATGTGTAAATATATGTGATATATACATATATATGCGTGTGTATATATATGTTTGTGTGTACATAGACAGATATATATTTGTATGGTATGTATGTATGTATGTATGTATGTATGTATGTATGTATGTATCTCTGATTAATTATAGCCTTCCTGGGAGAGGGGATGGAGGAAGGGGAAAACTAGCAAAACAAAAAGTGCACAGCAGAGAACAAAAGAAAACTAGAATGCAATGAAAACGTGGATAATTCTGAACACAATGCATAGGTTTTGTTTTATAGGATTTCTTGCAATGGAAATTTATTGCTGTATATTTTGTTTTCTCTCTTATTCTCTGCTATGCACATGGCAATGTTTTGTTTTGTTTTCTTATTTTGCATTTGTTTCAATATTTAAGCTTATAATATATTTCTTTTTCTTTTTATGTATATTTCAGTTTAAAAGAAATTCATAAAAAGTCAGTACTGCAATAGCTAAAAATAAAATAATAAAAGTTTAATTTCACTATTAGCAGTCTAGAAGGCTACAGGTAAAACAGATTGAGTGAAGGAATTTATGTAGCCTGTGTCACCTAAAACAATCAAGTTACCTACTTGTAACCTAGACCCTTAAGAAAAAGAGGATTCCATTAGGGAGGGAGATAGGCTTTAGACTTACTAGCAAATGGCAACAAAAGTAGCTTCTATCAACTCAGAATGTGAGCAATTCCAGAAAAACCGAACATGATTTAAAGACTTTCCGCATTTTTTTCTTTCACATATCTTAATCTCTTGCATTGATTTGGATAATATCCTATATCTACACACTGTCAGATAGATAGCTATGTGCCAGAGTCTCAAATGAAACCCAGATTCTCCTGACTCTGTCTAATGTAACATACTCCCTCTTACTCAGTACAAACAACAGTAACAAAAGAGACATTTCTCTGGCCCAGGAAACATACTATTATCAAGGTTTTCTTTTTTCAGTAGAAAAATTATTTTCAATCAATAAATTAACCACCATCTACTATATGTCAGATGCTGTACAGTTTCCTGTGTTAAAGTTGTTCTTCTCTTTACTCCACTAATTTTGAAAAAAATGAAAGGAGTTGCATGATCTACTGAATAGAGAGATGGCCTTAAAACCAGAAGGATCTGGATTCAAGCCATATCTCTAAAATATAGTGACTCTGTGATGCTGGGCAATTTACTTAACCTGTTAGTACTCTAAGTCAACATTCTAACACTATAATTTGCAGAGACTATGCTGAGCTGCCCCGAATGAGGGTTTCCTCATCTGAGAGTTCCCTATGCAAGTAAAATAACAAGTCTACTCTGTGTTCTTTACTAAGCAGAAAGCATACATTTTAGTTTTCCAGTCATTTCTAGAATATTCTCTCAGAAACAAATTTAACTTAGGAAAGAATGAGAAAATTTTTTTTATCCTTCTCAGGATGGTATATCATTGTAGCCTCCTGTGCCCAAATGAGAAATGCAGTATTCTAAATAAGATTAAGGAACTGTTTTCGTTATATTTCAGTATTTTCCCATTTTGTAGCAGTTTTTCCTTTAATTTAATTTTACAGTAAAAACTGCCAATGTGTGGATGAAATTTATCACTTTTGACTGTCTGCTTCTTGATAGAGAATTTGATGACAGAAACAGCTTAAATCTTTGAATGACGGAGCACAGTCAGGGTATTCAACCAGTTCTCAAGTATAGCTTTAATATAATTAATTAGCCAAAATACAGTCTGCTTTCATTTCTACTTTTGCTCCCATTAAAACCTTCATAAAGGTTGATGTTCCAGAACATAAGAAATCTATTTGCTTAAGATCTGTATTGATGCCTCTGAGTAGTTCTCATTTGTCATCTCTCATTTTCCTTATGTTTGCAATTCAGATGAGTTTTGTTCAAGATCAGTAGCCTATGGCAATGTACTGGGAAGATGAAACTTTACTGAGATAAAGAACACTGAAAATAGGAAGGTGACAAATTGAACTGACAAGACTCTATAGAGAGTTTGTGTTGTGCAGTCATAAAAGCTTCCACTTTCTGGGTCTCAAACTCACTCTAGAAGGGTAAAATGTAAGGCAGTCACCATTTATTCACTGGGTCTGAAAATGACCTCATAAATAGTGTTCAAATACGTGTAGTGCTTAACCTTAGGCTCTTCAAAAGCTGATTGTAAAGTAAATATTGTTGTTAAAATTAAAATTTTCCCATTGATTTCTAATATCAGAAATGATTTCTATTACAAGTCATTTTGAAGACACTCAAACAATAGTATGGAAAATAAAGTGGTTACTTTTTCATTTATACCTGTTTTGTTTTTTTTCCTTTTCCACTCCCAAGGAGAAGTCATATCAAACAAACACAGATGGACAACTGATGTTCAATTCATAATCTTAGACAACTCTCTGGGACGTTGAGAGATTATCTCATGCCCATGGCTGCAGAGACAGTATGTGTTCGATATAAAACCTGAATGCTTCTCTTACTGACTCAGGAAAATACTTATTTAGTATTTCACACTGCCTATGGTTAATTCATAAAAGATAGCAATTTAACATTAGAAAAACAAAATGCAGGTTATACTTGATGTTTGCATTTAATTAACTTATGGCCAGGGTATGGCAATCTACTTGCTAATGAAACAAAACTTTAAGCTTGGATTTTCTTAGTAAGAAAATTATGCTTTAATAATTCAAGGATGGGCAATTTTTTTATCATATGGTTATTTTCTCCCTCCTCTCTATTGTAACTCCTTCATCTGCTAAGGTAGGTGACCATTAGTTTCTGTGACTGAAAACAAAACAAAATATTCATCAGCTAGTGGCCAATATTTCTTGTGAAGAAGCTCTCAAAAACTTAAAATCTGAGTCAAAATCTTTCCTATTTACTGGCCTTCCTCTCATGATGAGCAAGAAGATGATGAGAACTTATTCTCTTACTCTCATTATTTGATATATTTCTATTTCTGACCTCCCAAATTGAACTTCTAGCACTTCTCCGACTCACCCCTTTTGAGGGACCTCTGCTAACTTTACAACTGCTATCATTGTCTGAGAGAAATCAGGGTTCCTAGTAAGGTTTTCTGGGACTAGACCCACCTTCCTCTGCCTGTCATCACCCTTCCACTTGTCCTGACCTTTGGTATCCTCTGCTGGCCCTCTTTTTTTCTGCCTCTACCTTAACTTTTTCCCCCCTGCATGACCCTGTCAACACTGCCAGTCAAACACTCTCAGTCACTTCCACTTTCAATACCAAAACTATGAGTATGCTCCAGGTGGGAAGATGTGGAGCCTAATGGTGAGAGCAGTTCCCTATAGATAACATGGCTATCATTCAGTGCCTCAAGTCAGAGCTTTTATTGTTATAGGAAAATGGTATTATTTAGTGGAAAGAACATGGAATTTTGGGAAAAGAAGACCTATGTGCGATCTTGGCTATGCTCTTATTTCTCACTTGATCTTAGAAAATTTACTTTTCTTTTTGAGACTTCTTTACAGTTTTAAATCCTGTGACTCCTTTAGGACTAACAAAGAACAGATGTTTCAAAGACCCTGTTCTGCCTAAGTGATGATCAAAACATTTGGTAAGTATTCACTTTGGACTTAATGATGGACCCAGTACAACAATACCTTGTGTGTCCAAGGGCGAGAAAACACTCCAATGGTACTCAGCCTAGACATTATTCCTGAAAATGCTGGGCAACACAATACACCACAGCTACCACATGATACTAGGGGAAACTCAAATCAAAGGAAGTCAACAAGCGTTTCCTGAGTGCTGGAGATTATCCAATAACAACAACAACAACAATGACATTGCATTCAAACCTCACTGCTTTGAATTGAATCGCATAGATTACATATGTATTCTCTCCTGACATAACCATCAGTTGGAGTCTGAAATTTTTCTCACTTTCCAATACCATGGTCATCTTAATGTTGGATTTTCTCACCTAATGTGGGCAAGAGTATTGCCCCCAAATACCCTCATTTTATTTAATTGAAATATTTAATTTGATTTCAGTGTATGACAATCACTTCTACGTATGGTGGATTTTTTCCTACCCCCTCCTTCTCATTTACCTCTCCCTACCCACTCCCTACCTGAGACGGTATACAATCTTATATAGGTTGTACATGTGTATTCCTATTAAATGTATGTTGCATAGAAGAACTAAAATGGATGGGAGAAACCATAAAACAAAACAAAACATAGTAAAAAAGAAAGTGGTCTGTACCTATATGCGATACAATTCCATAGTTCTTCTCTGAATGTGGAAAGCTTTTTGCCTCAAGAGTCCATTGGAAATTTTTAAGTCCTTGCATTGCAATGAAGTAGTAAGTTTACCACAAAAATTCCTCACACACTATGGTTGTTGCTGTGTACAAAGTTCTCCTGGTTCTGCTCCTTTCACTCAGTATCAGTTCATGTAAGTCTTTCCAGACTTCTCTGAAGTCTTCCAGTTCATCATTTCTCATACCACAATAGTATTCCATGATATTAATACACCACAACTTATTCAGCCATTCCCCAATTGATGGGCATCCCCTTGATTTCCAGTTTTTGATCACCACAAAGAGAGTTGCTATAAATATTTTTGTACATGTGGAACTTTTCCCCATTTCTATGATCTTTTTGTGATACAGTTCCAGAAGAGATATTGCTGAGTCAAAGGGCATGCACATTTTTTGTAGCCCTTAAGGCATAGTTCCAAATTGCTCTCCAGAATGGTTGGAACACTACACAGCTCCACTAACAATAAATTAGTGTTTCAACTCTTCCACAACTTCTCCAACATTAATCATTATCCTGTTTTGTCATGTTAGCCAAAGTGATAGGTGTGATGTGGTACCTCAGAGATGTTTTGGATTTGCATCTCTCTAATCAATAGTGATTCAGAGCATTTTTTCATATAATTAGAGATAGCTTTAATTTCTTCCTCTGAAAATTCCTGTTCATATCCTTTGACCATTTATCAATTGGGGAATGATGTGAATTCTTGTACATTTGACTTAGTTCTCTATATATTTTAGAAATGAGGCCTTTATCACAGAACTAGTTTCAAAAGTTCTTTTCTAGTGTTCTGCTTCCCTACTTAAACTTGGCTGCATTGGACTTCTTTGTACAGAAACTTTTTAATTTAATGTAATCAAAACTATCAGTTTTGCACTTTATAATGTTCTGTATCTCATGTTGGATCATAAACTTCTCCATTCTTGTAGGCATTCAATGATGTAAAACTTCCCCTAAGACCAATTTGAGATCTGGTAGGGCTAGGTCACCTTCCCCAGCACTTCTTTTCATTAGTTCCCTTGATATTCTGTATCTTTTGTTCTTCCAGATGAATTTTGATATTATTATTTTCTACCTCTAGAAAATAATTATCTGGTAGTTTGATTGCTATGGTACTACATAATTAAATTAGCTTAGGTAGAACAGTCATTTTTATTATATTAGCCTGGACTACTCATGAGCAACTGATGTTTTCCCACTTACTTAGATAAGACTTTATTTGTGTGAAAAGTGTTTTGTCATTGTATTTGTGCAGTCCCTAGGTTTGCTTTGGCAGGTAGACTCCCAGATATTTTGTACTGTCTACCATAGGTTTAAATGGGATTTCTCTTTCTGTCCCTTGCTGTTGGTTTTGTTAGTAATATATAGAAATGCTGATGACTTATGTGAGTTAATTTTGTAACCTTCAACTTTGTCAGAATCGTTTATTATTTCAAGTAATTTTCTTTTTTACTTGATTCTCTGGAATTCTCTAAGTATATTATCATATCATCTGCAAAGAGTGATAACTTAGTTTATTCTTTGCCTATTCTAATTCCTTTAATTACTTTTACTTCTCTTATTACTAGCATTTATAATACCGCATTGAATAACATTGGTGATAATGGAGATCCTTGCTTCACCTCTGATCTTATTAGAAATGCATCTGGGGGGGCGGAGCCAAGATGGCAGAGTAGAAAGACACACATATGCTAGCTCCAAAACCCACAGCCCATAAAATATCTGTAAAAAAGAACTCCCAACAAACTCTGGAGAAGCAGAAGCCACAGAACAACAGAGCAGATGAGATTTCTGTTCCAGAGGGACCTGAAAACCTGATGTGAAAGGTCCGTAGCATACTGACCCAGAGAGGAGCCAAGCCCTGCCTTGGCCATGGCACCAAGAGAAGCAGATCTGAGCAGGCTTCAGGGACGGAATCTCCAGCGGCCACGCAGGTCCCTCCACCCACGGGCCCCAAAGGTTGGTGAGAGGGTCTTCTTGGCTTGGCGAGAGGAGAGTGGGGTGCCCCCATAACTCAGGCCCCCTCAGGAGGCAGCAGCGGAGGCAGTAGCAGACCAGGGCTCCCCAAGCAGACAGGAGCCCAGATCCATTGTTGAAGGTCTGTGCATAAACCCCCTGAGGGAAGTGAGCCCAGGAGGTGGCCCTGCCCCTTCCTGAGCACCTGAACTTAATCTCGCACTGAATAGTACCCCTGCCCCTGCCAAAAGCCCTGAGGCTGGGAAGCAGCATTTGAATCTCAGACCCCAAGCACTGGCTGGGAGGATCTGGAGGCAAGGTGGGGGTGGACAGGACACTCAGAAGGGAAGTCACTGACTGGGAAAATGCCCAGAAATGGGAAGAAAAATAAGACTATAGAAGGCTACTTTCTTGGTGAACAGGTATTTCCTCCCTTCCTTTCTGATGAGGAAGAACAATGCTTACCATCAGGGAAAGACACAGAAATCAAGGCTTCTGTATCCCAGCCCACTCAATGGGCTCAGGCCATGGAAGAGCTCAAAAAGGATTTTGAAAATCAAGCTAGAGAAGTGGAGGAAAAACTGGGAAGAGAAATGAGAGACATGCAGGCAAAGCATGAAAAACAAGTAAACACCCTGCTAAAGGAGACCCCAAAAAATGCTGAAGAAAATAACACCTTGAAAAATAGGCTAACTCAATTGGCAAAAGAAGTTCAAAAAGCCAATGAGGAGAAGAATGCTTTCAAAAGCAGAATTAGCCAAATGGAAAAGGAGGTTCAAAAGCTCACTGAAGAATATAGTTCTTTCAAAATTAGAATGGAACAGATGGTGGCCAATGACTTTATGAGAAACCAAGAAATCATAAAACAAAACCAAAAGAATGAAAAAATGGAAGATAATGTGAAATATCTCATTGGAAAAACAATTGATCTGGAAAATAGATCCAGGAGAGACAATCTAAAAATTATGGGCCTACCTGAAAGCCATGATCCAAAAAAGAGCCTAGACATCATCTTTCATGAAATTATCAAGGAAAATTGCCCTGAGATTCTAGAACCAGAAGGCAAAATAAGTATTCAGGGAATCAACAGATCACCACCTGAAAGAGATCCAAAAACAGAAACGCCTAGGAACATTGTGGCCAAATTCCAGAGTTCCCAGGTGAAGGAGAAAATATTGCAAGCAGCTAGAAAGAAACAATTCAAGTATTGTGGAAATACAATCAGGATAACACAAGATCTAGCAGCTTCTACATTAAGGGATAGAAGGGCATTCACATGATATTCCAGAAGTCAAAGAAACTAGGACTAAAACCAAGAATCATCTACCCAGCAAAACTGAGTATAATACTTCAGGGGAAAAATTGGTCTTTCAATGAAATAGAGGACTTTCAAGCATTCTTGATGAAAAAACCGGAGCTGAAAAGAAAATTTGACTTTCAAACACAAGAATGAAGAGAAGCATGAAAAGGTAAACAGCAAAGAGCAGTCATAAGGGATTTACAAAAGATGAACTGTTTACATTTCTACATGGAAAGACAATATTTGTAACTGTTGAAACTATTCACTATCTGGGTACTGGGTGGGATTACACAGACACACATGCACACGCACATACACACACACATAGAGACAGAGTGCACAGAGGAAATTGAAGAGGATGGGATAATATCTTTAAAAACTGAAATCCAGCAGTAAGAGAGAAATATATTGGGAGGAGAAAGGGAGAAATGGAATGGGGCAAATTATCTCTCATAAAAGAGGAAAGCAAAAGACTCATTAGTGGAGGGATAAAGAGGGGAGGTGAGAGAAAAACATGAAGTCACTCTCATCACATTCAACTAAAGGAAGGAATAAAATGCACACTCATTTCAGTATGAAAACCTATCTTACAATACAGGAAAGTGGGGGATAAGGGGATAAGCAGGGTGGGGGGAAGGATGGAAGGGAGGGCATGGGGAGGAGGGAGCAATTTGAGGTCAACACTCATGGGGAGGGACAGGATCAAAAAGAGAGAATAGAAGTAACAGGGGACAGGATAGGATGGAGGGAAATATATTTAGTCTTATACAACACGACTATTATGGAAGTCATTTGCAAAACTACACAGATTTGGCCTATATTGAATTGCTTGCCTTCTGAAAGGGAAGGGGTGGGGAGAGAGGGAGGAAGAGAAGTTGGAACTCAAAGTTTTAGGAACAGCTGTTGAGTAATGTTCTTGCCACTAGGAAATAAGAAATACAGGTAAAGGGGTATAGAAAGTTATTTGGCCTTATAGGACAAAAGAGAAGATGGAGACAAGGGCAGAGAGGGATGATAGAAGAGAGAGCATATTGGTGATAAGGGTAATTAGAATGCTTGGTGTTTTGGGGTGGGGGAGGGGACAAAAGGGGAGAAAATTTGGAACCCAAAATTTTGTGAAAATAAATGTTAAAAGTTAAATAAATAAATAAATAAAATTTAAAAAAAAAATGTAGCCTCTGACACTTACTAGCTATGTGTACCCAGGCAAGTCATTAACCACTTTGTGCTTCAGGTTCCTCATCTGTGAAAGTGGAATAATAAAAGTACCTACTTCCCAGTGTTTTTGTGAGGAACAAAATAGATATGTAAAATGTCTGGTACATAATAAGCACTTAATAAGTGCTTATTCCCTTTCTCTTCCTCCCTCATCATTGTGGGAACAGTTGTTTCATTGATCACAGTGTCCTTAATGTCTTCAAAACAATCCCCAAAGACCTATGTAATCCATAAGAAGTACCTATTTGTTGAAATGTCTATATTTGAGGCCTCAAGGCATGCCTCAAGATATTACAGTGTTTGTTTTTAGTCCATAGATTCTTCCATTCATTAGATCTTCAGTCCAACTGGTTGTTAAGGCAATTTCATATCTATTGGGTAAAATTTTCAGTAGATTCTACTTTATTACCAGCTGTCTGCCCAGAAATTGCAATCTATGTGCACATGCAATCATGTAAAGCCAAAATAATATGGCCAACAGATCTAACACTATCTCATACTGGTATTCAAATCACGAATTTTCAAGGACCTGAAACTTATACAATTCCACCAGCAAATAAAAGACTCATTTTTTTTTTCCTCAGGACTAGTTTTTTTTTTTTTTAATTCAGTCAGACAAGACATTTGTGCCAAATGAGCATGGTTTTCAGAGAGGGTCTTGTACCTTCATTGGTGCTTGTATAGTCTTACTTTCTGAGACTGGATTAATAGTAATCCATTTCTATCAAAATACCTAGGAGATGGTGGGTTACAGAGGCTTATTTTGTATTATGTAGATATCTGCTCATGGTTTTGGATATTATCTTCTGTGATAGGGCAGCCACCATATTCCTTGACAGGAACTGGGTAATCCAACCAAAGACCCAGTGGATTAACTAACTGATTTATTGTAGGCTCTGCCAATTTCCATTGATTTCAAGGTGTGCACAATGTAAGATTTAATCATAGAACTACCCCTCATTTGAGGGTATTGTTGTAGAGTAGATTCTTATGTATACAGTTCTCTTCCTGGTATTTAGATCTGCCACTAAGAATGAAGATAGCTTATTTCTGAAAGATATTATATCAAGTCATTCAATTTTTCAGCTTCAGAGAATCATAGGGTTTTAAAGTTGGAAAACACTACAATGAACATTTAATCAAAAATTTCCACTCTAAATATTTATCTAGACTGCCTTTGAAAATCTATTAAGCTAGCCCATTATACTTATGGATATTCTATCTTTTATCCCTTGACATTAAGACTAAATTATCCTCTTTATAACTTCTCTACATTGTTCCTGATTCTGCTTCTGGAGCTACAAAAAACAGGGTGTCTACACCTTCCACATGATAACTCTTCAAATACATCCATTATGAAAGACATCATATACCCATTGAATTTTATCTTTTCCTAGCTCAACACCCTCAGTATTACTTTAGATATTGGGATATGGTATGGATGGAATTGACATTACATCATGTATCAGTTGGTGAGTTCCTTGAGATAAGGGACTATTTTATTTTTTGAGTTCTTCCCAGTTTTTAGAAAAATGCTTTATATATAGGAAGTGTTCAACAAATACATCATTGATTCATTCATTGACCTTATTGACCTCCTTTATTTTAATCTAACTTATCAACATTATTCCTAACCTGTGAACTGAACACAATAGTCTGGATGATGTCTAGGTGAGGGGACACTATTTCTTCCCTCTTTCTGGAAACTATGAATCTCTTGATGCAAAACAAAATTGAATTATCTTTTTAAAAATATCTGTATCACTTTGCTTATTCAAACTCAACTTACACTCCAATAAAATTTGGCAAAATCATGCCTCCTCCTCTGTATTGTGCTTGTAAAATCAATGTTTTGAGAGCAAATATAATACTTTAAATTTTCCTTGTAAATTCTATCTGAATAGATTTGGCATTTTCTTCTAAATTTTCAAGATCAGTTTGGATTCTTTCTGTCACTTAGTATGTTAAATAGCTCAGCTTTGTGTCATTTAGATAGTTTTTAAACTTGCTATCTATTCCCTGACATTCCTATGCCATCTCTGATTTAATGCCACAATTTATCTCTCTTCATGTACAGTTGGACCTTTCCATGGCATATCATCCTAGCAAAATGATCAAACAGACATCACAAACTAAACCATGAACCATTATCTCAGGTGCTGAACTTCCTGCTATTAAGATAATTGAGAAATACTTTACATCCTTAAGAGGATATTGTTATAAAAACTTGTTCCCTCCTCTAATGAGAGTGGGTTCTTCTATATAAACTATGATTTGAACATCCATCTTTTGCCTGCAGGTCAATCCCCATATACTGCAAGTCCCACAATCTGTCTAGCACGATTGAAGTTTAACACATTTCGTAAACATCCAGAAAGTTATGTAAATAGGGAACTCATCACAACTCTATCCATGAGGAGCCCTTACATGTATTAGACCAGGTCTGGATCTCCTTTCACAAGCACTGCACTGGAAGACCACTCTATAAATTAGGTTCAGTAGTTCTCTTCCCAGACTTCCATGTCTATAGCTTGCAGGTAGAGTAGTCATCTTCACTTTGTATCTAACCTGCGCGTTCCACTTCTTTATTCATAAAATAATCCCAAGCCCAAACTCTCGTTTTCTGCTTCCTGATATCCAAATAAAACGTTTAGAATATATTTGAGGAGAAATATATCAAAGTGGAAAGAGTATTCTGTTTGTATTCAGTGAAACTGGATACTAGCTACCTGTATGACCTGGCATAGGTTACTTTAACTTTCTTGACCTCAGTGTACATATTTTAAAATCAAATGGTTAGAGATAACACAAAGCTGGAACAGATAGGTTAGATAATCTCTTTAAAAGTATTTTAACATGCTAGAGGATTAGTCTGAATCCAATAAGATAATTCAATAACGGTAAATATAAAATCTCATATTGGTCATGAAAATTTCACTTCAAAAAATATGAAATGAAGGAGATATGGATAGGCAGTAGCTATATCCTGAAAATAGCTTGATGGTTTAGTAAATAACAGTTACCTGTATGATAAGTAAATTAATACTATCTTAGGCTTCCATAAAAGAGGCATAGCTTCCACATATGTAGGTAATAATCTCACTGTTTTCTACTCTCATCACATATCATCTAGAGTATTATCATGTTTGGTCCTAGTCACTAAAGATTAAATAGGCTGTAAATAAGTTGGAGAGTGTCTAAAGAAAGACAATTATAACGTGAAGGGTTGTGGCTTTTTTTGTCCATATGAAGATTATTTAAAGTAATAAGAATATGGACCCCATTAAAATAGGAGCTAGTTCTTCAAAGGAAGAGGCTTTCTTTTGTTTATTTTTTTTTTTATCTTTTTGGTGTCCTTAGTGCTTATTACATTACATGTCACATAATAGTACTGTGATGAATGCCTCTTGAGTGAACTTTGACTGAAAAGAAGACTTGGGATCAACGTGGTCAATATTGTCAAGTATTTCAAGGGATGGCATGTGGAATAGGGAATAAACTCATTCTTTTAGAACAAGGAGGAATAGGCAGAAGTTGCCAAAGAGGCAATTTATATTTTATGAGAGGAAAAACAAACAGACAAACAAAACAATTATTTCATAAAAATTAGAATTGTCCAAACTGACTGCCTCCCCCATTAGACAGAAATTTCCTGAGGACAGGGGATATTCTTCATGATTTTTCTATCTCTATTACTTAGCAAAATTTATAGCCTATAATAAGTGCTTAATATGTTTGTTGATGTAATTTTAGTCCTTGCGATGCTAATTATTTTCTGGGATACCATAGATAAGCCACTTAATCTTTCTGGGCTTCATTTTTTTCATATATGTAAAATGGGGAGAACTCGATTAAATCACCTTTAAATTACTTTTTAAATATATTGATGCATAAGAAATTGGAAGAACAAAGATTTTGTTTCTTTTAGGTCTTGTGAAGATAGTAATATGAACTGGATCACCCCCAATTAATCAGTACACATTATGTTCAATACTTTCATGAATTACAAGGAGGTCAAATATTTTGAAAGTAAGTAATTCTATTTTGACCAATTAAAATTATTCTGCTTGCACAACTATCCTAAATATGCACATGATTGAATGAAGACCATTTTGATGAACTTGAAAAAATGTTTTTAATCCTTACTTTTCTGGAGAGTAAATATAAATGATCAACATAATGGAAAGAGTTTGGAATTTTCTTACCTACTCCACCATCTTCTCAATATCCTCTCCAACATAATGGAAAGAAGGAAGGAAAGAGAAAGAAGGAAGAGGAAAGGAAATTTGGAAGGAAAAAGAAAGGAATTTAGGAAAAGGAAGGAAGGAATGAAGAGTAAAAGGGGAATAAATGAAGGAAGAAAGAAAGGAAGGGGAAATGCTTATTGACTGATTTTCAAAATGGTGTTCTCAATTACTCAAATGAGTTCAGTGTCATGAGTATTCTATCATAGAATGATGATTGCAATTCACCTATGTCTGAATATTTGAGGGAGTTTTTGGTCGTCCATGTCCTATCAAAAATGTGCTAGAATTTCTACCCAACATGCTGGAGGATTTCTGTAATTTCTCTTCATATCAAGAGAAGATCAGCAGGGTACATAAAGATTTTTTCATTTTATTTCCATAATCATTTCATTTTGTGGTCATTTTGATACTCTTTACTCTAATTCTGCTTCACAACCCCTTTTCCCTTTAAAACAATGTACGTAACATATACACTTATGATAAACTAATTAAGACAAAGGTACTGAAACTGCATACAGGTAAATTATATACATATATGCCCATTAATTTACAAAGGATAGAATCCTAGAGATGGATGAGGAAATAGTTCCCAGAGACCAAAAGGGGTTTCCCTATACATAATATATATTTCAATATATATCTACATGTCAATATCTATCTATATCTATCTCTCTATATCTATCTATCTATCTATATGTTGCATCATTTTGGAGTATCAAATAAAATATGTGGAAAAAATAAATCGCTATTGAGAGGGAAATGGCTAAACAAATTTGGTATACAAACATAAAAATGAATAACATGGGAACAGTTTTATTTTCTGATGTAAAAAGGAAATACAAAGAATCAGGAGAATAATATAAAGTTTGACACACAACAATATACATAGAAATAATATAGTAAAAGTAATTCAACTAAATCCCTATGAAATTTTAATGACAAAGACAGGCCACAGAGAAAATGGATGAGAATGTACTTCCTTCACTGATCCTTTTGTGGGGGTGAAGGGTTGGTAATGGAGATTATATGTACGGAACAGTGCACATAGTATAACACCTGAATGATGCTTTGATTAGTTTCATTAAATTTTAATGTCACTTTTATTTTTATTATATGGGAGTTCTTCAATATAGAAAGATAAGTTAAGAATTGAAAGCATTACTCTTACAAAATGTATATTTTATTCACCATCTAATGCTTGTATTTTGAACTTTTAAGGGAGATAGTCTACTTGCCCAAGAAGGATGAAAAGTCTGTTATTTCCATGTCTCATTTGTTAAATAATGTTAAGAACTGCCTTTTTCAATACCTATTACCTTCCATGATAATGGTGAAGGCTCCAGGGTAAAATATATAAAGAACTCATTAACAATGTCTTCACTAGAAATCCACTGTAAATGAGGACAGATCCTGATCCTGACTGTTTCCCACAAATCAGGAGAAAACAAGACAAAATGGATCCCTAACCCTGAGTTCCCATACACGACTTGAAACACACAAGGCCAAATTCCCTTGAATATCAACCTCATGAAAGGCAATGTCAGTTCCACTTACTTACATGAGGGAATTAAACATTGCAGGGCTCCAAAATGATTATATATACTGGCTCTCCCTTGAATTTTTGATACAGTTCAGATCTCTTGAGTAATAAATCTCTTGTGTGCTTCAGTAAACTCCTATTGATGCAGGGCTTCTCAGGTTTGTCTCAAGATCATCAGCATCAGCTCTCTTGCTAGCATTGCTTTCAACCCTGGGCAATTAGGGACAGGATTAAAAGAAGCTGGCATGTGTGAGAGGGTTTGCTTTGCTCTGGTGCCCTGCTTCTGAGTGAGACATGGGAATGTGTCGCCTCAGTGATTCAGGAGAAGGGAATAAGGTGGCAGTGAGATTCTTCTTAGTTATACAGTGCCTAGGACTCTTTGTCTTTTTTCAGGTATTCCTAATCCTGCTTCTGTCTAGTCATATGTTTGCCATGTCACATGTCACACAGTTACAAAAATGCAGTAAATTTGGTTCTTCTATTTCTATTTTAAAAACAATTTCCCCCAAATAATAAGTTAATTCCCATGTAGTTGTAGTTGATATTTAAGAACTGGTTCAACCCCAAATATGTACTTATAGCACAATTTGACATTTAATCTGATTTTGTTAACATTTTCTCAATCACTTTCTTAAATGCAAGTAATCAAAAGCAATAAATCAAGGTCTGACTTACAGCATTTGATGATTTCTGAAGCAGAAATATTGCCACTGGAAATTTAGCAATTGGCATTCTTGAGGCAATAGGATCTGGCCAAACATAACTTTCCCCACTCCCACCCCTACTAAATTTCACCATGCATCCCCAGAAACCATATATATACACACATATACACATACATACATATATATACACACACATGCATATATATACACACATAAATAGACATGCATATATATAGATACACGTACATATATACACATATATGTATATTGATATAATGATATATATTGATATTTTAGAGTTGGATCTCTTATGCAGCTTTGTGCTAGATTTAAACTAATTTTCTGCTAAATTAATTTCAATTTGGTGATGCAAAATATCTTTTCTTCTGTGCTCTCTCAATGAGACATGCTGTGTTCCTACTTCCCACAATCTATTCATGTATTGAACACACAAACTTTTTTATTTTTAAACCATAGCAAAGTTTATCTGCTTTAATTGGTGAACTAGGAATGTTACTGTGTCTATAGATGCTTTTTAGCTAGAGATTGGTGAAAATTGATATTCCAGGTAATTACTCTAGCTTCAATTCCAACAGACAGAGATTGAATGTTCATTGCTTCAGTTGTCCGATTATTACCTAAAAAGATATTAGCATTCAATTAATCATTTAATAAAGTTTTATAAAGTCTTTACTGAATATAAAGCCCTTTTGTTGGTGTTGATGGTAATGGTTGTGGTTGTGGTGGTGGTGATGTTGGTGATAGGGTGTTTGCAACAGTGTGTATTTGTGTGTGTGTGTGTGTGTGTGTGTGTGTGCAACTGCAAATAAAAAAAAACAAAACATTGAACCATAAAGCACACATTTGAAATATATAGCTTTACATAGAAATTATAATATTATTAAAGCTACACAAATCTACACTCTTGCCTTCTATAACACATTATTTCTGTTAATGACCTCTATAACCTAAAGAAATAGGCCTTCTTTATGTTCCTTACACTAGACACTTCATGTCCCATCATCATGTCTTTGAACAGGTCCTCATCCTTGGCTGGAATTCCCTCCCCAACCCTACCTTGGAAAATGCATAGAATGTTCAAGCATTATCTTCTGTAGGAAGTTAACTGATTGCTGTAGTTGCTAGGATATACCCCCATGAAAATTACTGCATTTTTTGGCAAAAACTTCACGTAAGCTTACATGTGAATATGGTTTCTCCCCCAACAGAATATAAGTTTTTGAGAAGAGGAATATTTCTTTTTTCTCATTTTGTAGTATCAATGTCTAACACTGAGTGACACATATATGCTTAATATTTGTTTTTTGCTTCATTGCAGTAGA
Organism: Notamacropus eugenii; assembly: GCF_028372415.1. Classification (NCBI taxonomy): domain Eukaryota; kingdom Metazoa; phylum Chordata; class Mammalia; order Diprotodontia; family Macropodidae; genus Notamacropus; species Notamacropus eugenii. The sequence goes on along the minus strand of NC_092875.1, from coordinate 138,250,962 downwards.
TGTGCCTGATATGCTGACATTTAATTTTCATCAACAAGTGAGTTGATACCTTGAAAAAAAAGCTTTAGCCATCTCTTTAGATCAAACCAAAACATAATTATAAGCACAATAGTGGAATCAGGTGAGCATAAGATCAAATCAATTAATAGCCATGGGATTATGTAGATATCAAACCCAATCAGGTTCTGTTTCTTCATTTATAAAATTGAAATCGTAATTATAACTACAAAACTTTCTTCACAGGGTCGTTATGAAGAGCAAGAGAGATTGTGAATAGAAAGAACTATTGGGACATACACACAGACATATACATATAAACATATACATATGCATGTGTATGTGTGTGTGTGTAGTCCCTTCTAACCTAAGTTGCTGAAGTGATTCAGAATACTTAACTGATAACTACATACACATCCCTTAAAAAGATTTGCCCGTTGATAATTTTTCCACAGTTCAAGATGAAAGACAAATAAAAACAAGAGTACAACTAGATATTATGTGAATTTTCTATCCCATTATCTTGTGCATTCTAATGCAATCTAAAGTCTCCAGCTTAAGGCTAGAAATATATGGATGTGTTGCATAGGACACTGATTCCTCAGTCAAATCTCCTTGTCAGTTTGATGGCAGGTCTCATTTGCTTCTATGACAGTTGCTAATTCGATTTGAAGTGAAGCTTTTTTTTCCAGTTGCTCAATGATACGGAATTATTCTTTAATACTGGTAATCGGTTTGTATTTATAAGAAGGAAAACATTATTTCTAGTTAAAGTGAGAAGACTTTTGAAATTGACAGTGTTTCATTATGCTGAATAAAGGAGGCTTAAGAATCAATGTTATTAAAGTAATTTTTTATCAAAACTTTGAAAATATCAAGAAGTAAAGTTTACTTTCCATTGTTCTTTGTTAAATTAAGTTTAAGATTATTTACACAATTTAAATGTTCCCTTAAGATTTATTTTATAAATCCTTTAAACGATCACTTTTTATTTTTTATTTTTTTTAAAGCCAAAGAAAACAAAGTTTATTAAAGATTCGCCAAGTTGGGTTGCCTCTTAAGGAGCCTAAGCATTTGTAACGCTTGCATTCACAAGTGGGCCAGATAGAATCCCAGCTAGACAGAGTCTGAGCTGGATTAGATCTGAGTACCTTCATGGAGGCAAGGTGGAACTTAAATACAGAAAACAGTATAGGAGGGATCCAGAGTGATGGGAGGAGGGGTTTAGAAAGGGTCTTGAGAAGTCCAAGGAGGGAATCCAAGGAGGGTCAAAGGCTGGAAACAGCTGGAGGCTATCAGGAGATAGAAGACAATGGAGGGTTTTGGGTGGGGAGCAGATGGGACCATTGAGAGATAACAGACAATGGTCACAGATTTGAGTATGAAAAGCCAGATTCTGTGGAGAGATACAAGGAGAGCTCAATTTGAGTATTAAATGTCAGGTTAAGTGAGGAGATTCCAGGGGAGCTCAAGGAAGTTCCCAGAGTCTGAACCCCATCATTCCCCCCTCAAACAGACTAAACTCAAATTCTTTTGGAGTAAAGGGCAAAGGTCTCAGTTTCTGAAATTTCTTCCTGCTGGCAAGGGGCGTAGAGCTGTCCCTGCCTCGATGGGTCCTGTTCAAAGGGTCAGACTTCAGAATCTGGGTGGTGCCAGGTCCAGTGAGCTGGAGACCTAGGATTCAGACAGAGGTTGGTATATAGCCTGGGCTGTCATCTGGAAGTTGATGGCTTGCACTCTGAAAAAGACAAACCTGGCAAGGAGGTTAGGCAGACACACACCAAACAGGTACAAAAGGAGTAAAAAGAAAAGACAATTTCCCTGGCATAAAAGATAATTTCTCTGGAGAGAATTAAAGATGACTGTGGCAAGGCCAAAACATAGAAGGGCATGTTTGATAGCGGAGTGTTTTGCTGTCAGATATCCCCTTTCTTTCCAGATTGCTCCATAGGTATGTAGAACAAGGAAAGCATATTTTGAGTAAATAAAAACATCAACTGGCCTGGGGTCAGGTGCTAAGGAATGGGTAAAGATTCCCAAAGCCTGCCCTCTCCTTTCATCAACATACAGAATGAAAAGTTTTCCCAGATTGGGTAGGTCTAGTGATGAGGTGGTGATCAAATTAGTTTTCAGAGTCTCAAAAGCTTTAGCCTGGTCTGAGTCAGGGCCTGAGGAGGGTCATAAAGGAGTTTAGCAATAAAATCAGAATTAGGAATCCAGAGTCTACAAAATCCAGTCATTTCTAAAAACATTCGAACTTGTTTCTTAGTGGCTGGAACAGGGATAGACAGTATTGTCCTTTTTCTCTCAGAGGTTAAGGAGAGAGAGGTGGGCATGAGTTCATGGCCCAGATACTTTATGGACTGGCATGACATCTGGACTTTGCTCCAAGAGACCCTATAGCCTCGAATGCCTAAGAAATTAAGGACTTCTCTGGCAGCATCCAAAGAAGCCTCCTGGGTGGGGCTACAAATAAGAATATCATGCACATACTGAATTAAGCTACTGCCTGCTAGTTTCAGGTTCCTTAAATCCCTTCCCAAAGCCTAGCCAAATAAATGAGGGTTATCTCGAGTCCCTTGGGGCAAGACTGTCCATGTTAGCTGATATGGATTTGATTCCCCAGGAAAAGTACATTGAAAAGCAAAAATAAATTGTGAGTATTCTCCATTAGGCCTTTTTTGTGGGAAGGGTTGCAGTGTTTCAAGGAGATGAACAAGGGACAAAGATTCTATACTTAAGGAATTTTTCAACTAAAGGTTGTGGTCCTTCCCAGGTCTCAGTCTTAATCAGATACTGGTTGAGATGGGGGAGCACTTTAGGATCTGGGAGATTAACAGTGACTGGGGTGGCAGAAGTAGCTCTCTCTGGAATTCCAGTGTCCCAAATATTTGGCCTGACTGTCTCCCACACTCTCAAGCAAATGGTGGAAGACATAGTGAACAGCGGCAAAAGGGAGATGGAAGGTTTAACTAGAGAAAATTGGCTTCCCAATTTCACCATCAGGTCCCTTCCCAACCAGGGGGCAGGGTCAGAGGAAGGCATAAGGAAGGAGTGTTTGAACAACAGATTCTCAAGCAGGCTGGGGAGGGGGTGTGTCTGGAGACATTCCTTAATTTCTCCTTCAATGCCTATGACCCACGGGGTCAAGGGATGGGTAGGTCCAGAGTGAGTGGTTAAAGCAGAGAATTTAGCCATGTTAAAGTGGGTAACCTTACCTTCAACCTTCGTTTTTGCCCAGGGCTTGGTAAGAGAGGTGGAGAAAGTGGGAGCACTGCCAGCACCCAGGCTTTCCCAATGTTCCAAGTCTTGAGAAGACTGGAGGACAGGGTACTGGGGGGCGGCTCCACCACTTTTCCCACCTGAGGGACAATCTTTCCTCCAATGTCCCTCCTGGTCACATGGGCACTGTTCCACAGGTGTTGGTTCCTGGGGCTCCCTCTGGGGGGGGGGGGCCCTGGAGGGGCACTTTTTGGACCAGTGACCCTCCTTGTGGCAATGAAAGTAGGTTTCCCCACTGCCCAAGTGGCCAGCCTTCCTCCAAGGGGGTGCCCTGGAGGGGTGCTCCCTGGGTCTTTTCCTGTTCAAGGCAGCAGCCAAGAATTGAGCATGCTCCCTGGCCCTGGCCCTTCTCCTTTGTTCTCTTTCCTCTGCTGCAACAAGGTCTCCATTGTTAAAAGACTCCAAAGGCCATCTCCAGTAACTGGGCCTGAGGTGTTTGGGATCCCATTGCCAATTTCTGCAGTTTCCTCCCAATATCTGGGGCAGACTGATTAATAAAATACATGCTAAGGATTTCTGCCCCTTCTGTGGAGTCAGGATCCGAATTTGTATGCTTTTTAATAGCTTCTACTAGCCAGTTTTGAAAAAGGGCAGGGTTTTCCTTTTCTCCCTGAGTAATTTCCCTAATCTTTTGAAAATTTACTTCTTTTTGAAATGCAGTTTTTAGGCCTTCTAACAGGCAAATTACCATAAAAGTCTCTCTTTTCCCTGTCCTCACTTTTGATAGTCCCATCTGGGGTCACTCGTGGGAACAGCAGCTGTTCCTGGGGGGTATTTTATGGGATTATTGCTAGCCATATGATCCCCAAACTTTTGGGCATGTTCCCAAATTCTCCCCTTCTCCTCAATGGTACAACAGACAGAGAAAAGAACATGCAGATCCTTCCAAGAAAGTTCAAATTGTAGGGATATGTCCCTAAAACTCTCAGTAAACATAGTGGCGTCTTTGGAGTATCTCCCCAGTTTCTCTTTAATCTGGGTAAGATCCGAAAGAGAGAGCGGAACATGCACCCTGGTTGTTCCACTGGGTGGGGTAGGCACTTCTCTCAAGGGAAACAGCCCTGATGGCCCAGTGGGGACAGGGGCTTGTGGAGGAAGATAGGAAGTCCCACTTCTTGTGAGGGAGGGGCTAGGGAATGCCTGCTGAACTGGATTAGGCTGCAGGGCCAGAGGATCTGGCTGGAAAGGGAAAAGATCTGCTGGCACCTGAGGAAGAGCAGGGATCAAAGGGGGAGATGCCCCAGACAATGCTATGGGAGTGGGGCTTAAGGCCTGAGTGAATATTCACCCAGCAAGAGGGGCTCCAGAGGGAGGCACCCCAGCAAGGCCCATAGTTGGGGACTGAGGTAGAGTCCCCAAGGAGGGGTAAATTACAGGCAGTGATACTATAGAGACTACAATGGGGGTGGGGCCTGAGATCTGAGTGAACGTTGCCCCAGTGAGAGGGGCTGTAGAGGGAGGCACCTCAGCAAGCCCCATGGCTGGGAACTGAGTGGGGGTTGGGAACAGAGATAGGGGAGGAAGTGAGGCTGAGACCCTAGGAGCCATAAACAGGGGGTCATTCAAAACGTGCAATTCACCCCCATTTCCTTTTTGTGGGACGGCTCTAGCTACAAGCATCTTGCAATCTGTTCTGAGAATGGGATCCTGAGAGAGTTCAACAAAGGCCCTTATATAAGGTATTTCTATCCATTTTCCCTTTTGGAGGCAATATAATTGTAATTGTAGAAGGATATTACATTGTAAGGTCCCAAACATGGGCCAGACTTCATTGTCCTCCAGGTGATACTGAGGCCAAAGTGTGTTGCAAAAGAATATCAACTTTTTCTTTTTAAGGTCTTTAGAGAAGTTAATTTCTTTTCCAATTTTGTAAAAGACAGCCCAAAGGCAAATTCCTTGGAATTGATGAATTTTGACCCATTTTTTTTCTTCCCTTTGGGTCTGGAAGTCCCTAGCTTCCCTAAAGGAGGACGTGGAAGTAAGCCTTGGAAAAAAAAAAAAAAGATGATAAAAATAATCGAGTTTTCCCTGATTTCTTTGTGCCCAGGAAATCCAGAGAATTGGGCACCCACTTAACTGACATTTCTCTAACCTTCTAGCGCCAATAAAGTTCAGAGAATTGTGCTTTGGAGGACATGCCCAGGTCCATGACCTCAAACACAACCACTGGACCAACAACCTGAGTCTCTAACTCTCTGGAGACCAGAAAGTTCAGAGACTTAGGCACACACAAGAAAATAACCGAGTTTTCCCTGATTTCCTTGCGTCCAGGAAATCCAGAGAGTTGGGCACCCACTTTATGCCCAGGTCTACTGCCTAACCAATGGACCCACAACCTGATTCTCTAACTCTCTAGTGCCCAGAAAGTTCAGAGACTTTGCCTGATACTGGGACCTGCATCCAGGTCCAAAAATGCACTTCCAAGGTGCTTGGAGAGCAAGTAGGGGATAGAGAGAGGGGGAAGCTTACATACCTTCCAGTTTTAGCAGAAGAACTTGAGATTAACAGCTTTTCCTTGTCAGGGAACAATAAATGATGAGGTTGGGGGGGTCATAGGGAACCCCAAAGTACTGACAGTCTGGGTCATGCTCAAATGAATTTGACTCAAGCCTTCTTAAAGCCATAGAAAACAAAGTTTATTGAAGATTCGCCAAGTTGGGTTGCCTCTTAAGGAGCCTAAGCATTTGTATGGCTTGCATTCACAAGCTAGATACAATCCCAGCTAGACAGAGTCTGAGCTGGATTGGATCTGAGCCACGATCACTTTTTTTTTTTTAATTTTTTTAATGTTTTAAAATCACTGCCATAAAATTAAGATTTTATCCTCCTCACACCTACCCCCACTACCCCCCTCCCTCCCCACGACCGCATACAATTCTGAGTAGGTTCTAAATATACTTTCCTATTGAGTACATTTTCACTATAGCCATGCTGTGTGGTCGAACTAAAATAAATGGAAGAAATCATATAACATCAAAACATGATACACAAAAACACACACACACAGACATGATCTGCTACATTCTGTGAATGACTTCCATATTACTTTCTCTTGAGTGTGGAAGGCATTTTGCCTTAGAAAACCACCATTGGGATTTTTTTTTTTTAAATACGTTCTTGCGTTATTACGAAATTCCAAGTCTACCAGAAAAAAACTCTCGCACACTGTGGTCGTTGCTGTGCACAAAGTTCTCCTGGTTCTGCTCCTTTCACTCAGCATCAGATCATATAAGTCCTTCCAGGCCTCTCTGAAGTCTTCTTGTTTATCATTTCTTATGGCACAATAGTACTCCATTACATTCATATACCATAATTTATTCAGCCATTGTCCAATTGATGGGCATCCCCTTGACTTCCAGTTTTTGGCAACTACTAAGAGTGCTGCTATAAATATTTTTGTACATGTAGGACCCTTTCCCATTTTTATGACCTCTTGGGGATACAGTCCTAGTAGCGATATTGCTGGGTCAAAGGGTATGCACATTTCTGTAGCCCTATGGGCATAGTTCCAAATTGCTCTCCAGAATGGTTGGATGAGCTCACAGCTCCACCAGCAATGAATTAGTGTTCCAACTCTCCCACATCCTCTCCAGCATTTATCATTTTCTTGTTCTGTCATGTTTGCCAATCATATAGTTGTGATGTGGTACCTCAGAGTTGTTTTGATTTGCATCTCTCTAATAAAAAAAAGGGATTTAGAGCATTTTTTCATTTGATTATAGATATCTTTAATTTCTTCTTCCAAAAATTGCCTGTTCATATCCTTTGACCATTTATCAATTGGGGAATGACTTGTATGATTATACATTTGAGTCAGTTCTCTATATATTCTAGAAATGAGGCCTTTATCCCCGAGCTTAGCCATAAAAATTCTTTCCCAATTTACTACATCCCTCTGAATTTTGGTTGCATTGGGTTTGGTTCTGCAAAAACTTTTCAGTTTAATGTAATCAAAATTATCCATTTTGCATTTCATAATGTTTTCTATCTCTTCTTTAGTAAAAAATTCTTCCCTTCTCCATAAATCTGATAAATACACTATTCCTTGCTTCTCCAGTTTATTCATGGTATCAATCTTTATATCTAAATCATGTACCCATTTGGACTTTTTTCTTGTGTACGGTGTCAGGCATGGGTCTATGCCTAATTTCCGCCACACTGTTATCCAGTTTTCCCAGCAATTTTTGTCAAACAGTGAGTTCTTATCCCAGAAGTTGGGGTCCTTGGGTTTATCAAACAGGAGGTTGCTATATTCCTTGCCTACTGTGTCTTGAGTGCCAAGTCTGTTCCACTTGTCTACCTCTCTGTTTCTTAGCCAATACCAAGTGGTTTTGATAATTGCTGCTTTATAGTACAATTTGAGGTCCGGTAGCACTAGGCCTCCTTCCCAAGCATTTCTTTTCATTAGTCCCTTTGATATTCTGGACCTTTTGTTCTTCCAAATGAATTTTGATATTATTTTATCCATCTCTAGAAAATAATTGTCTGATAGTTTAATTGGTATGGGACTAAATAAGTAAATTAATGTAGGTAGAATTGTCATTTTCATTATATTAGCACAGCCTACCCATGAGCATCTGATGTTTTTCCACTTACTTAAATCTGACTTTATTTGTGCAAAAAGTTTCTTGTAATTGTGTTCATATAATCCCTGGGTTTGTTTTGGCAGGTAAACTCCTAAGTATTTTATAGTGTCTACCCTAGCTTTAAATGGGATTTCTCTTTCTATCTCATGCTGTTAGACTTTGTTGCTAATACATAGGAATGCAGAAGATTTGTGTGGGTTTATTTTGTAACCTGCAACTTTGCCAAAGTTGTTTATTATTTCAAGTAGTTTTTTACTTGAATCTCTGGGATTCTCTAAGTAAATCATCATATCATCTGCAAAAACTGATAACTTATTTTCTTCTTTGGCTATTCTTATTCCTTGAATATCTTTATCTTGTCTAATTGCTACAGCCAACATTTCTAGTACCATATTGAATAATGGTGATAATGGACATCCTTGTTTCACCCCTGATCTTATTGGGAATGCCTCTAGCTTATCCCCATTTCATATAATGCTTGCTGAAGGTTTTAGATAGATACTGCTTATTATTTTATGGAAAGTTCCCTTTATTCCTATGTTCTCCAGTGTTTTTAATAGGAATGGGTGTTGTATTTTGTCAAAACCTTTTTCTGCATCAATTGAGATAATCATGTGGTTTTTGTTAGCTTTGTTGTTGATGTGATAAATAATGCTAATAGTTTTCCTAATATTGAACCAGCCCTGCAGTCCTGGTATGAATCCTACCTGATCATAATGTATTAATCTCCTGATAAGATGCTTTATTCATTGTGCTAAAATCTTATGTAAAATTTTTGCATCTATATTCATTAGGGAAATTGGTCTATAATTTTCTTTCTCTGTTTTGTCTCTTCCAGGTTTGGGTATCAAAACCATATTTGTATCATAGAAAGAATTTGGGAGGACTCCTTCCCCAGTTTTCAAAAATAGTCTATATAGTATTGGCATTAACTGTTCTTTAAATGTTTGATAGAATTCACTTGTGAATCCATCTGGCCCTGGAGATTATTTCCTAGGGAGTTCATTGATGGCTTCTTCAATTTCTTTTTCTGAGATGGGGTTGTTTAAGTATTCAACTTCCTCTTCTGTTAATCTGGGCAATTTGTATTTTTTAAAATATTCATCCATCTCATTTAGATTATCGAATTTGTAGGCATAAAGTTGAGCAAAGTAGTTTCTAATTATTGTTTTAATTTCCTCCTCATTGGAGGTGAGTTCACCCCTTTCATTTTTAATATTAGTAATTTGATTTTCTTCTTTCTTTTTTTAATCAGATTGACCAAAGGTTTATCAATTTTATGTTTTTTCATAAAACCAGCTATTGGTTTTATTTATTAATTCAATAGTTGCTAGTGGCCCCACGTTTGGGTGCCAAGCTGCTATGGTTTCAGCATAGCTTACCGAGAGGAGCAAGTCTTATGCCTGGCCAGCAGGCTGCTCATCCTCCTGTGGAGATCGTGAGTAAGAGAATGAGACGGGAGAGTGGGTCAGTGAAGCAACTCCGATTTATTCAAGCAAGCACTCTGATTATATAGTCTCTGCCAGCTAGCCCAGTGAACCATGGTAACACACCTAAACAAACCCGAAACTATAGAAATGAATACAAGCTGGAACTATAGTGACAACAACAAACCAGCGGTGGGGCCGTCCCTTCCAGCACCATCTTGTTCACCCTTCCCTGCTCCAGACTCAGTTTACCTGATGTCTGTCAGTGTGGCATCCCAGATGGTGTGGCAGTCAGCTCCCCTTACAACTCCCCCTTTTTGTTTTAGACCTGATGACCTTCACGGGTTTGTACATCTCTCAGCTTGAACTGATTTTCAGTAAGCGTCCACATAATATCTTTTACAGTTCATAGGGCATATTTGAGACATGCTGGTATGAGACATATAACAATCAGGATAACAAAACTTCCTGACAACAATGGACCTAGCCAATTAAACGATGAGGTGGAATGACCAAAAAGTTGCATCATGTCTGAAACAAAATTTGAAATAAGCAATGCACATTAACAAGACTCACATACATAAGAGATTTCATTTCAGATCCTTCTTTCTCAAATTTAAAACTTGTCCTGATATAAAAGCCAATTGTTACAACTTTTGAGCAAGTCACATTATTATTTATGAATTATACAAGCCAAACAATTTTCTTAGGACTGATGACCGTGTCCACATGAAAGGAGCGTTGGCATGGATCCCATGCCTCCCAACCCCAAACATACAGGAGGACTGTTCTGAATGGGTGGAACCAGTCTAAATAATTATTTCTTTCCACACATAGTAATCCATTAACAATTTTAGGTTTAGCATTAAAACAGACAAAGGTGAAAATACCTGGTTTTCTAAATAACATAACTTTTCCAACATCTTTTAGTTTCAACAAAATTCAGATTACAAATTGCTTTCTCTAACATCATTTCTGGATTATAGAGTAAAATAAAAATCTTGATGGTTCTAACTTTTACTCAAGAAAATTTCACATCTGTGGTCACTCCTTAAAAATGTTTTTGAAAGAAAAAGTTGTGAAACTGCAAGTGGAAGTGAGGGAGACTCTGGAACAAAGTCCAGCGGCACCAAGTCTCCTCCTTTTCACCTGGGAGTTTCAAAGCCTTATCTCTGAGGTGTCTTTTCTCTTTCTTCAGTAGGTTTCTCAATTTATCAGTTAACTCTTTAACACTGTCCAGCAAATTCTGCACCATCTGTTTGTTCTTCCATCTCTCTTCTAAGTTTAGATATATGAGTGCTGGCTGCCTTTCTGGGCTATTGTTCCTTGTACTACTCTCTGACTCTGACGGGGCTGTCTGTGAGGATGTGATGAATATTCTCATTTGCACTGCCTTGCCACCATCTTCTATGAACACATTCTTCAGCAAGTTATATAGAAAGAATGTGTACTGACCCTGACTCATCTTTTGTGAGCTTTGCCCCATTTCAATCTTACTCACGGTTACACCTTGTCTCACCGAGCTGAATGTGCACGTCTTCTCCTGCGTCCACTTCTCGAATTCGCTTCCCGGAGGACTCAGGGAGGCAGACAGGCTACTGTTTCCTGTCCCGCTCAGGTATTGGCCTTTGACCCTGTCCTGATAGCTCCTGTACACTGTCTAGGCTTCTGGAGAGCCTGACTCACTCAGGGGGTACTGAGGGACCTGATTCCCTCAGCTGAGATTCCTGAGGGACCTAATTTCCCTCGGCTAAGTTTCTTAAGGGACCTAATTTCCCTTGGCTGCGTTTCTTAAGGGACCTAATTTCCCTTGGCTGAGCTTCCTGCTCCTTCCCCTTGCTTGTGGCTCCACGTTGATGGGTGCCAAGTGCTGTGGTCCCACACTGGTGGGCGCCAAGTTGCTTGACCCCACGTTGGTGGGCCCCAAGTTGCTATGGTTTCGGCATAGCTTACCGAGAGGAGCAAGTCTTATGCCTGGCCAGCAGGCTGCTAGTCATCCTGTGGAGCTCACGAGTAAGAGATTGAGGCAGGAGAGCGGGTCAGTGAAGCAACTCCGATTTTTATTCAAGCAAGCACTCTGATTATATAGTCTCTGCCAGCTAGCCCAGTGAACCATGGTAACACACCTAAACAAACCCGAAACTATAGGAATGAACACAAGCTGGAACTATAGTGACAACAACAAACCAGGGGTGGGGGCCATCCCTTCCAGTGCCATCTTGTTCACCCTTCCCTGCTCCAGACTCAGTTTACCTGATGTCCTTCAGTGTGGTGTCCCAGATCGTGTGGCAGTCAGTGCCCCTTACAAATAGTTTTCTTAATTTCAATTTCATTAATCTCTCCTTTAGTTTTCAGTATTTCTAACTTGGTATTTATTTGGGGATTTTCAATTTGTTTTTTTGTAGCTTTTTCAACTGCAAGCCCAAGTCATTGCTCTCCTCTTTCTCTATTTTATTTATGTAAGCATTCAAAGATATAAAACTTCCCCTAATAACTGCTTTTGCAGTATCCCATAAGATTTGGTATGTTGTCTCATTATTGTCATTCTCTTGAATGAAACTGTTGATTGTTTCTATGATTTCTTCTTTGACGCAATCTTTCTTTAGGATTAGATTATTTAGTTTCCAATTGATTTTTGGTTTATCTTTCCATGGCCTTTTATTTCATGTAATTTTTAATGCATTATGATCTGAGAAGGATACATTGATTATCTCTACCTTTCTTCACTGGATTGTGAGATTTTTATGTACTAGTACAAGGTCAATTTTTGTAAATGTTCCATGTACTGCTGAGAAAAAGGTATATTCCCTTCTATTCCCATTCAATTTTCTCCAAAGATCTATCATATGTACCTTATTGAGAGTTTTATTTACCTCCTTAACCTCTTTCTTCTTTATTTTGAGGTTGGATTTATCGAGTTCAAAGACGGGGAGGTTGAGGTCCCCCACTAGTATAGTTTTGCTGTCAATTTCTTCCTTCAGCTCCCCCAAACTCTCCTCTAAGAATCTGGATGCTATACCACTTGGAGCATACATGTTTAGTAATGATATTGCTTCATTGTCTATGGTGCCTTTTAGCAGGATATAGTTTCCATCCTTATCCCTTTTGATTAGAACTATTTCTGCTTTTGCTTTGTCTGAGATTATGATTGCTACTCCTGCCTTTCTTACATGAGCTGAAGCACAATATATTCTGCTCCATCCTTTGACCTTTATCCTATGTGTATCCCCCCATTTCAAATGTGTTTCTTGTAAGCAGCATATTGTTGGATTATGGCTTTTAATTCATTCTGCTATCCATCTCCGTTTTATGGGAGAATTCATTCCATTCACATTCACAGTTATGATTACAATCTGTGTATTTCTCTCCATCCTCTTTCCCACCATTTGTGCTTTTAGCTCTCCCATCTCCCTTCCCCTCCTCAATAGTATTCACTTTTCACCCCCTCCTCCTGCAGCCTTCCCCTCCTTCTTTTAGCCCCCCTCCCTTTTACTCCCCTTTACTCTTATTGCTTCTTCCCTCCCTTCTAGCCTCCCTCCCCTTTCTTCCCCCTTCCCCTCCTACTACCTATAGAGCTAGTTAGGATTATCTACTTAAGATTATTGTTCCCTCCTTTGAACAAATCAGATGAGAGTACCTCTCAAACAATGCTCATCTCCCTCTCCTCCTTCCCTCTGCTATAATTTTGTACTTCTTCCTGTGATGTAATTTGCCATTTTCTGCTTCCTCCTTTTCACACCTCCTATTACAATCCCTTCTCATACTTAAATCATATTTTTGACATGACATCATTTACTTTATACCCATTCCCTCTATGTATATCCCTTTTATCATAATAGCTGCACATTTCTCAAGATTAACAGGTATCATCTTCCCTTATAGGGAGGTAAACAGTTTGCCCTAATTGAGTAACAAGTTTTTGTTTTTGTTTTTACCCCCCTTTTTTACCTTTTTATGATTCTCTTGAGACATGCATTTGAAGATTGAATTGTCTATTGAGTTCTGGCATTTCTGTCAGGAAGCTCTGGAAATCCCTTATTTCACTGAATGACTTTCTCCTTGCCTGAAATGTTATGCTAAACTTTGCTGGGTAGTTGATCCTTCGTTGAGGTCCCAACTCCTTTCCCTTATGGAATATTGGGTTCCAATTCTTTCGATCTTTTAATGTAGAAGCTGCAAGGTCCTGTGTGATCCTGACTGTATGTCCTTAATATTTGAATTGTTTCTTTCTGGTTGCTTGTAGTATTTTCTCCTTCATTTGATAGCTCTGGAATTTGGCAACAATATTTCTTGGGGTTTTGAGTTTGGGATCCCTTTCGGGAGGGGAACGGTGAATTCTTTCGATGACTATTTTGCCCTCTGAATCTAGCACTTCTGGGCAGTTTTCCTTGATGATTTCCTGGAAGATATTGTCCAGACTCTTTTCTTCATCATGGGTTTCTGGCAGGCCAACAATTCTTAACTTTTCTCTCCTGGATCTATTTTCCAGGTCAGTTGTTTTTCCAATTAAATATTTTACATTTTCTTCTATCTTTTCATTCTTTAGATTTTGTTTGACTGATTCTTGTTGCCTCTTTGAGTCATTAGTTTCTACTTGCCCAATTCTTATCTTTATCATGTTGTTTTCTTCAGTTAACTTTTGCATCTCCTTTTCCACCTGACCAATTTTTCCCTTTAAGGAGCTATTTTCGCCAGTTAATTTTTGTACTTCCTGTTCCATTCGACCAATTTTCCCAGTTAGGTTTTGTGTTTCCTTTTCCATTTGACCAATTTTCCCAAACAGGTTTTGGGTTTCCTTTTCTGTTTGATCAACTCTTACTTTTAGGGAATTATTTTCTCCAGTTAATTTTTGAACTTCCTTTTCCATTTGTTCAATTTTCCTTTTCAAAATGATGTTCTCATTGGTGAATTCTTTTCTTATAATTTTAAAATCATTGGCCAGTTTTTCTTCTATTTCCTTTTTAAGCTGTTCCAGGAGAGCTGCTTGTGCTTACAAGAAGTTCATAGTCCCTTCTGAAGTTTCAGATGGAAGTACAGTCTCAGCTCTGACCTTTTTGGTGTTTGTGTTTTGGTCCTTATCCCCATAGAAAGATTGCATGGTTTTTTCACCCTTCATCTGCCTTTTCCTGTTCATGATGTTGACTGAGTGTTGTAGCTTCTGGTTCTTTCCGTCAGAAGCTATAGAACTTTGTGTTGAGCTGATGTGTGAAAAAGCTAAAAGCAGGTTTTTGTTTTTTGTTTCCTGGATCAATCCTGGGGTTAGCTTGTTAAGTGTGTGGAAGGAGTGGTCTGGTCACAGGATATCCCCTCTGCTGCACTGAGGCTAAGGCAAGCTCAGGGCATGGTGATCCTAGCTTCCCTATTGTCTTTCCTTTTCCCCTGAGGTCTGAGTCACGCATAGATGCTAATGCGTGTTACCACCCCTCCTGGCTCCTCTCCTGGCGCTGAGGCTTGCCTGGGTCTTAGTGTGAGTTTTCTCCACCCTGGGTCCTCTGTCCTTCCAGTTCGCCCCTGCCACAGTAGGAGGAATCCCCCTTAGCTATTTTCCTAGCCTCTGGTGTTATGAGACTATTTGCCCCCTTCTGCTGTTCCTGTTGATCCAGGATTTTTCTGGGGAAATATTTTATGGTTCTTTCACGGTCATCAAGGGGGGAAGAGAGAGCATTTACTGATCACTCGGCCTTCCTGGCTCCTGGAAGTTCAAGTAGGTGACTTACCGAAGTTTAATCTTCAGGCTGAAGGTCTCAGGAGCTGCTGCGCTGATATCTGGCCTCAGCAGCTCTCACTGGCTTGGTTCAGCTTGTCTCCCACTCCGCGGTTCCACCCGCCACTCTCAGGCTTCTTGGGTCCCTTCCACTCCACTCCGCTGCACTGACCAAGCTGTGCTGTGTGCTGGGGGCTCACCCCCATGGAGTAGATCCTTCCCGTGGACCTTCCAGTCTAGCCTGGGCTCCGAATCCATCACAGTCTGTCTCCCACTGCATTTTGCACCTCCAAAATTCAGTCAGATTCTCCTTTCAGAAGTATCCAAAGGAGTTTGTCCAAGAGCTTAAGTGAGTGGTTGCTCTCACTCCGCCATCTTGGCTCTGCCCCCCAGGATCACTTTTTAAAAGTAAAAAGTAACATTTCTGGCATTTTTAAAATTTGAAAATAATGGATTAGTATTCTTTTTAGTGGAAATAGTAATTGATATTGATTTTAGGCTGACATTCTATCAAGAAATATACAGTTGATTTTCACAAAAGTGAATGGTTCAATATTTAAATTTAAATTTTGCCCATATTTCTTTTCTTAAATGTAGTAAAGTGTGTTCAAGAACATGAAACTGAGGCTTTTCTTAATTCAACAAATCTGGTAGAATTATGTGTAGTGGGAAGAAACCTGGATGTAAAATTAAGATAAACCTGTGTTTATTTTATCCTTTATAATATCACTTATATAAGACCTTGGCTAGGTGTCAATAGGTAAGATATAAACTTTGGTCCTTAATTTCCTTATTACAAAATGGAAATTTTAAAGTATCTATTTAAGGTATCATAAGACTGAACTTCCTTCAAAGACTATTTAGTCCAACTGAGGACAAAAGAGCTTTAATGACTTGCACAAGGACACACAGGTAATTTCAGAGATGAGATAGGAAACCAGTCATGTAATTCTAATCAGTGTTCTTTCCCCTCATTGCACAAATGTTTAAGTTGTTTAAAATGCTTTGTAAATCATGGTGCCCAACTCTTAGCACAGTGCCTAGCATATAGTAGATGCTTAATAAACCCTAATAGTTAAATCAGCTATGAATTCTATGCAGTAGAAGCCTACTATGTACAAGCTGTTGTGGTGGACACCTAGGAAGATAGAAAGATGAATACCTCATCATCTTAAACATTGCAATAGTTATGATGGAGTTGAGAAAATTAGATATATTCAAATAACTATATAAAATACTTTGTAAGCAGTATTTTATTATTATAAATGTAAATATGAATTAGGGGTAGACAATCATAAAATTGTAAAAATAATAGTGAAAATAGAGCTTAGAGTATGGCAGGTGGATATATGGAGAAACAACAGAGTGCTATAGGAGTTCAGAAGAAGAATAAATCATATTGAACTGAAGGTAACAGTGAACAGTTCATTGAAAAGGTAGATTTTTTTTTTTTTTTTGCTCAAGGTCTTTAAAAAGATGGAATATTCTCATAGGCAGAGATATAGAGGAGGGTATTCTAATTGTAGGAAACGGTATAAGAAAAATTTTGAAGCTGAAAAAAATTACAGGAGACCGAGTTAAGGAGAAATAAACTGGTCTGGCTAGAAAATGCAAGTGAAAAGGAGCAGTGAGATAAAGTTGGAAAAGTATGGTGTAGATAACCTTGAAAGTTGCCATATTGAACAATGTTGCCCACAAAGGTAGGGAAAGTCTCACATTTCTCTTGAGATATCTCTTCCACCAATATCAAGAGTTTAGATTTTATTAAATTTGAAATGGGGGACAATTATAGGGTTTCTGTTGGTGGTGTTCGTTTGCTTTTATTTTTAGAAGAGAAGTAACATGATCAGAGTTACCTTTGGATGACATTATTTGGTAATGGACTGTAGAATAATTTGGAAGGGAGAGATGACACAGAATTAAATTGATTGGGAAGATATTTTCAGTGAACCAACCAAGAAGTGATATGTCCTGAATTAGGGTCATTTCATTGGGGTTAGAAAGCAGTAAGGAGATGAGAAATAGCAGACATAACATTGATCAAGACAGAATAGTTAGGTGATGAGAACATAGGAATCAAAGATGACTGAAATTTTGTGCCTAGAACTTTGAGATTAGTGGTGCCATGAACTTATGAAATTAATGGACCAGTCAGATTTTCAGTTTTGCACATGCTGAATAAGAGGTTCTGGTAGGACAACCTCATGGAAAGGCCTGGTAGACACTTGGAAATGCAAAACCAGAGCTTAGGAGAGAGAGAAGAGTTAGGCGAAATAATTTTAAAAGTAAGAGACATAGAGATAATAGTATAGAGATAATATTGACACTGTGTGAGAGAATAAGAAAATAATACAAATGTCACTTCAAAGCTGAAAAAGCATTTTATGTACAGTAATTAATTTGATGCTCACAACCAACCTCTATGTTAGGGACGTTTTATTTTCAATTTTCTATATGAGGAAAGTAATGATTGAAGAACTTTAGAGGCCTGAATGGTATCATACAACTTTTATCTGTCAAAGAAAGGATTGAATCTCAATCCCTCCTGCCTCCAAATCTCCCATTTTATCAATTATTGCCATACTGATAATACAGAAAAAAAAGAAGAAGAAAAAACATAGTTTGACTCTTGGAGAATGACTTACAAAAAAAGGAAGATGAGTAATAGAAGAAAACTTTTAAGGATACGGTTGTCCACATAGATTCATAATAATGAGATGGTGAGAAAATAAACAACGCTTGAAATAAAAAAAAGCAAATTCATAAAGATTTATTTTTAATAAAATTTTCTTTACTTTATCAGTTGATATAGATATATTGAATCATGTTCCATAAGGTAGAAACCAAAGGAGTTTCTATGTTGTGCCATCGAGTTATTTGCCTAAGAAACACATTTTCTACAAAGAGTAGAAAATGAACCTTATATGGGCAATGGTTGTAATCATTTTGTGGGGAAGGAAAGGTAATGTGAGAGAACAAATAATTATTTAGAACCTACTATATTTCAGGCATTTTGATAAATGATTTTTACAAATACTAACTCATTTGATCTTCACAAGGACCTTGAGTGGTAGTATTATTATTATCCCCATTTTATAGTTGAGGAAAGTTAAGTGAGCAGAGGTTAAGTGATTTGGCCAGGGTTACATAGTTCATAAGTGTTTTGGGCCATATTTGACCTCAGGACTTTCTGACACCATACCTAGCAATCTACCAAATAGTGGGTCACTTCTTTGGAATTCATCATGCCCCCAGCAACCTCATCAATAGGATATCCATCTGTTTGCAATTTATATCACCTTTGTTACTTAAGTCTCAATACCCTCAGTATCCTTTGACCTTTGATTGGGGTGCTAGAGGGCAGGATAAGGAATATTATTTAAAGAAGTTTCCCAGGGTAGCCATTTATTTTCCATGCAGATTCATTGCTTTGAACTGTACTCTAGCACGTTTTCCCCACACCTTGTACCTCCTCTGCCTGTTTCAGCTTAGTTTTGTTGTTGCTGTTGTACCATCTTGCCCCTTGAGACTGTAAACTCATTGAGGGAGTACTTTTTTAAGAGTTGTAGGGTAATTTATGACTGTTTCTCTTTTTCATATGTGTGTCCCCAGCTCAGCACAATGTCAGGGATATAGAAGTTACTTTAAAAATATTTATTGATTGAATGTTTGAGAGGGAAAGCTTATCAGGAGCACTAAGCACTTTATCTAATAGATCTCAACAGGTAATAATGAGGTAAAAGGAACTCTAGGCTTGAGGAAGGCCTCCAAGATTACAAAAAGGTGGGAAGGCCCAAATTGTTATAAAACAAGGTAATAGTCTAGTATTGCTAAAACAATAATTGTAGTAAAGTGTGTCTAAGAAAGGAAAAAATATGTTGGGGAAAGAATTGGGAAACCTGTATGATAGACTGAGGAGCTTCCATTTCATGATAGGCAATAGGAAGTTCCTGGAGGTGTTTTGATCAGAGTAGTAGCATAGCAGAATCATACCTGAGATTATTTTAGCTGCAGTGTGCAGCATAGAAGTGTACATGGGAGATAAGAAGCAAAGCCACTAATTAGGGAACTATTACAATAGGCCAAGTGAGAAATGATAAAGCTTTGAATGGAAAAGAAGGAAGTGATTTGAAAAAGTAATATCGAGGTTGAATGGACAGGATTTGGCAACTGGAAAGTAAAGAAAAGAATGAGTCAAAGGTCAACAAAATTTTGAGAATGTCTGTAATTCAAAACTAGTGAAGAATTTGGTTTGTTCTTTTCTAGTTTTTTTTTTTTTTTACTTAAATGCACAATTCGTTTATCTCCTCTTTCTCTGTTTTATTCCTAAAAGCACTCAGAGATATAAAACTTCCTCTAAGAACTGTTTTCACTGAATCTCATAAACTTTGTTATGTTGTCTCAATATTATCATTCTCTTGGATGAATTATTCTTTCTATAATTTGTTGTTTGACCCACTTATTCTTTAGGCTTAGATTATTGTTTCCAATTAAATTTTAGTCTATCACTCCATGGCATCTTATTACATGCAATTTTTTTTCTATTATGTTTTGAAAAGGATGCATTTAATATGTCTGCCTTTCTGCAGTGAATTGTGGCATTTGTATGTACTGGTACAAGGTCAGTTTTTGTATAGGTTCCATGTACTGTTGAGAAAAAAAAAAAGCATATTCTTTTCAATCCCCATTCAGTTTTTTCAGAGGTCAACCATATCTAACTTTTCTAAAATTCTATTCATTTCCTTAATTTCATTCTTGTTTGTGGTTAGATTAATCAAGTGTTTAGAGGGTGAAGTTAAGGTCCCCCACTAGTATAGTTTTTCTGACTGTTTCTTCCTGTAACTCCCTTAACTTCTCCCTGAAGAATTTGGATGCTATCCCATTTGGCACATATATTTTTCCTAATGATGTTACTTAATTGTTTATGTTGTTGTTCACATGATATACTTTTGAAACTTCCTTATCTCTTTAGTTAGATCTATTTCTGATTTTGCTTTGTCCAGGATCAGGATTGCTTTCCCTATTTTTATTAATTCAGCTGAAGCATATTATGTTCTGCTCCAACTTTCTACCTTTACTCTGTTTGTATCCCTTTGTTTCAAATGTATTTCTTGTAAAAAATTTTGTAAGTAAACCAAGTAATCCACTCTACCATCAGCTTCCATTTTATGAGAGAGTTCATACCATTCACATTCACACTTAATCATGTCTTTCTCATTTCTCCATTTCCCCCCTCACTATGGTTTTGCTTCTGACCATTGCCTCTCTCAATCTGATTGGTTGTTGTCCTTTGTTCTCAAAGAGGACCAAAATGACATCACCATTCTTCAATTGGAAGTTCAGTTAAGAAGGTATTGACTTCAACCTGAGGTAGATGGTCAATGTCCTCAGCACTGATTGATGATGGTCTGTTGAGAACACTATGGAAGTGTTCAGCCCATCTCTCTTAAGATCGTGTCCTTATCACTAATCAATGTGACTCTATCAGCACTGAATAATTGTGATGCACCATTGGTTTGTGGTCCATAAATAGCTTCCAGGGAATCAAAAATGTGCTTTGGATTGTTACTATCAGCATAAGACTGAATTTCATCTGCCTTCTTACTGAGCCAGAAATCCTGCATCTCTCTAAGCTTTGCTTTTGATGGAATTAAATGTTGCCTTCTTAGAGATGGATGATCTATCCTTCTTCTAAATCCTATGTAGTTCTCATTTTTCATTTAGCAGTTCCTGAATATCCTCATCATTTTCATCAAACCAGTCTTGGTGTTTGGGAGTTTTGTGACCCAGATGAGCAAATGCAGTGCTATACACCAAATTTCTGAAAGCTATCCACTCCTTTTCTGCTCCATTGTTGCCAACTGTGTGTTAGCTCAACTTTCCCTCCAAGGTAGCAACAAACTCTTCACACTCAGAGTAGAACTTTAATTTGTCGACACTAATTCTTCTAGTAGTCATTTTGCCTGGGGGTAGCACTTTTGGTTAATGCAAATGTGTGGCTTGGAAAGGACAAGTATATGATTAGTTGAGCCCTTTGCACCACCCATTGTCTATGTCACTCTCACATCTTGTCTGTCTCTTCTCCTTACAATCACATAGTCTATTAGAGGTCAATGTTTGCTGTGAGGCTGCATCCATGAAATTTTATCAAGTTTGGATAAACAGAAAACAGCATTGGTGATGATAAGGTTATGCGATGCACAGCTCTTAAGCGGTAAATGACCATTACTGTTGCTGTTTCCAACACCATTCCTGCCTAGAACTCCCTGCCAAGTCTGCTAGTCTGAGCCTACTCTAGGCTCACCCAGAATTATAAGCTTGTCCTCTTTTTGGCACATTGATGATAAGGGTCTCTATGTCTTCATAAAATTTTTCTTTCACTTCATCAGGGTTTGTCATGTTGGGAGCATAGGCATTGATGACGAGGATGGCATGGCATATTCCTGTGAGTGGCAACTGCATTGCCATGAGCCTGTCATTCACTTCTTCCGGTAGGCATAGCAGCTTGCTGATTAGATTAGTTTTGATTGCAAAACCCACACCAACTTCATGGTGCTCCCCTTCACTGCACCCCTCCAGAAAAATGTGTATCCAGCTCCAACTTCAGTAAGCTGGCCTTCACTTGCCAACCTTGTTTCACTCAGGGCTGCTATCTGGATGCAATACATGGTGAGTTCTCTTGCTACAAGAGCTATTCATCTTTCATGTCTACTGGACTTTGTGTTGTCTATTACTGTGCACATGTTTCATGTGCTGATGGTGAGTGGAATCATCTTTGCAGATGTTTTTGTACATTTTGTACATTTTTTTGTTTTTCTACCACCCCACCCACTATGGCAACCAGGTCATTGAGTAAGCAGACAATGTTTAGGACACCTTTTCTATCCCCCTTCCTCACACCAACAGGTGAGCAGTGCATTCCTTAAAAGGTTGCTCAGGCCCTCAGGGGGGCTGCCAAGTCCAACTGCTGCTTCCAGTAAGAAATGACCATATGACCTGGGTTACCTGTGTGCAGGGTTGTGACTACAGCTCCCAGTGTATCAGTACCTGCTGCTTCATCACTTGCCTGTCTCCACAGGACTTTGAGGCATAATAGTAAAATGGTATGGGTAATGTCTTTTGATTTGTGCATAAATTGGATTTAAATGAGGTGGAGTTGCAGGAAGTCATCAAACTCACTCTCTCCTCCAGAGTCATCATAGTCCAGTGGCAGGACAGAGTCAATATGTGTGATGATGGCTGAGAATGCAGTGGGTAACCTTGGTGTCTGTGTAACCAAGCTCTAAGAGCTCCACATAACCTGTTTCATCTTCCTTCATGGCTATTGGAACAAATTGTTCTCATCTGCCCATTCCACCTGAGGAAGTCTTCACATGCTTGGGGTAAACACATCTCTAACTCACCAATGGGTCTGAGACTCCTTGGTTACCCTCAACCTGGTTTGGCCCATCTGCCGAAATGATTTGACTGCTGTGCATGCTACAGCTTGTTGGAACCATAGATGAGAGTTGAGTGGAACAAGTGGGCACACCAAAGGTGGGAAGAGCCCTGCAAAGGGTTCAGCAGCAATCACACCAAATATAATGGTCCTCCCTGAACACACTCTACACCCCAGGAAATCCATATTATAGAAAAGGTGGATGGTCTCACAGTCATGAAGTGTTAGAGGCAGGATTTGAATGACATTTTCTCCTCACTTTCAGCTAAATGTTTTCTCTCTTCCTTCCCTACTGTTTTCTCATTTGGATTATCTTTTATTTAAAATTGATAGTGTCATTTGATATCCCATTTTCAGGACCAAATGAAAGCTGACTGTACTCAACTAAACAACTCACATGACAGACTATTGCAGTCTTCTTGTTCAGGTGCCTAAATATAATATTCAAGGAAATGCTTATCCAGGTGAATGGTTTCCAGTCTGGCTAGAAAACTCCATGTTTCTTTTTTTCTTTTTCTTAAATGTTTATTTATTTATTTTTAGTTTTCAGCATTCATTTCCACAAGATTTTGAGTTCCAAATTTTCTCCTCATCTCTCCCCTCCTCCCACCCCAAAGCATTGTGCATTCTGACACCCTTTCCCTCAATCTGCCCTCCCTTCTGTCACACCTCTCCCTTCCTTTATCTCCATCATCTCTTTTCTTGTAGGGCAAGACAGATTTCTATACCTCAGTAACTGTATGTATTATTTCTGAGTTTCATATAAGATCAATTCTTGACATCTGTTCCTAAAACTTTTGAGTTCTAACATTTCTCCCTTCCTCCCTCCCCACCTATCCCCACTGAGAAGGCAAGCAATTCAATATAGGCTATATACATTTAGTTTTGCAAAAGACTTCCATAATGGTTATATTGTATAAGACTAACTATATTTCCCTCCATCCTATCCTGCCCCCCATTAATTTTATTCATTTTTGACCTTGTCCCTCCCCAAAAGTGTTTACTTCTAATTACTGTCTCCTCCCATTTGCCCTTCTTTCTATCATCCCTCCCCCCCCCCACTTATCCCCTTCTCCCCAGGTTTCCTGTAGTGTAAGATAGATATTCATACCAAATTGAATGTATATGTTATTCCCTCCTTAAGCCAAATGTGATGAGAGAAAATTTCACTTTCTCCCTCTCACCTTCCCCCTTTACCCTTCCACTGAAAAAACTTTTTCTTACCTCTTTTTTGAGATCTAGTTTGCCACATTCCATTGCTCCCTTTCTCCTCCCAATACATTCCTCTCTCACCTCTTAATTTTAATTTTTTAGATATCATTATTTCCTATTCAACTCACCCTGTGCCCTCTGACTGTGTGTGTGTGTGTGTGTGTGTGTGTGTGTGTGTGTGTTTAATCCCTCTAAGTACCCAAATATTGAGAAAAGTTTCAAGAGTTACAAATATGATTGTACCACGTAGGAATGTAAACAGTTCAACTTGAGTAAGTCCCATAAGATATCTCTTTCCTGTCTTTCTTTTCATGCTTCTCTTGACTCTTATGTTTGAAAGTCAAATTTTCTATTCAGCGCTGGGCTTTTCATCAAGAATGGTTGAAAGTCCTCTATTTTGTTGAATGACCATTTTTTCAACTGAAATATTATACTCAGTTTTGTTGGGTAGGTGATTCTTGGTTTAATCCTAATTCTTTTGACTTCTGGAATATCATATTATAGGCCCTTCAATCCCCTACCATAGAAACTGTGCAACCCTTGTGCTATCCTGATTGTATTTCCACAATATTCAAATTGTTTCTTTCTAGCTGTTTGCAATATTTTCTCTTTGGTATCCAAATTTTCTAGAATTTGTCTATAATATTCCTAGGAGTTTTTCTTTTCAGATCTCTTTCACGAGGTGATTGGTAGATTTTTTCAATATTTATTTTACCCTCTGGTTCTATAAAATCTGGGCAATTTTCCTTGATAATTTCATGAAAGATGATGTATAGTCTCTTTTTTTGATCGTGTCTTTCAGGTAGTCTCATAATTTTAAAATTTAAATTTAAAATTAAAATTAAAAATTTTCTCTCCTGGATTTATTTTTCAGGTCAGTTGTTTTTCCAGTGACATGTTTCACATTGTCTTCTATTTCTTCATTCTTTTGCTTTTGTTTTCTAATTTCTTGATTTCTCATAATGTCATTAGCTTCCATCTGTTCCATTCTAATTTTTAAGGAAGTATTTCCTTCACTGAGCTTTTGAACCTCCTTTTCCATTTGACTAATGTGCTTTTTAAAGCATTGTTCTCCTCATTGGCTTTTGTCATTTGAATTAGTCTATTTTTAAGGGGATTATTTTCTTCAGCATTTTTTGTGTCTCCTTTAGCAAGCTGTTGCCTCATCTTTCATGATTTTCTTGCATCACTCTCATTTCTATTCCCAATTTTTCCTCCACCTCTTTTACTTGATTTTCAAAGTCCTTTTTGAGTTTTTCCATGGCCTGAGACCTTTCCATATTTATTTTGTAGGTTTTGGATGCAGAAATCTTGGCTTTAATATCTTCCTCTAATGGTATGCATTCCTCTTCCTCATCTAAAAGAATGGAAGAAAATACTTGTTCATTGAGAAAGTGCCCTTCTATAGTCTTATTTTTCCCCTGTTTTGTGCATTTTCCCAGCCAGTTACTTGACTTTTGAGTCCTTTGTCAAGAGAAGGGCGTTTTCTAGGGACCTATACATTGTCCTCCAAGGTGGCACAACCAAGGGAGAAGAGTTTACTTTTCCCCTGGCCTGCACTATGATATGGAAGGTACCACAAGCTTTTCTGTCCAGGATCTGCAAGTAGAATTCCCTGTCCAGAACCTCCACCAGCTTCAGCACATCAGCACTCTTCCTCACCCCAGAACTGCCTCTTAGGGCTCAGATCCCAGTCAGTGGTTGAATTCTCCTAGGGTCTTTAGGAAGAAGGCTCCAAAATGGAAGCTGCTGCAGCAGTGGCTGCTGCAGTCAGGGTCAGACCATGTTCCTTTCTCATCCAGGTGAAAGTGCTTTCTCACTGACCCTTGAAGCTGTCTTTGGGGTTTTGGGGTTGAGCAATTGGGGAACCACAGCTGCTGCTGGAGATTCCACCCCCTGAGGCCCGCTGAGGTCCTGTCCCTCCTGTGCCCCTGGGCTGCACTCCACTCCACATCCCATGTGGTAGACCTTTCCTGTCAGCCTTCCAGGCTGTCTTGGGCTGGAAATCTCCTTCACTCTGTCCTTTTGTGGCTTCTGCTGCTCTAGAATTTTTTTACAGGTATTTTATGGACTATGGGAAAGACCTTTTACAAGTCTGCCCTTCTACTCCATCACTTTGGCTTTTCCCTGAAAGCTCCATGTTTCAAAGCTCTATTTTTCACTCCTGGCAAATTCCATCATTTCTAACCATTGCAAGTCATAAAAGCACGTTTTCCTTGGTTTCATCCTCACTAATAAAGAACAAAAGTGCAGATAGATGTGTTGATTTATAAGCTGCTTCTGCTCAGGTGAGAGAGGTGCTTTTTTATTTTTATTTTTATTTTTGTGGGAAACTGCAGTAGATAAAATTTTTGCAGATTTCATTACTTAGAATTATTTGTAACTATTTATGATGAAATTACCCAAATTCATATGGATATTTTTCTCTCCAAAAATTAAGTAAACAATTGTGTATTTTTTCCCAGAATAAAGTCATCTAAGAAGTTGAAGGAATGCAAGAATGATAAACACCTGCAGCTTCTGTTTCAGTGCTATGTTCAAAATTATATTAAACCACTTACGATAGCTATAAATATTCCCCTCTCTTTCTCTTGGCTAGCTAAGCAAATTAGCTTTAAAATAACTAAAGACCCCAATGTGGATTTATGAGATACAATTAAATTATTTATAAATTATCTTTGTCTCTTAAAGATGAGTTAACAGAAACTCCTACTCTGGATTTTTTTATCCTTACCTATTTATATGTGTGCATTAAGCACCAGACAATACGGCAATAATAATAATAATAATAATAATAATAATAATAATAATAATAATAATTAACTCTAAACTCTGAAATTCTTCACAATATGTTATAGGTTCAAAGTGAAGTAATGAAAGAATGAATCCATAGTACTGAAGGTTGTAATTGATTAAGTGCTAGACTTTTAGAAGTTTTAAAAACCTCGGAAATATTGGATGCCAATAGGGTGCTCAAAATTATTTATGCAAAACAATGGAGAAAAACCTCACAAAACCAGGTGTATATTTTCTTAACATATATCATGGCTGAATGTAGATATCTGAAGACAGTTGAAATAATTTAGTATAAATGTCAAGAAATTCAGGTTTAAAAGACAGAAAAAAATTCTTATGTCACTATTAGTGAGATTTTTGTATAGGAGAATTGTATTATGTGAAAAGTCTATTGTAACAATTGAAGTGTCATGCTTTCTACTATTAGATGATCAGGAGCAACGGCTTTCTATGCCTATTCCAAAGTGCCAACTTTGAATTTTCGTTAAAGAAAATCTATAGCCACTAAGGTAACTGTAGATATTGTGATGAGTGTTCTATTGCAATAACAGAACAGCCTAAGATCATTTCAGTTCCTGTTTACTCATCAGTCAGGGCTTTACAGATAATTTTATTTTTACCACCACACCTGCATTGAGCACCTTACATGATATTTGTTATGCTAAATATACTTTAGCTTTTGAGGTTTCTGCCTCTGTACACAGACTTTATATTGTGCATTGAAAAGTCCCAGAGCCAGGTGTTCCAAATTAGCCTATGAGTTGTCAGACTTAAAACAAAAACACTGCCATGTGGTATTTGCATTTTAAAAGCCTTGCAAATACTATATTACTGCCTAGTTTAAATATAGAGACACATCTTCAAGTTTGTTCAGCTCCCTCTGTCATTTCATACATCCACAAGTCTCTGTGGGGATTTTCAGCTTAATTGCAACCTGGTTCCATCTGTGTTGTCCATGATAGTTCCCTGTCAGACAGGATTCTTTTGCTCTCTTACTGAGTGATAGAGCTCATCTGGGAAAGACATTCAAGGATAATTTAATATAAGGAACTTTTGTTTGAGGATCTCAGGACTCCTTTTCAATGTAGCTAGTTGACTAGATATAAGGATTAAATTAATTTTAATATTTCAAGTAATCACTTTCCAATTTCATCTCCTCTCATCAATCAACACATTTTGTTTAACCTTTCTGTGATGGGAATGCCTGAGAGTAGTTAACAAGGAAGAGGTTTTAAAACATAGGAGTGATAACCTTGAATTGTCATCCTTCATTCTCCTGACTTTACTTCCATACCTTCTTCTCTAACCTTCATTACTCCCCACCATGGGTTATTCCTTGAATCTACATTTTAAAGAAAGACTTAGACTTAGCCATCCTTAATTGTCTGGATTTTGCCACCATGCCCCATCTCTCTAACTTTTCAGCTCCCTTAGACTGGAAGCTCTTCAAAGGCAGAGAGTGTATTTCTTTTTGTTTGTGTTTATATCAACAACACTGAATACAGTGATTGACATACAACAGGGCATTTAATAAATGTTTTTGATTTGACTTGTTAAGAGGTTTATATGAAGCTTAAAAAATGATATTTTTGTTCAAGTGAAGTCCCTTATAATTTAATATATTTATCCCATTCATTTAAATATATTATTCTGACAAGGTGCACTTAGGCTTCACAATACTGACTAAAGGGTCCATGGTAAAAAATAGTTTAAGAACTCTGCATTTACATTCATCCTCATACTGTCTTTGTGTCCTATCTATTTGTTGAATCTCAAATATATGTAGGCCTTCTTAAATCCTAGCACCATTCTGTAAGTTATGTTTGAAATCATGATCTTTCCTTTCTCTCTCTCTCTCTCTCTCTCTCTCTCTCTCTCTCTCTCTCTCTCTCTCTCTCTCTCTCTCTCTTTCTGTCTCTCCCTGTCTACACATATAGACATATATTTCACATGTAGATAGAAAATTTATGAAAATTTTTTTAAAAATGGAAAGAAAAATGACATATATTATATACATATATTTTCTTCCTCAGTCTTTCAAGAGCTAACCCTTTCTTTCCCAGATCATATACTTAGAGCTAGAAGAAATCTTAGAGACTGGGGTGGGGGGAGGCAATCTCTTCATTTTACAATCAGAAACATAGAGATGTGGAGCAACTTATCTAAAGCCCAAAGTTGGGATTCCCACCCATGTTTCTGACTCAAAATCCTAGACTTCTTCCATTTTATTAATATTACCTTCCCTCCACTTCCTTTCCTACTTAGCTTTATCATTTATATTCTCTTTCAAATGAAAATAAAATGTGGCTCTTGTGCTTCCTAAAAGGGGTTTAGTGTTTTATCATTACTAAAATATTGAGCAGTCATGCATAATTCTTTCTTAATTTTAGACATTCACTGTAGTATAGTGGATAAAGGGCTAGTCATGCCATTATGAAGACCTGCACCCTCATGCAAACATCAGCTGAGTGAACAAGGGAAAATCACTCAGTCTTTCAGTTTCCCAGGATATTCTCTAAGATTATAAGTTACTGGTTTGGATACATGAGTGAATATACAGTTGAGAAGTTGTCACCCTCGTAAACTATAGTTCTGGTACACATTCTCTTCAGCAAATACGGGTTAACAGGTAATAACCTGGTGCTCACTGCTTCAGGGCTGAATTTAACCAATAATAGGTGTAGTGATGTCTATTGACTCTTTTATTGGTACCAGTGGTGTTTCTCCAATTATAAGAGGACCTATGCAGGTCAATTCTATTTGAAAACTTGCTAGACTGGTTAGCTTACATAAAGGAATATTTGCTTCAAAAGAACAGCAAGAATAAGCATATAAACATTCTACTATCTCCCTGGGGGTGCAAAATGCCCCTGTACTACTTTGAAAGAGGATTTATTTCATAGTTTACTTCAGTTCTCTTATAGCATGGTTCTACCAAACTCCACATCCAAAATCCCAAGCCAATGGGCTCAAGTCCCAGGCACCTTGGGTTCTCAAAGTTTCTCCACTAGTGGGCTGGCTTGATGCATATCCAGCATAAGATTTTGCCTTCAAGTTTGCCATGGTTGGGTCTCTTTGCCACATTAAAGATTTGAAGACTTATTCCTAGAAATGACAAGCATGAATGAGACAGAACCAACAAGAACAAAATCTAAAACACATTTCTTGGAACCACAAGACCTTCCCCATACCAAATCAGTACATGGTACACCTAAACTGTGAGTGAAATTGATCCTGTGACTTTCACCATCTCTAGGCACTGGAGAAAGAGAAAGAATATCCAAGTTTGGAAGTTTTAAAAATGCAGCCTCTTCTGGCCTCACAGTTAATACAGATGTTACTCCCACTCATGTGATAGGAGAATGCATAGTTTCATCTTCCTGAATCTGGTCTCCCAGAATCTGAAGTGATCTGGACATGTGCAAAACCCACAGTCCAACAGTAGTGTTAGAAAGGAAGAGAAATGCATAGTGAAATTCTGGTATTCTAGTTCAATAGCTTTAGAGAAATTGTCAGTAGAGGTTTCAACCCTTCCTCATTTAGAATAAAAAAGACCAGGGAACTCTTTTTGTCATTGTATACTCAGAACCTAAGAACTTGGCACACTGCTCTGTACATGGTAGTTACTTTATAAATATTTACAAAATAAAATTTGCCTTTACCAGTAGAATTGTAGTAGATAGAGGGATAAAGTTATAAAGAGAAGGCATAAGTATTGTATAATAATAATATATATTATAATTTATATAATATATAATATTATATATAATATATATAAATGTATATTTATAATTTATATAATATATAATATATTAGCATATTATTATATATTATATGTATAATAATATAAAGTATTAGGATCTGTGTACTCTTCAATCCAATGATACCAACCTCCTCCATAAACAAGACACTCCATCTCTCAGCTCTGGAAATACTTTCTTCCCTGTTCTCATGTCTGGAATGTAATCCCTCTACAACTTCACTTACTAGCATCCCTGGTTTCCTTTATATATGAATAAATTCAGATTTTTATAGTAAATCTTTCATAATCACTCAATTCTAAGGCTTCCTTCTTTTTAATTATTTCCTACATATTATTTATGTAACTTGCATTTTGTGTATTTCTTTGCATGTTATCTCTCCCATTACATGGTAAACTCCTTAA